>NW_005871223.1:2738202-2813919 GCF_000147115.1 Myotis lucifugus | reverse complement strand
AAGGGAGTAAGGAACACTGCATTTAGTATAATGATTTCCCTGAGTAAAGGGTGTCAGGGGATGGGATGGGGGTTCTGCTTGGATGGCTGTAGGTTATTTTTGAGGTTTTAAGCCTTTATTTTACAGATATATTTTAAGATGTTAAATATCTCAAGGGGATTTCTATGAGGATTAAGATACTCTTATAAAAATGTGCATGGCATATACTAGACACTAAGAACTAAATAAATACATAAAATATGTTTTCTTTCTAAGGTTATTAGTTATAATTTTTATAATTTTACTTTGGTGTTTTGCATTCCTTTTTTTTCTTTCTGATATCTTTCTTCTGTTTGCTCTGATCTTTGTCTTTCATATTTGAGGCTTTCTTCAAATGTCTAGTGATCCTTGGCTGTTGATACATCAGTTAGGACATGTTATGAAAATCCTGTCTGGAACCACTGTGTAAATGGGTGGGCTGGTAGGGGGATCAGCAGCAAGGAAGCCTTTTCATCAGAAGACCCTCAGATGGCAGTTTCTGGAATTCTATTCTCTGAGACCATTCAGGGTCTTCAGGTAATAATCCCCTCATGTTCTGGGAAGGATGTGGAGTAAGGGATTATATTCATTGCAGTCTTCAAATGCTGAAGTTCTCAGGGGGTCTGTGGTACACACTGACTCACTTCAGTGCTGCATCCTTTTCTGCAGGTTTTGAGATTGCCACTTGCTCCAGTTCTCCATTCACCTCCATCGTCCCATAGACTAGTTGGCATGCACCTCTTCTCCTATCCTTTCATCATATATGTCTTTGTCTCTGTAAATGTATGTGGATAATCCTTTATAATAAAGAGGTAATATGCAAATTGACCATCACTCCAACACACAAGATGGCCGCTCCTATGTGGACATAAGATGGCTGGCAGGGAAGGGCAGTTGTGGGCAATCAGGCCAGCAGGGGAGGGCAGTTGGGAGAAACCAGGCCTGCAAAGGGGGGCAGTTGGGGGTAATCTGGCCTGCAGGTGAGGGCAGTTAGAGGTGACCAGGCCTGCAGGGGAAGGAAGTTGGGGTGGGGGGGAACCCAGCACTGTAGGGGAGGGCAGTTTGGGGCAACCAGGCCTGCAGGGGAGAGCAGTTGGGGGTGACCAGGTCGGCAAGGGAGGGCAGTTAGGAGTGACCGGGCCAGCAGGCAGGTGAGCAGTTGGGAGCCAGCAGTCCTGGATTATGAGAGGGATGACTGACTGCCCACCAGGATCGGGCCTAAACGGCAGTCGGACATCCCTCGAGGGGTCCCAGATTGGAGAGGGTGCAGGCTGGGCTGAGGGACACCCCCCCCACCATGCACGAATTTCATGCACCGGGCCTCTAGTATACTATATTGAAGCAAAATATAGTTTGGTCAACTATATTTCTTCACATTTTTATTACCTCTGACTCTTTTCTTTCACTCTGCCCTTTAAAATGTTTGCATCTCACCCTAACCGGTTTGGCTCAGTGGATGGAGTGTCGGCCTGTGGACTGAGGGGTCCCAGGTTCAATTCTGGTCAAGGGCATGTACCTTGGTTGCGGGCACATCCCCAGTAGGGATCGTGCAGGAGGCAGCTGATCGATGTTTCTCTCTCATCAATGTTTCTAACTCTCTATTCCTCTCCCTTCCTCTCTGTAAAAAATCAATAAAAATAAATAAATAAAATATTTGCATCTTTTATCATATTTGCTAAACTCCAAATTATATGGAAGGTATAGCTAATTAAATAAAACTGATCTCTGTCACCACCACATCTACCATACAATTTTTTAAGATTGATGTAGGACTGGCCTGTCCTACATAAATCTTAATATAGACATAAAGAATTTACAGGGAAGCTCATTCTCACACTTAAGTAATTGTGCTCTCTCCACATTTCTTCTCAGAAGCTCAGAAATATAGTATCCTGTGAAATAGTTTGCCTTTTCATTTTTATAGATAGTCTACACTAATAAAAGAGAAACATGGTAATTAGCGTATGACCGCTACCCTTCCCATTGGCTAATCAGCATATCCTTATGCAAATTAACTGTCAGCCAAGATGGCGGCCGGCAGCCAGGCAGCTGGAAGCGAACATGAGGCTTGCTTGCTCCAGTGACTGCGGACTCCAACGTTCCCCGCCTGACTTGCCGGCCTCTGAGTTGCAACTCTAAGCAACTATGTACTATGTTGCAAATGTAGAAGCTAAACAAAACCCCAGAAACCAGCTTTCAGCCGGCCGGGATCTCAGAGCTGAAGTTATACATTGTTCCGATTATAGAACGGCAAACAAACCAGATACGCAGCCTCAGAGCTAGAGCCAGAGCTAAAGCTGGCCCAGAATAAAATAATAAAAAGAGAAAAAAAAGGAGCGGTTGGGAGCTTCAGTCAACAACCGCCAGCCTGAAAGCAGCCCTCATCTCCTCATCCAGGCTGGCCAGGCACCCCAGTGGGGACCCCCACCCTGATCCAGGACACCCTTCAGGGAAAACCAGCCGGCCCCCAGGCCTCTATCCTATATAGTAAAAGGGTAATATGCCTCCCAGCACCGGGATCACCGTGACAGGGGGCAGCGCCCAAACCCCCGACCACCCTGCGGCTCTGTGTGTGACTGGGGGCGGGGCCACAATCTCCCTATCCGCCCTGCTCTGTTTGTGACAGGGGAAGGCATCCCAACCCCCTGATGGGCCCTGCTCTGTGGTGTGACAGGGTGCGGGCGCCCCAACCCCCCCCCCCCATGGGCCCTGCTCTGTGTGTGACGGGGTAGAGACATAACCCTCCCCATCGGCCCTGTCCTGATTGTGACAGTGGCTGCGCCCCAACCCCCTGATCCGCCCTGCTCTGTGTGTGACAGGGGGCGGTGGCCTAACTCCCCTATCGGCCCTACTCTGTGCGTGACAGGGGGGAGCTCCCCAACCCCCTGATTGGCCCTGCTCTGTGCCTGACAGGGGGCGGTGCCCCAACCCCCCAATCGGCCCCACCCTGAGCGTGACTGAGGGTGGCATAGCAACCCTCCCAATTTGCCCTGCTCTGTGCATGACAGGGGGCGGCCACCCCAACTCCCCAATCAGCCCTGCTCTGAGCCCGACCAAGGGCTGCACCTAGGGATTGGGCCTGCCCTCTGCCACCCAGGAGCAGGCCTAAGCCAGCAGGTCGTTATCTCCTGAGGGGTCCCAGACTGCAAGAGGGCACAGGCTGGGCTGAGTGACCCCCCCCCCCCCAGTGCACAAATTTTTGTGCACCGGGCCTCTAGTATAAAATAATAAAAAACTTACATTTGTATTAAAAGTGTTCAAAGTAATTTTTAAATTAAGAATGCAATTCACTACCACCTGAAACATGCATGAATCCTTTTTCATTAGGCTGAAAAAATGTTCTGTCCATGGTACAATACTGACAGAACAAATTGAACTAACTTTGGAAAAAAGTGTTTTTTCAATTAATGTCTATCTGAACGCAGTATACTCCACATGTGCTATTAAAATCCCCTGCTTAATTAATACTTCTTTCCCCAGAAGCATAAGAGGAAGGTAGACTGGGCTGATCAACAGACCATGATTCCTGCCTTTGCTTACTGAAGAAAAATGTAATTAATAAAACATTGCTGAAGAAAAGCTATTTTTAAACAGGAAGAACAAAATAATTTCTATATATTTTCCACCTTCACTAGTCAGAACAATTTATAATAGATTCAGGAGTGACCAGATTGTTTTTTCAGACCTTACTGTTTGAAACTATGCTAATGCTGAAAACCTATAAGAGATAGTAATATATAGCCTATTTATTTAAACAATCAAAACCCCTAGGTGATCTTAATCCCATCAACATTGCCTATAATATAATTATGAAATTAAATACTTTAATTGCATATCAGTTCAATGAATAAAATAAATAACCAAAAAAATGAATAAAATATGATTGGGGTGGAATTTAATATATATATAGATATTGATTTTTTTACAGAGAGGAAGGGAGAGGGATAGAGAGTTAGAAACATCAATGAGAGAGAAACATCGATCAGCTGCCTCCTGCACACCCCCTACTGGGGATGTGCCCGCAACCAAGGTACACACCCTTGACTGGAATCAAACCTGGGACCCTTCAGTCCACAAGCTGACGCTCTATCCACTGAGCCAAACCGGTTAGGGCTGGGGTGGAATTTTAATGTAAAAATGTTTACCACAGCAAAGTCAAATTTTATAATGTCATATTTATACACACATGTCACATATATATGCATATATGTATGTATGTATGTGTATATGCATATAAATGTGTGTATATATATGTTTGTGTTTATTTAGATGGAATATCATCTTTTCCTTTTCATACAAAGGGTAATGAAAATCTTCTTAGAGACCAGGTATGTTTTAAATAGGTACACATTGCCCTCCCCAACCCAACACACATGAAGTGAGGTTTACACATAAAGCGTGAAGCCACAGTGAGGCACAGCTTCTTGAAAACACTCCTGTATTCTAAATTTATTGCATTTGTATTTGTCATTTCTGGGAAGGGAAAACTCAGGCGATCACTTACAGGATTTTATAAGGATGTTACCTACAACTCAATTCTATTTTCTTTTTTAATAAGAAAATATTCCATAACTTTTGCAGCTATACTGTGAGAATGAAAAAAAAGTCAGTTTTTCTTTGTTAATGAAGTAGTATGGTGAACCAAATAGCCATTTACATCTGTTTCCAGAAGCTCAAAAAAACTAATGTATTAATGAGAAACTAGTATCTACTTGGAGAGAAATCAAATCTCCTCTCTTATTTTTAAGGGCATCGAATTCTAACCAACCAAAGTGGTCCCTACAGCAGCTAACACATTCTGGTGACTAGTCCTTTGCTGAGAAAGCCTAGTTTGGGTCTCCTTTTCCTCCTGTCACCCTTGTAGGTCTTGTGGGATTAGAGTGTAAGGACTTTGGAGGACTGACATAAGTTTGAGTTCAGTCAAGCTATATAAACTTGGGTCCAACATTTGACCTCTTGAGTTTTTCTTCTCTGATGAGAGGAGAAAATAGTGTTTTCTCATCTGATTGTTGTTGGGATTGAATAAGACCATTTATACAAAATTTCTAATACAGAGAAGGTCTAACAAATACTAGTTTCATCCACCTCCTTCAAATACAAAAGTAAAAATGTTTGAGGTATCTAGGGATTCAAGCAAGACCCATTCTCATGTAGGATGTGGTCATAGTGTGACCCAACTTCCTGGTAGCATGTCAGCCCTCTGATTTCTAAAGCCTGTACATATACCATTTCTAGTTTAATCTGATATTTTCTTATTGTCTCATGTTATAACGGCATTTGCATATTATGTTTATTCCAAGCCACCAGCTGGGAGAAATTTCTACAGGGAAATTCAGTTCTACTTTCATTTAGATTTGGTAATATGCATTTAACTGTGGATTTGCAATTGCTCTTAAAACACACTCCACACTCTTTCCCATGACCAGGAAGGCCTGAATTTCTGGCCTTTCCAGTCTTGCCACTCTCTTTCTTTCTTTCTCTGCTCCCATCATGCTGGTCTTTTCTCTGTGCTTATAAACCATTCAGTTCTTGTCTGCCTTGGGCGTTTGGCCAAACCCTGTCTTGTGTTTGAGTGCTCTTCCCTTCATTTTTCACATAGCTGGCTCCTTGTCATCCTTAAGGCATCAGCCTTCATGCCACCTGCACAGAGGGCCTTCTCGGACTGAATCCATATAAGTGCTTGCTAGTTGTTAGTGCTCTTGATTGGTTGTTGGTTTGATTACCTAGAAGGCAGAGTCCAGGCCTATTGCTAGCTCTAGCCTAGATCATGGCACAGAGAGAGGCTCAGAATGTGTTTGTTTAGTGGGGGAATAAACTCAACTCTATATATTTGCACATAATCTTCTTGAATTAATAAGTATCAGCATCAAAACCTCAGAATTCATACCCTCAAAGCCAAAAAGAATAAGGTAGGCAGAATGAATGTTTAACTAGACATTATAAAAAAATCTTTAAAAAAAATTTAGGCACCATAAACCACTTAAAAAAATACTTTTTCCTTTATGGAGAAATCCATAAGAAATGTCAACATACTTTCCTAATGATGATAATGATCTGTTATTGATAAATCATTTCACCCTAGCATTTTTCCTATGAAGTATTTATTGTAGTTTTATTCAGATGAGAAACTGACTATTTGAATTTCCACTTTTAGCAACTCAGGTCCTGATTACAGGACTTCTAAGGCTGAGCCTGCAAAGCATTCATTAAAATGAAATATCTCCTTACCTATTGAAACAAATTATATTACCCCTATGTCCACTAAAACTCTGGCCCTATAATTCTCTCAATATTAGAACTTGACTTGAACTTACCAGCTCATCTTCCTACTTTAGAAAACTAACACTTCTCCTTTAAAAGAGAAAAGAAACTTTCTTTACAAAATGATAAACACTTAGGGGGAAAAATGTGGATTTTTTTCTAGTTCTTGGTACAACCAGTAAGTATGTCATATGCTTCATGCAAAGCCAACTTCTTCATTTCAGTCAGCAAAGGTCATCTCCTCAGCTGGCAATTAGTGGGTGAACAGAATCCACTCAGTATCATCTTTACAAGGTACCCATTTGGAAACTGTAGAAGTCTGTTGCTGGTCTTTTAGTCATCACAGCTCTGGCCACAAGATTGGAAAACCTTAAAATTCTTTAAGGCTTTTCCTGTGACTGCTTTGCACTGATGAGGAGGACTTGGCCAAATCACTCTGTTAGTCATGCAGAGAAGACTGGGCAGGACCTGAATGCCCACAGGTGCATGTTACTGTTTCTGGGCTCTTCTCATTCTTGTCATATTCCAATATATGGGGAAGAAGTCTTATCTTATTTGTTTAACAAATATTTATTAAATGTCCACTGTGGGCCTGTCACTTTACCAGGTATCTAAAGATGGAGAGGCATGGATAGTACCTTCCAAGAGTTATTAGTTTAGTGGGAAGAAAGGCAAATCAATAGACTGTAGGAATCCAATGTAATGTGTTCTGTATCAATCCAAGGTGCATGAGCAGGGTAAGAATAGAGGGTAAATTGCTATTTTGTCTGGAAAGATATAGAAATCCTATATAATAAAAGCCTAATATGCAAACCCAGTTTGTGTACCTTATTATTGTTGCCCTACTAAACTAATACATGTAAAGTAGCATGGATTTAAATGTAATAGGAGTGTACATTTGGATGGGATGGTAACTATGGAAGAACTGTTGCCAAAGCAAGAGAGCAACACGACCAGATTTGCGTGTTAGATAAAAGGTTTGGCTGAACTGCGGAGCATAGATTAGAGATGTGGAATGGGGAAAATCTGCAAAAGTTTTAAAACTTATTGACCTCTCTACTTCCTCAGTATCTCCTCACCTATGAAACAACCAAAAAGGAGGGAGCAAAGATCACCTTCTCTTCTCAGCTTGGTCCAAAACATTATGCCAGACCTCTCCTGTCTGCATAATGTTACCTGAATAAAAAAAGAGGCATTAAATTCAATCCTGCCAGAATGCCTTATTTAGTGATGGAAATGTCACAATGAAAAATGATAGTACTATAATAAAAGCAATTAAAATGATTTTGATATTGATATTATGATACTAATTTAAAAAATAAGTTGAAAATCTCATAACCATGAATTAAATAAAATTAATTTCCCAGTAGCAAGCTATCTGAATTCCAAGACTAGTTTTTCTTGATCTTTATCTTCATTGGAAAAATTGGTCTATATCTGTATCTTGAAATGTCTGTTCCTATGCAAGTAAAACACTTGTTAAGAAACATACTATCACTTAGACCAATACTAAGGATCCTAGAGGATAGCTGTTACTTCTGTTATGTGTATTTCCTGGTAAGGTCATGAAATGTGAGGATAATTGTCAATTCTCATGCAAGCAAATGTCTTCTTTCTAATGAGGTAGATGGCATTCAAACTTAGGACACTCTAAAGCTACATACTTTCTGGATTTTTCTAATCTTGAATAGTTTAAATAGATTCCATTATAAATACAGAAGATGAGTATGTTTTCAGTATTTCAAGCAACATAAATGCATGCACACTTTACAAGTCACATATCTTTACTAAAGTGATAGGACTCACACGAGAGCAAGAAGACACAGTTAAAGCATTCTGCTTCCTGTTCTGCAACTTCATCATAATCTCCTGAGACACAACATGTTGTACTGGCACAAATTAGTAAATGATTTGATGAATGTAAAACATGTCTAATTTACTGAAAACTGTAACCAACAATGTTACCAAAATATTAGTTTTATGGCATAACCAGATATGTAAAGTATATGCTTCTAATTGTATTATATTGAAGGAAAAATTAAAATGACTTCCCTTTGTTTTAAATATGAAGTACACAATATAATAAATTCAAAAATCAATGAGGTTATTAAATTAAGATTATTCCTAAATAAACATGAAAAACTCATGTATACAGATGTCTTGGACACTGATACGTAAAATCACAGAATTAATTTTGGAAAGTTAAGGCTCAGAGATGAAGAGGCTTGACTGAGGAAACTGAGGTAGCTGGGGCAGCACTGGATCTAGAGGCCGAGATTTGTCTTGTGTGGTGCAGCCTTCTACTGTCATCATGGAAATTCTTCCACAGCGATTAAGCTGTGGCTACACAAACAGCAGGAGTTCTGAACTTAGTGGTCCCTACAAAATGACATTTAATACACATTGGAAGCCTTAATCAGTATTGTATGGTAGTTTTTTTTTACCATGAAAACACACTTTCTCCAAGGAAGAACATATGTGAAATATTTGGGAGGGATCATGGACATATATATTGATAATGGGTGCCCTGTCTCTCTGCAATGGACATTTGTGTAAGTATCAGTAGTGATAGAATTACCAAAATAGGAAAAGTCTGAACAAATAATATGGCACAATTAAGAATAGTAGCAAAGTTAAACAAAAAATACCCTATATCTGCATGGGGTGGCTGAGTTGGTACACTTACTGTGGAACCACGCCAGAGAAGCCTGATAGTCAAGGCCAATTAAAGGACAGAGGCCTGTCCAAGGCCACCCTGCGCCTGGGCTACTGTAAGGCCACAGCGATCTCATGGTAAGCTGTGCCCTTCTATAACCAAATGATTGATGTCACTGTTGGCAACTAGCCTTCTTAGTCTCTGGAGTAATATACAGGTTACTGACCAGGGAGTAGGCTAGAGAGGAGAGGCTAGAGAGCTCAGATGGAGCTGAGAGCTGCTGCTGTGATGTAAGATGAACAACAAATACACATCTATCAACAAGTGAATCTAAAAATCAAGTGAATAAATAATCTGATGAACAGAATAAACTGGTGAATATGATAGAATCAGGGGCATAGAAAGGGAGTGGACTGACTATTCTCAGGGGGCGTGGGGAAGGGTGTGGGGGGTGCAGGAAGAGACTGGACAAAAATCGTACACCTATGGATGAGGACAGTGGGGGGCGGGGTAAGGGCAGAGGGTGGGGTGGGAACCAGGTGGAGGGGAGTTATGGGGGGGGGGGAAGAGGAACATCTGTAATAATCTGAACAATAAAGATTTAATTTTTAAAAAAGCAAACAGCTCATAGAGAGCTCAGAGGTAGTTACTGTGTGAGGCTACAGAGACCAGCCAGTGTGCTGGGCAGGGGAGACAGGAGAAGCTGCTGAGCCAGAGAGCTTAGGTACCACTACGATGTGAGGGTGTGAGTCTAGGGAGCAGCAGGCACCTGCTCAGATAATGGCTGTGGGTGCAGAGACTAATGCTGTTTTGTGGGAAAGATGTACATGTTAATCAGCAGGTGTGTCTGGCTGCCTACCTATATAGGACTGCTGTAAAGAACTGTTTAGTCTAATGACTATGTGGCCACTGGCTTCTGCAATAAAGACTCATTCTTATACACCCACAACCTCTCATGGCTTCTCTGTCTAAGACCCGGCATCCTAGGAGGTCCAGCCTCAGGCAGAGAGGCTTGTACCTAACACCTGTAACTAGTGAGCAGAGGATAAAGGAGGAAGTTGGGCTAAGTTCCCAACAGTTAGTACAGTGGGCAGGGTTCAAGGAAGAACCAGCCCTGGCATAGTCAGGAAGAATTTAGAAGAATATATGGACTCAGAACAACTCAGAGTAGCAATGCTGTGCAGTCCTGCTGTCCCTGACACTTGGCTCATGGCTTCTTCATCTGTCTGGCCGCCGAGAATTGACCTGCTGTCGCTGACACTTACCCACCGGCATTCATTCATTTTTCCACTCTTCCCTCCAAGCACTATGTTTTAGCTTTACTATGTGCCTAGAATTGAAAAATATCTCCATTTAAAACATGTCTGATTTGCATAAACTATCTGGATGTTAGAAGGAAGAAGATGACTACTTCTAACCCAGGCAATTGATTTCAAATCAGATACTCTAAGAGAAGAACTTAGATATTCCCAAAATACTGACTCAAAGGAAGAGTTGTTTGGATATACAGTCAGAGCATGTAGCTTTTATGTTAGGAAGCCAGCATTCCCCACATCACATACTTAGTTTAGTTCATTTGTAAAGTATAGAATGAGACAAGAAGAGAGATTTCTTGGAATAGGAAAATGAGCACACATTTGTTGATAACTTGCTATAGATCACTGCATATCATTTAATTCTCTTGCCAACTGAATACAATGTTATTGTCTCTTATTTTATAAAGAGGAAACGGAGGCACAAAACAGCTAAGTTGCCTAACATAAAAAAGCTAACAAGTAGTAAAGACTTGAACCCACGCCTGACTGACTCCACTGTAGCACATGGCCAAACCTTCTGTGCAGAATAAAAATTAAAAGCAAATTAGGGAGAAAACTGCAAGCCAAAAGCACCCCACTCAGGAGTTAGTAATCACTGGAATATATAAACTTTGGTTTTATCACTAGAGGATGTGCCATCCCTTCTTCTGGGATCCTGTCTTTTTCCACTTTCTCATTTTCTATGTATTTTGTAATTCTTTTCCAAGGCCTCACTACACTGTCACTTCTTCCAATGACTCCAAAAGAGGATTTTTTTTTCCAATCAAAGTCAGAGAAGGAAAGAAGGCAGAGAATGGTAACCAAAAATCAACCCTGGAGAAGTTGTAGCAAGCACACGCTTACCAGATAGTGTGCAGACTTTGAAAGGACTGAAAAGTCAGTGGAGAAGTAATTGAAATTGAGTGGAGGTGAGGACTAGACAAACAGAAGGGACACACCACAGAGCATATGAAGCTGAAAAGGAACCATTAGATTTGTGTATATCATAGAGAATTTCTCAAAGGTGTATGGAAATTATCTATATTCATTAATCTATTGATAATGTTAACATTTATACCAGGCAAAACCAGACAAAAAGGTCTAAAACAAGTCAATGAACTCATTAAAATGTTTCATTTACATCCGAATCTATAAATGCCTCACTGGTTTTGAGTTGCAGCTTTCTAAAATACGTGTATTTCTTTCCTTTTATCATTGGTTCTTGGGGTTCTCAGCTACCATCTATGTGTGCCAGGCAGAGAGCTAAGTACCTTTTCATAAAAGATCTTTTACCCTCTAACAAGGAGTCTCAGGGAAAGGCTCTGTTTCCACTACCACCCAGAAGCAGCTGGGCATTAGACAGTAATGTGAGTGTGCCATGGATTCCAAATTCAAACTCAGGACTTCTTCCTTAAAAGTCTTCCTTATGCCACGCTGCATAAACTTCTAAACATCATAGTAAGTACAGCGCTAGCCACACTAAAAATGCAAAAATGTTCTGTGAATACTAGGGGCTTAATATATGTTGATAACTGCCATTATATTGGTAATATATATTGATATGTATAACTTCAAAATACAAGCCAGTGGGGTGGAGGGTGGGAGATATATCTACACAATGGAAAGAAAAGACACATACAGGAAACCCTCGATTTCATGGACCTCGATTTAACAGACTTCAGATTTAACAGATAAAATTTTTGGTTCATCTGTCATATGTAAAAAGTAACACCCTGTTATTTTAAAATGCTTTTAACCAAGATTTGTTTATAATTAAATGAACAGGTTTTTTTTAATTAATTTAGTTATTTTAACAAATTTTACTGAATAGGCCATAAGTTGGAAAAAAAACACATTAGTTATTTTGCCGACATAAATAAATACTACTTATCTACAACATATTTAAATACAAGAGTCACCACTCAGAAACAATGTTCCATGAATGATTAGCACATGATCACATCGCGTGACTTTCTTTCTTTTTTTTTTTTGTTTCATAGAGAAAACGCTTTTATAGCTTTTATTCTATTTATTTATTTATTTTTTTTATTTTTCGCTAAAAGTATTACAAAGGGTATTACATAAGTGTCCTTTTTCCCCCCCACCCTTGACAAGCCCCTGCCCTCCCTTACCCCCCAGTGTCTTATGTCCATTAGTTATGGTTATATGGATGCATACAAGTCCTTCGGTTGATCTCTTACTCCCCTCCCTCCTGTCCCCCAACCCTCCCTGGCCTTCACACATCGCGTGACTTTCTACAGCAGTTTTGACTCCTGCCGGGTGATGTTCCTACATGAGCTAAGCCACGCCCCAGCCATGTGCATTTATTTACTCTCAGTGACTGGTGAATGCACACATTTACTAGACCTATTCAGTATAAATTTAAAATTTCTATAATACATATAGAAAACTTTTATGTGAAATTAAACTTTTTATTCCTACCTAATTTTAATTACACAAACATGTCTACATAAGTAAAAACAGGTAAACTAACCAATTTGTCAATTTTTTAACATATGCATTCGGAAAACTTACTTTATTATATAACAGGCTTTTGGCTTTACTGGACACCCCTTTGCCTGAATTAGTCCATTTTGTCAAGGTTTTACTGTGTCATAATTTATTCACTTGACTGACTTTCTTACTGTATTAGTCTGTTTCTGTTACCGGTAAAGACTTAACATTCCCTTTCTAAAAAATTGCCCAGATACAAAGGCCAAGCTATTGCTTTGGTTGACAAGGGCAGTAACCACATTTTCATTATAGTTGCCATGAATTGAATTAAGTTCAGTTGTATTTTAGTTGAAGGAGACACTTCATCATTTTCATCTGCACTAAATTAATGCACAATAAATAAACCATCAAAATTTCTAATTGTGGTGAATATGGATATCCAAAGGTTGCAGACTGTTAGGAAAACCACAAAATAGAAGGTAAGTACTCAATTTCAAAAAGCCTTTTAGCAGAAATATTTCAAAATCATTGTGTGTGTGTTTTTTTTTTTGGTTTTGTTTTGTTTCATTTTGTTTTTTACCATTTAACACCAATGATCTTCATTTCACACAATCTATTCTGACACTTAAAGGAATATTTTAAAAAATGTATTGCATCATACATAGCTACCACCAAATAAAGCCACTTAAAATTATTGCTTTAGAATAAAGATAAGGGCAGAAGAAGTTTGGCAATGATTAATCAAATTAAAGCTTTTTCACATTTTTAAGTTATGTTAATGTTATCTGATGCAAAGAAGCACACACTCACAAACACACTATCTTGAGATCCCTTTCAAACACATTGGCTTGGTTCAAATATGTTAGGACCTAACCTTCATGACTAAATAATATTGGGAACTCCTACTAAAGTAATTGAACTGAATAATTATCAAAACTGTGTATTTTCATTGACCCTCTGACAGAGGGAATGACTTTTGCTCTTCAGTGATGGGGTAGAATGCTGCATTAGGGGCCTGAGCTCACACAGAGTGTTTCCAGAGAATTCCATGGCTACTGGGACTATAGGAAGACAATCCACTAAAATATCCTTACTAGTAAGGAGGAGTTAGCCGAAGAGAGGGTTGAAAAATGGCAGTATAGAAAATAAATGAGGCTCCCCTAAATTGAAGAAAGTTGCACAAAGGAGTCAGATAAATTAATTTTAATCCAGCTTGAATGTTAAGTTTGAAAGAACCCAACAATGACCCACTAAAGAAAAATCAGGTTCTATTTTTACAGTTACTAAAGAAAATAATGATAATGTTATTACTAGAGGCGCAGTGCACGAAATTTGTGCAGAGGAGGGGGGTGTCCCTCAGCCCGGCCTGCACCCTCTCTAATGCAGGACCCTTTGGGGGATGTCCGACTGTCTGATTGGCAGTTGGACATCCCTCTCACAATCTGGGACCGCTGGCTCCTAACCACTTGCTCGCCTGCCAGCCTGATCTCCCTAACTACCCTTCGCTGCTGGCCTGATCTCCCTAACTGCTATCCCCTGTCAGCCTGATCACCCCTAACTGCCTCTGCCTTGGCCCCACCACCATGGCTTTGTCCAGAAGGACATCCAATCTAATTAGCATATTACCCTTTTATTAGTATAGATAGAGGCCTGTTGCATGGGTGGGAGCCGACTGCTCTGCCCTGAAAGGGGTCCCAGATCAGGGTGGAGGTCCCCTTGGGGGGTGGGGCCAGCCTAGGCGAGGGGCTGATGGCCATTTGCAGGCTAGCCACGCCCTCATTGGGGTAGGGGGTCCCCACTGGGGGGCGTGGCCAGCCTGGGCGAGGGGCTAAGGGCTGTTTGCAGGCTGACCATGCCCCCATCGGGGTGAGGGTCCCTGCTGGAGGGCATGGCCAGCCTGGGCCAGGGGCTGAGGGCTGTTTGGGGGTGGTTTGCAGGCTGGCCAAGCCCCCGGCTTTGTCAGGGGAAGGATACCCGGAAGGTCTCCTGGTCTAATTAGCATATTACTCTTTTATTAGTATAGATAATCCTAAGGGCTATTTATATTCACAAGCATTTTATAAAGTCTGGTAAGTGGTCTGGTGGTTTACCTGGGGATTTTTCTACTCTGTGATTTGTCAAAAGTCCCAAAACATTCTGTGATGGGAGTTTAAACAAGTCAATTTGGAAAGCACAGAACAATCTCTGGGGATTTATCAGCTGCACCTAATAAAGGCTCTGTATACTTTTGTACAGGCTGATCATAAGGGCCTTGAGTACTGAGAATTCCTGAGGGCTGCCAAGTACATTTCTTTGTAGTGTGGTCAGTGTGAGGTCCCTAAGGTGACGATTATTCTATAGGAATAGAATTCAGAAGACTTTGAATAAAATCCCAGCTTCCTCAATCTTCAGAGTCCTATGGCGTCATTTGAAAAATTGAAAAATTGAATTATCTACTTTATAGGGTTGCTGTATTTATTAGATTAAATAACTTGTGGAGTGATATATATATATATAGTCAAGAAGACTTCTGGATAGGTGAAGATGAAATTGAAAATTGAAAATCAGGGAATGATGAATAGCTCTCTCTGATTCAGAGGTGATTCTCAAACTTTGATAAAATTCTGATTCAGTAAGTCTGGAGTAGGCAGTCCTTAGTAACAGATGCCTTAGGTGCTTCTGTTGGAGTTGGTTCATGGAATCACACATTGACAAATACAGTTTCAGAACATAATATTCTAACAAAACTGTGAAACAGATTGTTTTATTTGGAATCAGCAGATGTGTTGTAATTCTTTCTTCCAACGTTGTTTCTTTCCTTCAAGTTTTCAGGCTTCCAAAGGCCTCTGATTCTCATTGAAAATGAGCTCCTGAGTTCTCCCTTATAAATATAACTATGTCAGCCTTTCACATCCAAGCAGGATTGCATTCTAGTGAGTGTGCAATGGCAAGACATCCAAGTCAGAAGAACACTACACATCGCCTCTTGTCTACTTATTATAAAATATAGATAATGAAAGGTATTCACCAATTTATCCCTTAAAATATAAGTCTCTGAATCTGAAAATATTTTCATGGGAATCAGGTTCTCCTATCCCCCCAGATGATGGCTTAATATAATCCACAACTGCTACTTATTCCTTCACAAAGTTGATTCATGAATATTTATCCCTGAAAAGGTCTATGGCTATCTAGACTTATCTATTTATTCTATAGACTAGAGGCTCAGTGCACAAAATTTGTGCACTGGGGGGGGGCCTCACCCTCCCTCCATGGGCCGGGGTACATGGGACGCTGGGGCTCGTGGCCGGGGTGATGCTGCCCCAGCATCCCGTGTGCCCCAGCCGGCCTCTGGCCAGAGGCTCTCCCTCCGGCGAGGCTGAGGAGACTGGGAGCCACCATCCTGTGGCTATGGGCACCGCCATCTTTGTGACAGAGTGACAGTTAATTTGCATATTAACCTTTTATTAGATAGGATAAGGAAATTATAACCTATACCATCTGACTTGTCCTTTAACCCAGCATCTTCACAAATGAAGAAGTTTCCCATCCAATGGAAGTCCAATTGAGAGCCAAGTCTACACTCAGAAAAATGTCCCCAATGAAGCAAACTCTGCCGTCCAGTGTCAGAGGAATTCATTGTCTTAAATTATGGTAATAATTTCTTCCTATAAAAAGGATGCAGAACCTTTGGTTTACTTTCCTTCAGTGTATCTAGCTCACGACATAAGTAGCAAGATCACAGATTCATTACACAAAGGAAAACGCTCCTCCAACAACACTTTTTACTTCAAGTGTTAAACATTTAGTATTAAAAATTACTTTCTCTGAAGAGATTCTCTGCCACATTCCATAGTAAAATCTGAATGCCTTTTGGATAATTGCTGCTTTGGATTATTGCTTCATTTTCCTTCCAAGTATACATCAAATTTAAAGGTGAAAATAAATTTTTATTTTAATCCTCAACTGTTGTGTTCATAGATTATTTTTGCATTTCTCAGAATGTTAACCAGGCCCACAGAGCTAGCAAAGCTCCATGGAACTCTTGCCTCTAATTTTCCTCTTCAATCCTATAAAGCTCTGAAAGATATTGATTCAGCAAATAGGAAAAAACTAACTTATCAAAAATAGCATACATAAAGTGGGAACTGGTCAAAGAAACTCTAAGAATATTGTTTTAACTGGAAATTGTACCATTAACTGCTAAAACGTATTGTATTCCTGTTACTGCTCTTTTTGATATATTACCACTGTATGGGAACAGTTTAATCTACTCCATAGAGAGAGCTGTAGGAGTTCTCAGTGGCCTCAAAATATGATGGCCCTTCCCACAAGCAGCTGATCTAAATTTCTTGCAGGTGGCGGGTCTATATTTATTTTCTAAAAGGAAATAACCCTCTCTACAAGTCAATTTTGTTTTTAAAGCTGCGGTGTCTTTAGCCACTTCTTTTTCCAATTTTTCAGTTGACACCTTGAATGACTTACAGTGGGTTGCATCAGTCATCCCAGGTTCTTACAGAAGATATTTTGTGGTGGTGACAATCACATGTTAGGAAAGAAGTGCCCTTTGCAGATGGCTGTGCAGGTACCTCTGATTTCTCGCCAAATCATTCAGAATGCCGCAAATCCATTAGATCTCTCCAGGGAGGAAAATTTTCCGGCATCCTAGAGAGGGAACGAGTTCATTTCAATCATCACAAATGAAAGCCACCCTTAATATTCATTAGATATTTTATGATGGCAATATGCATTATCTATCCGTATGCCCCTTTGAAAGGCCAATTTCCTTTGAAACTTGCATGGCTCCAAGCCACTCTTTGTAGAAAGTGGCCTATGTCCAAGAGGAGTCTGGGGAGGCAAATGGATGACATTTCCTTATCCATTGGGAATGATTCCATTAAGCCACTGTGGTGGCTACGAGCTTCTAAGTTTTAAAAATTAAAGAACAGATTCGGAATGTGCAGCGAGGTCATTGTGTCACTTCCCTGCTCTCTCCTCTGACCACGTGTCCTAAAGTGAGTGGGACTCTTTGGTTTGCATAACAAAAGATGACTCAAAACTGACCTTTCTCTCACTTGGAGAAGCCTGTATGTTGGGGACAGAAGTTTATGAGCCTGAGAGCTTTTAATTAATTTGTTCTTCTTTCTACCACCATAGTTCATGTCACTTTGCATCTATTTATCCCTTCCAATCTATTGTCATCACTATATGGAGAGTGATCTTTTTAAAATATACATGTAAGCATTTATCTCATAACCTCAACAAATAAAAAAGAAACAAACTAACAACAAAAACAAGCCATTGTCTTAAAATACTTCATACATAGATTCCCATTGCTTTTAAGAGCCACAACACAACACAACTTAGCATAACATATAAAGGCATAAATGGTCTGATTCCTTTCTCAGACTTACCTTATACCACATCTCCTTGCTTTCTCTCCCAGCATTCAGACCATTTTCACATTCTCCTGAGTTTGGACTAGTTGCCCCCACTCTTTCATCAGATTTGAGCTCAATCATCATTACACACGAAAGTGTTTCCTGACTCCTAAGTAGATCAAATCTGCCTATTCATGGCCTTCATTAAACCATGTAGCTCCCATAGATTTTATTAAAGTATCATTTCATGGTTTTTTTTAATTAAATCTTTATTGTTCAGATTATTACATTTGTTCCTCTTTTTTCCCCCCATAACTCCCCTCCTTCCAGCTCCCACCCCACCCTCCACCCTCACTCCCCACCCACTGAGTTCATCCATAGGTGCACGATTTTTGTCCAGTCACTTCCCGCATCTCCCACACCCCTTTTCCCCCAAGAATAGTCAGTCCATTCCCTTTCTATGTCCCTGATTCATTATAATCACCAGTTCATTCTGTACATCAGGTTATTTATTCACTTGATTCTTAGATTCCTTTGTTGATAGATGCATATTTGTTGTTCATAATTTGTATCTTTACCTTTTTCTTCTTCTTCCTCTTCTTAAAGGATACCTTTCAGCATTTCATATAATACTGGTTTGGCGGTGATGAACTCCTTTAGTTTTTCCTTATCTGTGAAGCTCTTTATCTGACCTTCAATTCTGAATGATAGCTTTGCTGGATAAAGTAATCTTGGTTGTAGGTTCTTGGTATTCAGCACTTTGAATATTTCTTGCCATTCCCTTCTGGCCTGCAAAGTTTCTGTTGAGAAATCAGCTGACAGTCGTATGGGTATTCCCTTGTAGGTAATTGAGCCTCTTTCTCTTGCTGCTTTTAAGATTTTCTCTTTGTCTTTTGCTCTTGGCATTTTAATGATGATGTGTCTTGGTGTGGTCCTCTTTGGATTCCTTTTGTTTGGGGTTCTCTTCGCTTCTTGGACCTGTAAGTCCATTTCTTTCTCCAGGTGGGGGAAGTTTTCTGCCATTATTTCTTGAAATAGGTTTTCAGTATCTTGCTGTCTCTCATCTTCTGGTACTCCAATAATTCTGATATTAGACCGCTTAAAGCTGTCCCAGAGGCTCCTTACACTATCTTCACACTTTCGGATTCTTTTTTCATTTTGCTTTTCCAATTGGGTGTTTTTTGTCGAATCTTTGGTTTGAGTCTTGTGCTCCTCTGGTCTGCTATTGGGTATAATATTCTTTATTTCAGTCCGTGTATGCTTACTTTCTAATTTCTTTATCGTAGCATCGAGGGTCTCATTAGTTTTCGTGAGGCTCTGCACAAATTTATGGCAAGCTCTCAAAATTGCGATTCTTAGCTCCATATCCTCCATTTCTGTCATGTTTTTTTGTCTCCGCATCTATATGCTTTCTGTGCACCCCTTGTGTCTCTGTGCGCAGTCTTGTTCTAGCCAAGCCTTAATTGTTGTAGTTAACACTAGAGGGGTTTGACCACCAGGCCGACTGGTGTAGGAATCAGCTGTGGAAAACGTCTGTCTTCTGGGGAGGCGCTATTCCAGCCTTTGCCTGAGGCAGTCGGCAAATGGCCGCGAGCAGGACTTGGGCGGGGCGGGCTCAACAGGGCGGGGGGAGGGAGCAGCTATGGCCGCTCTCAGTCCGTCTCCCGGGGCTCTGCCTCTCTGTCCCCACAACCGCTGCAAACCTCGGAGGGGCCGTAGCCAGACAGTCCCGCTTCTCCCGTTTGAGTCTGGGTCCCTAGAGACTCGCCCGGATCTGTAGCCCAGAGTCTGAGACTCGCTCCTGATTGAAAACGACAATCGCGCCCTCAGCCGCCAGCCCGCTTTGCGCGCGCGCACCCTCACCACCGCACCGCCGTACCTTTAAGTTTTCCACACTGCGCCTCTGCTGAGCGTCGGAATGCTGTTGTTTTTGCTTCTAGTTGAAGAGACTCTCCTCAGCCAGCCTTCCCGTGGTTCTGGTTGATGTCCGCTCCGACTTTTAGTTGGATTTTTGAAGTGGTTGTTCGAGGCAGCAAACTCCGGTGTTTACCTATGCCGCCATCTTCGATTCTCTCTCATTTCATGTTTATTTCTGAAATTATTTCTATCTTTGTCCCTCACTGGACTATGAGGTTCACAGTGTCTGTTTCTGCCCAAGATTATATTCTCCTTTCCTAGACCATTGTAAATACTCCAAAAGAAATTGTTGAGTAAACGAACAAATAAGTTCTTGAACTTAATCCAGTTTGTGCCATGGCTAAAAATCCCTTTCTGTGGGTGAGATGTGGACTTCAGTTTGGGTTGGGCATGAGGTGAGCTACAATAAGGCCATATTCTAATCCAATTATTCATTGGTGTGGTTGTATTCAATAGCTTGGAACCATGAGATGCATAAAGATCTTATATTGAATTTTAATAAGTGTTTTTAGGCTGGGAACCAGTTGCTTTACATCTCCCCAGGAAGGAGAGGGAACATAAATTTATTTCTTTCATTTTTGTTCTCTTCTGCGAAAGGTGTGTTATGCCTGCGTTATATTCTGACTCTGAAATAAAATATCACAAAATGAATATTTAATATGTATATGACAAAATATATAAAAAGATTTTTAAAAGATAAAATCACTTTATATATGTAAGACACTGCTAATTTGGGAAGTGATAATTTGGAAGGTTAAAAAAGGGCAATGGTGAGCCTAGCACATGGACCCCCACCCCTACCTTCTTTTTGTCTGCATGCCTCAGAGATCACAGGTGTGGGGTCACTAGTACAGGTCCAGGAAGTTGAAAGCAGAATCTTACCCTACCCTCACAGTGAACAATTGAACTAGGTAGTTATGACTTTTTTTTTTATCTCCAGAGAGAAAATTACATAAACTATATTTTAAAGTCTTAAAAATTTGTGAAAATTAGTGATGTACATTTAATACAATAATATCTCATATGATACAAAAATGCTAAGAATTGTCGATGATGCGACCCTAATGCCAAGCATGTGTCTTGATTAACTTTTTGGCCCCACAGACTGAGACAATATGCTGTTGCTAATCAAATGAGGGATAAATAATTATAAACACATATATAATTATAAATTATAATTAAGTAGTAATAATTGTTGCTAAAAATAGTAGCTCTTCTTCATTAAGTTCCAACGGGTTATCACGTAAACACTTTACATTCTTGCAAGAACTCTACCACAAAGTCTGAATTTTGTCCATTTAATAGACAAGAAACTGAAATTCAAAGAAATCAAGTAACTGAATTGTCACACAGACAGTAAGCAGTGAGGCTACAATTGAAGGCCAGACTCATTTGGCTCCAACACTCATGGAGTTTCTACCATGTTCTGCTGTTTTGTTTTATTTTGTTTTGCTTTGTTCTGCTGTTTTTTATTTGTTGTTGTTTTTGTTTGTTTGCTTTTTGTTTTTTACCACCATGTGTATTTATCTTTCTGGTGAAAAGTTAAAGACAACTTAGTAATAAAAAAAAAGTGTGGACTGAGAGTTAGAAGTTTTTGTTAAGTAGCCTCCCTGCCATTATCTGCTGTGAGACCTCAGGTGTCAAGTGGTATTTTATATCACTTAATCTTCACATGCCTCAATTCCTCCATCTTTAAAATGGCAATAATGTTTTGCCTAATTCAAGAGCTAGTACAAGATAAAATGCGAGACAAATTACATTGCCCCTAGAAGTCAGGGTCTCCATTTATTGAGCTATTAAGCCTGTACATTGAATTGGCACATTCACAAGTATCATTTCATTATGCATTTCAAGTTAGAAACTGTCTTAATTTTTACAGGTGAGAAACACATAGTTACTAGTCTAGTCTCAAAAGTTATAAAGCCATGATTTTCACAAGATTGAACCTAAAATCTAGATCATCACTTACATTGCATAAATTATTTGACCTCTTTGAGCTTCAGATTTTTATCATTAAAATGGGGAAAATAATATCACCTTCCTGAGTTATGGCACAAAGATAGCATATGTAAAAGCAACTAAATTATAGTCAACTTCTAATTAAGTCAAAGAAAGACATGGTTATCATTATATCAATGTGTCTGCATGATCAGAGCAAGTTCTCAAAGGCCTGAAGCATGCAAGGCGGCACCTGTTGTGAGTGTGTGGTGGGCGATGGTGGCAAAAGCGGCTGTCTCACTCCAACCCAGCGCTCTTTATACTCCATAGTCCTGGTTCTTCTGCCCCCTTTACCATCTTAAACTTCACCCACTCATTTTCAAAGCAGAATGCAGTCCTCTGAAATGGCATTCAAAATTATTTTTTTAAATTTTAAAACACACTAATTCATTTTTTTGTAGAGAGAATTTTCATTTTCAAAGTGTATTTTTCCTAGATTCTTTTTAAAATATATTTTTATTGTTGATAGTATTACAGATATCTCCCATTTCCCATTTTTTAAAAGTAGTTATTTTTGAGTGGCAGGAACCTTTTGAGCTCCAGAGAATGTAAATGTAAACATTTTGGTTCATGGAGAAATTTTTTATGACCCTGAGAACTTGCATTGATGCAAAGTGAAAACTCTATTCATATATATAACTGCTGGTTCAGAACAGAGGAAGTAAAGTTGATAATGAAAAAAACAAACCCCAAACATGAAATAGCTTAGGTAAAGTAAACAATGAGAAATAAGGTCAACAGTGTTCATCTGAAAAGTGATAAAAGAGCTGCTTTGAAAAAGCTGAAAGAAAAACCTTATGTATTAATCTTTATTTGCTCATGGAATTTGTCTTCCTTCAGTGTGTCCTTATAGCCAAAACTATTGATAATAAAAGGAACCTTAAATATCATTGATAGCTCTCCCTCATTCTAAAGACAAGGCAGTAGCCTTGTCAAAGTGGCTCAGTTGGTTGAGTGTCCTCCTGTGCACGGAGAGGTTGCTCATTCGATTCCCAGGATCTGGCACATATGGCACATATGGCCCATCTCTCTCTCTCTCTCTCATCCTCAGGTGAGGATTAGGAAAAAAAGATGAGGTAGAAGACCATGAAGATTAAACAACCTGCTCCAAAGAGATCCTAGTAAGTGACAGTTGACCTCACACCTGACTCTCCTGACTCTGACCTATACTCTGTTGTTGTCTAACACAGCCTCTGACACACCATGCTATGTACTAAAAATATAACTTTGCCTTTTAGCATGCTAGCATTATTTTACTTATGAGCCATTTCTCTGCCCCCACCCCCCCACACACACATCTACCAATAATTGGTGTATTTTCCAAGCCTCATTACATAAAATGTTCTAACATTCAAGCCTCTCTCCTCACAAAGGTCAGTGTCCAGCTGTGGTGATTTGTTGTACTCTGTTGAACTATGCAAAAGAGTTAGTTAGGCTTTAAGTAAGTAGGAGCTTTAGATCTCCCGTGATCATGAGCATAATTGGGCCTCTTTCAGATTGACATTCTTTGTCCTCTCCTTCCATTTGAGTGTCCAATGGAACAAGTTTCAACTTTCTTGTGGAAGCCAAAATATAGTTATAATTGATTATCCTGAGTCTTATTTCATTATCATAAGGACTATTCTAAATGACAAATACTTAAAATGACTTTAGAAGGATTTTATTGTGGAGAGTACCAATTCAACTTTCTCCTTATTTTGATGCACTTGAGTAAACAAGTACAGATTCAAAACAAAAATACAACTAGAGAAGAGGTGCAAAACACTTAAAGCAATTCATGAAGCAGAGGTGTCTTGGTTTCTGGAATAGTTCTAGAATGAGATCACAGTCTGTTATTCTCTGACATGCATGAAGTTTGTGTAATTAGGTAAAGTCAAACATCAACCCAAATAATTAGACTGGCTTGTATTCTATATTGCTCTGCCTACGAAGTCTAATTTAATAATACCCTTTAATCCTAAACTTTCAGAATACTACTTCATACAGAGCAATTACATTTTCTCATTTTATCTTTATTTTTAATTATACAAGACTTAATGAGAAAATGCATTTAAGCATTTTATACACATTTACTTTCCTCACACTCAACCTAAATAATTTCCATAGCCCTAGCCAGCCCTGGGTTCAATTCCAGTCAAGGCATATGCGACAGGCAACCAATGGACGTGTCTCTCTCACGTGGATATTTCTCCGTGTGTGTCTCTCCCCCACCCTTTCACTCTCTCTAAAAACCAATGGAAAAATATCCTCAGGTGCAGGTTAACAACAAAATAAATAAACTCCATATATCTGATAATTTACTCTATTATCCTCAAAATTAAGTGTTTCTTCTATAAACTATTTTAACCTAAAATACTTTTATATAAATGGTCAGATATTTTCCAGGATTATTTTATATATAAGTACTGTAATGTGTTTGCCATTGTAATGAAATTTTTTATTAAGAATTATGATTAGTTGCTCTCCCTTTTTACCTTTTCCTTTTAATAAGACCCATAAATTCTCATTATAAATGTGAAATGGTAGATTGTTCTCCCCCCCACCCCCACACACACAAATACCTCTAGGCTCCCACAATCATAGACTGAGTGGCTCAGGCAGAATTTTATATGAGTCGATGAATGGATGAATGGATGAATGAATGAACAAAGGAACAAATAAGTTATTACAGCATCTCCTATTTTTCAAATTCTTCTCTTGAGCCAATGTTAATTCTTCTCCCATCAAACATACTGTCTATAATTAAAAACTTCTCATGTAAAATATTTATAACTAATTACTCTTGCTCATTTAAGTTCTTAAAATTATTTTTAGAATCTCAATTATCAAGTTCACGAATTTCAGTACAGAGTGTAGTAAGTAGAGATATCTTTTGGTATTTTTGTATCACATTTTCATTTTCTCTTATGAATTTCTCAGTCCGGATTATCATTCACTCTGCCTTTCTTTTCACAAGTTGTCCAAATCTATTCATTTAAATTTGTTCTGTTTCCATCCCACCACAATTCCAATGTAAGCAGATAGAAGTTTAAGCTATTCTAACCAATGGATTTTGCTGTCCAAGTTGAACACAAGGGCATTAAACTATGAGGAACTGACAGTTCATAATATGCCTTCCTTTGGGTGGATATGCAGCAATCTTTTTCGTATGTCTTGTCTTATTCATTGGGCCAGAAAGAAATATCTCCATCAATGGGACACAGAGGCTTCTTGGCAGGAGTATAACATTACTGATGTACAAAGAAAATAATTACAAAATCTATCAAATAATTTTGCAATTATTTTAAACCATGTGTCTTCTTGCTCTCTTTTTATTGGTTCTCTCAATCCTCATTTCTTTCCATATATTTCTTAAAAGCATACAGCAGAATTCTTACTCATCATATACTACCATTCATCATATAGGTAGAGAAGAAAGAAAGGCTAAAATGAGGAAACAGTAAAACAAAACTGGTAAATTGAGGGGGAGGGGGTGGCATCATTGAGTTTGGCAAAAGGATGGTATTTGCTTTGCCTATAACAGAGTGTGTGTAAAAGAGACTTTGGGGCATCTATGTAGTAAGAGAGAAGAAGGTTAGGTGAATGAGTTTGCATTTGATGCTGTAGGTGCCAGGGAGACATTTAAATGTTTGTGAGGAGGGCAGTAACATTATAGGTTTGAGCTTTAGAATAATTAATGAGGTAGCATTAATCAGGTAGATGAGTCAAGTAAATTAATCTGGTAGATTAATCTGGTAATGATGTGTCATGTTGATTGAAGGAAGTAGACTAGGGTCAGAGTCATGAAGAGACTGCCAAGGTTGAGACTAGAGACACAAAGTGGGGGACAGGCCCGCATAGCTTAGCCTGGTTTTGTCACCTCTCTCCCATAGAACAGTAGTTTCCTTGGGAAGTTTAAAAATTCTTATACCACTTAGAAGTTGGGCTATGTGTCCCAAGAGTATTTTCCTATGTCAATAATTAGAGTATCCTCTACTCCCCATTTGAAGTAAAAGATTAGTTGTAAAATCTTTGTTCTATATTTCTTGGTTGACATTAGCACATATCCTCTTCCTCTCACTGAAACAGTTCCATAAAGACATTTTCCATTATCCATGTTTTCTCTTTTCGCACAGTTTTGACGGGTTTATGTAATACTCCAACAAGACCTTCAATTCCCATTTGTATAATCCTCTTCTTATGCACTTTAAAAAGATTGAAGTAAAGCTTTTTTTACTTTTTCAACTTGAGAGTCACTAATTTTTCTTTGATTTTATGTGATTTGGTTTCTCAACATCATTTTTCTACCTCTACTGCAACTGAAATCTTCTCTTCTTGGGTCTCTATTTTGCTCTTTCAGGCCTTTGACTTTCCAATATATAACACTACTTTAAGAAAATGGATTTCAAAATATTTTAGACACTTGAAGGGAGAAATGGATATTTGCTCTCCTTTTGCATGCTAAGATTACTTCTATTTCTTAACATTATAAAAATTTATCCTTCTTATAAATCTGAAAAATTGTTCCAGATTTTGAAAAATATATTTATCATAATATTATATCATGGTACTAATCTAAAGGATCTTCTTTGTAACACGAATTTTATTCATTCTTGCCCTTATTTCCAACCAAGCTTATGGTTCACTTCCTCTTTATGTTAAGACGTTTCAAGCTCTTAGCATATAAAGCTTCATAAGTACTCTTCAGTCACTCATCTTGTAAATTGATTCTAAACAGTCAACTTCAAATATTATTTCTGGTTACTTCCACTCTTACCTTTCTTAAGATGCATCTGCAATCCCCTTTCAACACCAGACACTCTGATATTAGAAAAGACCCACATCCTTAAGTAGTTTTTGCTCTCATACTTCTCTTATGGAGTATATGCCTTCATAAATCTGACCTTTTACCTTTTTATTTATATTATTTCCACAATCACATATCTTTCCCCATTCTTCAGACCCATAGACCTTACAAACAACTAAACCAAACATTAAACATCTGTGTGTCTTGTTCTCCTGTTAACTTCTGTGAAAATCCCTTCACAAATAATACGTTTTCCTGTCTGCATTCAGTCTATTTATGGTATCTTAACTGAATAAAATACTTCTTTCCAAGACTAGCACAAGCCTCTGGATTCTTTGATTGGATATAAATATTACCTGCTGAGTTTTGACACCACTTTATTAAATTTGCCCACCAGCCCTGCATGGTAGATATTGATCATCTTTTTTTACATATGGAGTATTTTTAGTATGTAAAGAGTCATTCAGAGGAAAAAGGATAGGTAGGATCTGAAGCTAATGTGCAGAATTGGAACTAGTGGGTTAAAGAGGGTGAAAAGATTGCCCACACTGATTCTGCTGGTATTGTCAGAGCTGGCATTGAACACAGCTCCATCAGAACCAGCCTTGAATGAGGACTTTCTGGAAGACAAGTCAGTTTCAGAACTCTGATTTGATAATGGGTTCAAAGTATCTGGAACCTACTATTGCTGAAATTCTGGAAATCAAAGAGAAACTAGTGTTTGCGGATTGGTTTGATTTCCCCTGAAATGTGGGGATTAGGACCAGCTCCAACATATATGAAAATGTTGGGACATTTAAAAAATATATACATATATATGGTTATACTTTCACTCTTTAAAATTGCAAAAATGTCACCTCTGACTACCTGTCATTGATAGTAACACTCATTTAGAAGCACATCTTTTCCTTCAACACTATCTGCCTTCTGTACCTTCTACAGAATGAAAATTAAAGTATGACCCAAATAATAACATTGCAATAACTACAGAAAAAATGCCAGCTATTCTTAAATGAAACTGAATATTTTCACTTGTTATTATTATAGAATATATGTGTAGAATGCACTCAGCCAACTTTTTTCACTCTATGTTTCAAATCCCTGAGTGTAAGTAGTCTCATTATGTAAACAAATTGAACTCCAACATACACTTGAACCCTCTCTTTAAATCCACTGAGGTTTTCCTGTCACAAATGCTAAACATTATTATCTGAAACTCTGAGCATTCTGCAGATATGTTTGACCTTCTTCACATAAAACTCACTTAATTATTGAGTTATATATTAAAATAGACAAAACTACCTAAGTAAAAAAGAAAAGAATTACCATTGTATATAGTCCTAAATCTACACATGCATCCACAAACACACACACATAATAACTAGTTTATGTATAATTGAATTAATATAAGGACAGTTAGAAGAATGAGAAGAAAATTTTTATCTAGATCTATGAAATGATATCTATTTATTTTTAAAACTCCATTTATTTTTTTTAGCAAATGTTACTCAAATATTTATTGAAAAACCATAAGATTCTAGGAGACTATAGAGGATACAAAGATAAATTACTTATAGCAAATAAACAAATGCCCAATTAATTCCACTACAAGGTGAAGTATGTAAAGCTTATTAAGATAGGGGCAGTGTATGTATTGTTTAACTATGTATCGTCAGTGTCTAATATTGTGACTGGCACACAGTAGATGCCAAAGTATGTTTGATGAATGTATAATGAAAGAACAATGCCTTTCAGTGATCTAGAAGTTCAAAGGAAGGAGATATTACTTTTATCTGGCATGTCCCAGGAAGGCTTCCTAGAGGATAAGGTATTTGATCTGAAGTCTCAAAGAATGGGGTATTGGTTTTAAAGAAGAGAATAACATAACAGGCAGAGGCCAAGACACAAACACAAAGATAGAGAGGCAGGAAAGTGCAACAGAGTGATTAGGAATAGCAAATCATTCAATTTGGCAGTTGAGCATAGGAAATCTATAAAGAAGCAATAAAGCCCTGGCCGGTGTGGCTCAGTTGGTTGGGCATCAGCCTGTGCACCAAAGGGTTGTCCATTCAATTCCTGGTCAGGGCACATGTCCTGGTTGTGGGCTCAATCCTCGGTAGGGAGAGTGCAAGAGGCAGCCAATTGATGTTCACTCTCACATCGATGTTTCTGTCTCTCCCTCTCCCTTACCCTCTCTCTAAAAAATATTTTTAAAAATCTTAAAAAGAATGAAAGAAAGCTAAAAAGTTAGACTGAGGCCAGATTGCTGAAATCCAGAAATGCTCAGTTAAGGAGTCCAGATTTTATTCTCAAAGTAAGCTCTAAATACTTGTGTTTACATTATTGTACACCAGCTTTGCCACTTGCCAAGTAGCCATTATTCTTGATCCTGATTCTGAAGCTGTCAGGGAGAGTCTTCAGAAGTAGTTCCTAATTATATTACCAGCCGCTCTCTATGAAACTGCTCCAAGAAGCTACAAAGTCTAGCAGCCCCAGAACAGACAAAGGAAGAAGGAGAGAGATTTCTAAAAATATTTAATGCTGGGCAGTTTCATTAGTTCCGAAGCTGCTACTAGATACCTGCAATAATTAATGTGGCACTTTGGAAACAGATTAACTTTAACTCTAGTTTGCAAAGACCTAAATTAATACACAAATCCTAAAAGGTGAAAAGGACTCCAAGAGAGAATCAGCCTATTCAGAGATCTCTAATGTACCATGAAATACAGCCCTTGTCTAATGAGATACTAGTTCTTACAGCAAAATAGTATAGAGTAGGGTTCCTGAATACACAAGGTTATTCCATTCATTAACTACAAACACAAACATCCATGAACTGTAGAGGAATGAAGGTATAATACATGCCTAAAGTAACTGACAAGCTAAAGAAAATTAACCACTCAAGTTCCAGAACAGCTGTGTCATTTTAGTTTCTCAATTACCTCATGAGTTTAATATTACTATTTTAATTTTATAATTGAGAGGGTTATTTTCTCAAACTACACAAATAGCATAGTTTGAATCCAAACCAAATTTGTCTACCTCCAGAGTTCATACTCTTTGTCTTGCACCGTTATGGTTAGGGCCTAGCTTAGTAAATGGGAAGCAACACAATATGTTAGCTAAAAGCAAGATCCCTAGCATAAGACCATCCAGGTTCTAGATCTTGACTTCACTTCATGTAAGCTCAGTGATCTTGTACCTTCTAATAACTTTTTTGTGCCTAATGTTTTCTTAATTGTAAAACAGGGTGGGGGGAGGATTAATATTGGAATAACACATCATACCTTACAGGGTTGTTGTGAGATGTAAATGAAATAATACATGTAAAGTGCTTAGGAGAATGGCAGCCCAAAGGAAATGCTCATTTAAATTAGCATTATTTGTTAGTGAAACATCATAAAAACAGCAATAATTTAGACAATTCAGTTCACATTTTTAAATCTGAATCAACATCCCAAGCCTCCTTTCAATTAAAAAAACACCCTTGAAAAATATCATGCAGTAGTTTCTTTGAACACAAAGGGGTCTATGCAACAGTAACACGATAGTAAAAGTTGCAAGAGCTGCATTGCTATTTGGGAAGACAACTCTAGCTCTGCTAACTTCCTGACACTGATATATTTGACTGGTTATCAGTTTTGTTATCTCTTTCTTTCCTGCCAGTACAAACGTCTAGATAAGACAATACATTTCTGTAGAATACAGACTTACCCACGAATGTGGGAGATCCATATCTGTACAAGAAGACTTGAGACGTGGGTGATGATTACAGTGAAAACAGTTGTCCCCAGGGACCAACTTGGGCAATTTCCAAATAAACACATGTCCAAAGTGTGTTTTCTGGAAAAGGCTTCCAACTATTGTACATCTGAACTTCACCTTCATTGTGAGATAACATTTCTGCCAAGTTGCCTCCAGTTGAAGTGATCTAACCATTGATGCAGAAATGCAATCTAATCTCCATTTCCTCCATCTTCCATGTGCTAATATTATTAACTTTCTTTTCTTGAGATTTAGCTAATTTTATACAGGAAATCAATGTTATATCTCCATCTCCTGAGTGATAAAGAAAAAATGTTAAAAAGTAAGTCTAATAATTTTGTACATGTAGAAATCATAAGTATTATGCTTCCTTTTATATAATGTAAGTAAATGAACACCAGAGGATAAACCAGAAAGTCATTTAACTTAACAAAATTATTTACAATAGCATTTCTTTAATGAATAAATTTTTTGTATATTATTTTTTCTGAAAAAAAGATTTATTTACCTAAAAATATTGAACCATATTTAATGATTAAAGTTATTTTGATTGGAAATACTGAAAGCCACGTGAAAATAGTATACTGCATGATGTTTAAGAAACATTACAGTTTCCAAAATTTCCCACATCTTCTCAGCATGATATGGTGTGCTTCTATTCTGGAAGATACTTAATTTTTGGAGGTCATGAGTGTAAGAACAACAGAAAGCAGCAAATGAGATCTTTGCCTTACTTAAAAGAATGAAATCTCAGTGGTATGGGCTGCAATCTTACTGGTATTCTGTAATTTTCTATTTTAATATCAATCTGCAAAGAGATTTATGCAGACAGTATGTCTAGTAAAATCTTTTGGAAAAGTCTGAACAAGACTGAGAAAACAAAATAAAAGGATATTTCTTTAATACTATAAAGTTAATTAGTGAGATCTATTTACATGTGGTGAAGATCTGATGAAAATTCTAGCAATATGTAAAAGAGTTCTAGAAAATAGAAATACATATTACCCATAGTAAATTGAACCATGCCATCAACTCTTTTTATGTTCAAATGTTTAACTGGTGTAAACAAAATAATGATTAATAGGGTATTATTAAAAATGAAAAATAAAATTGCATGTTATGACATTTCAATTTGCTGTACTCACATCAAAATTGAAAAATACTGTTTTCTGTGGCTAAGCGATAAGAACAGTGGTCACTACTGACCCCATTACCTTGCTGATTACAGCCATAGCTTTCTCTCACTCTATCCCTCACCTGATCCTGAAGGGAAAGAGAAATGAGGTGGGGCAGAGGTTTAAGGTGAAATTTAGGAATAGGGTGAGGATATATTTCATATACAATTTGGTAATTAAAAATAAACTCAACATTTAATGGTTACTGTAAGGCTGTATAAAGATGGCCTTCGTTAAATATGCTACTCCAATTCTTCTGCAGAGTTTTTAGCAGCTCATTGAATTCTTACTTACGGAGATTTATTAATGGAGGTTTCATCTCATCCAGACTTGGGATCCTGGGTTTTTTGGTCCAAATTCGTTTTTGGAGTCTCTTTAATGTCCCCATTTATTCCACTGGGTCACCATTTAATTTTGTGGCCTAGTACAAACACAGCTCAAAGTAAAGCCAAATTTTTCTTCACAAAAGATTAAATATAAAATGTGCAGAGATCATAAATATGGAAAATTAATATTATTCCCTTAAAATCTGTACCCTCACACAATTTAAACAATAACTTGAAAGCACACCACATTTTTGGGGTTAAAACTTGTATACTAAAGCATGGTGTTTTTACTTTTCTTATATACTTCAAAATGCAGCAAAATGGATTGAATCCAAGCCATCTATAAATGATTCGCTCTTGCTCAATGTGAAATAGTAAAAAAAGAACAAGGTCTTTGTTTTCAAATATACATTTTTAAGTAGCCTCTTGCTCTCTATAAGATACAGTGAGCAAAACAGCTTACTGCATTTTAGTATATAAATGTCACTGTTTTATTATGGCAAAATATTGATAAAAGAATTAGCATTGCATTAATTACTCGAAGTTTTATTGGAAGATTTAGAAGTATCTCACACTAGTTTAAATAGTGCTTTTATTTATTTTGTATTTAGAGTGCTTGTATTTATTTTTTTAAAAGATATCATACTCTTAAGGATTTCAAAATATTTTGGAAATTTATACTTTATGTGCCAAATTTTATAATAATTGGTAAAAGTTTTATTCTGTTGTATTAACTTTATGTGAAGTAATACATAAAGGAATATTTCTTTTTCATCCATAAAGCTCTGGACTCACAAGTATTTCTCCCTCTACTTCTGCCTCATTCTTTCCACTAAGCAGCTGATAAATGGTATGTAAATATATATAGCAATTTTCAAAAAGCAAATGATATGCTTCCTCATTAATGCTTAAATGAAACGTATTTATAAGAGTGTGTTCTACTCCTTTGAGAGAGACTATAAGCCCAAAGAAATGTTTGGAAGAAAAGAATCTCAGGCATGCAAATATTTCCAATCATTATTTTCAGCTCTTTTTCTATTTTTAAATATATTTTAACTAGTGGACCAGTGCACTAAATTCATGCACGGGGCGGAGGGGGGGTGGGCGTTGATGTCCCTCATCCAGGCCTGCATCCTCTCCAATCTGGGACCCCTTGGGGGATGTCCGAATGCCAGTTTAGGCCCAATCCCTGTATATCGGGCCTAAACCAGCAGTCGGACATTTCTCTCGCAATCTGGGACTTCTGGCTCCTAACCACTCACCTGTCTGCCTGCCAGATCACCCCTAACCACTCTGCCTGCCAGCCTGATTGCCCCCAACTGTCCTCCCCTGCAGGCCTGATCACCCCTAACTGCCTCTGCCTTGGCCCCACCACCATGGCTTTGTCTAGAAGGTCTCCTGGTCTAATTAGCATATTACCCTTTTATTAGCATAGATTGATTTTAGAGGTATAGAGAGATAGAAATGTCAATGAGAGTGAAACATTTATTGGCTAACTCCTGCATGCTTCCTACTAGGGATCAGGCTCAGAACCTGGGCATCTGTTTTGACCAAGAATAGAACCATGACCTCCATGGTTCATGGGCCAACACTCAACCACTGAGCAACACTGGCTGGGCATCAGCTCTTATTCTTGATCTTTAAGAAAGACTTTGAGGGAGATTCAAAACAGTGACAGGCTAAGGAGATGTTGCACCCCCAGGACAAAACTAAAATGCCATTAAAATATACAACAGTCAATCCAAATAACTCACTGAAGACTAGCTGAACAGATGTCTTATAACCAAGAATTTACAGAAACCACATTGAGACTAATGGGAAAGGGGGAGACCTGAAAGTGGCTGGCCCTGCTCCCACAAGCCTGGGTTGAGATCCAGGATGGATATCAATCTGCAAATGTTACCCCTGAGAGAGGAGTCTCAGCCCTATGACAAGCTCCTCATCCCAAAGCCCTGAGCCGAGAAGATGTGTTCACATAACAACTGGCTATCAAAATCAGCAGGGATTCTGTCTTCTAGGGAGAGAAAGAAGTCTGCTAGAGACACAGGTGGCCTCCTAAAGAGCCAATGCACAAAATGTCATTTGAAGCCACTTACTCTGGGCTCCAGTGGAGGGAGGGCAGAGCAGACTGGCATGTGTGAGGAGAGACTGGGGTTCATGACTCTGGAGAGAGAGCTGAGGGTACAGACACTGAGACATCTGTGTGAGTCACTCTCCCACACTGCAGAAACCATCTTTCTTGGGTGGAACACTTCCCTCCTTATGACATCAGCCTGGGGAAATGCAATAACCTCACCCTCTGGACTCCTGCTCCAATCAAAAGATAAGGGGTGGCTGAATGGATAAGAAAAAAAAACACAAACATTTATATGCTGTCTATAGGAAAACCACCTCAGAACAAAAGATACAGATTAAAAGCAAAGGGACAAAAAATATATTTCATCAAAATATATTTTATTTTTTTTGAAGTGGTATCTCATTGTTGTTTTTTTTTACTTTTTTTTTCTTTATTGATTAAGGTATTACAAATGTGTCCTTATCCCCCAATTGCCCCCCATACCACCTCTCATGCCCTCACCCCCCTGGTGGCTGTGTCCATTGGTTAGGCTTATATACATGCACACAAGTCCTTTGGTTGATCTCTCCCCCTTAGCCCTACCCTCCCCTACCTTCCCTCTGAGGTTTGACGGTCTGATAGATGCTTCTCTGTCTCTGGATCTGTTTTTGTTCATCAGTTCATGTTGTTCATTATGTTCCATAAATGAGTGAGATCATGTGATACTTATATTTCTCTGACTGGCTTATTTCACATAGAATAATGCCCTCCAGTTCCATCCATGCTATTGCAAATGGTAAGAATTCCTTCTTTTTTACCGCAGCATAGTATTCCATTGTGTCCATCCCTTCATTTTCAGTCTGTGTGTGTCCCTTGTTCTGAGGTGGGTCTCTTGTAGACAGCATATGTATGGGTCATTTTTTTTTACCCATTCAGCCCCTTTATGTCTTTTGATTGGAGAATTTAGTCTGTTTATGTTTAAAGTTATTATTGATAGGTACTTGTTTTTTGCCATTTTATTTTTTGTGCCTGTGTTCCTTCTTCCCTTTTTATTTCTTCTTTTTACACCAGTCCCTTAGCATTTCTTGCATTGCTGGCTTGGTAGTGATAAACTCCCTGAGCCTTTTTTTGTCTGAGAAATTCCTTATTTCCCCTTCAAATTTGAATGATAGCATTGCATGATAGAGTTTTCTTGGATTTAGTCCCTTGCTTTACATCACTTTGTAAATTTCTGTCCATTCTTTTCTGGCCTGATGTGTTTCTTTTGAGAAATCATTTGATAATCTAATGGGAGATCCCTTGTATGTAACTTTCTGTCTCTTTCTTGCAATGTTTAAGATTCTCTCTTTGTCCTGAACGTTTGCCATCATAATTACAATGTGTTTTGGTGTGGGTCTTTTCGGGTTCATCTTGTTTGGTACTCTCTGTGCTTGTGTGACTTTTTTCTTCCCCACATCAGGGAAGTTTCCTGACATTATTTCTTCAAATAGGTTTTCTAATCCTTATTCCTCTTCCTGTCATTATGGCATCCCTATTATTCATATGTTGCTTCATTTTATGTTGTCCCAAAGTTCCCTCAGGCTCTCCTTCTGTCTTTTAATTTTTTTCTCCAATTGCAGTTCAGTTTGGGTGTGTTTTGCTTCCCTGTCTTCTAATTTGCTAATTCGGTCCTCCACTACTCCTAGTCTACTGTTGAAACTTTACATGGTGTTTTTTATTGCAGCTATATCACTCTTCATTTCTTCTTGGTTCTTACATAAGTTATTGATTTTTTCCATCCATCTGGTTTATGAACTGTATGACCTTTATTTTGAATTCTTTTTTTTAATTAAATCTTTATTGTTCAGATTAATACATTTGTTCCTCTTTTTTCCCCCCATAACTCCCCTCCTCTCAGTTCCTCCCCCCACCCTCTGCCCTCACTCCCCACCCACTGTCCTCATCCATAGGTGCACGATTTTTGTCCAGTCTCTTCCCTCATCCCCCCACACCCCTTTCCCCCCAAGAATAGTCAGTCCATTCTATTTCTATGTCCCTGATTCTATTATAATCACCAGTTCATTCTGTACATCATATTATTTATTCACTTGATTCTTAGATTCACTTGTTGATAGATGCATGTTTGTTGTTCATAATTTGTATCTTTATCTTTTTCTTCTTCTTCCTCTTCTTAAAGGATACCTTTCAGCATTTCGTATAATACTGGTTTGGTGGTGATGAACTTCTTTAGCTTTTCCTTATCTGTGAAGCTCTTTATCTGACCTTCAATTCTGAATGATAGCTTTGCTGGATAAAGTACTCTTGGTTGTAGGTTCTTGGTATTCATCACTTTGAATATTTCTTGCCATTCCCTTCTGGCCTGCATAGTTTCTGTTGAGAAATCAGCTGACAGTTGTATGGGTATTCCCTTGTAGGTAATTGACTTTCTTTCTCTTGCTGCTTTTAAGATTCTCTCTTTGTCTTTTGCTCTTGGCATTTTAATTATGATGTGTCTTGGTGTGGTCCTCTTTGGATTCCTTTTGTTTGGGGTTCTCTGCGCTTCTTGGACCTGTAAGTCCATTTCTTTCACCAGGTGGGGGAAGTTTTCTGCCATTATTTCTTCAAATAGGTTTTCAATATCTTGCTGTCTCTCATCTTCTGGCACCCCTATAATTCTGATATTGGTGCGCTTGAAGCTGTCCCAGAGGCTCCTTACACTATCTTCGTATTTTCGGATTCTTTTTTCATTTTGCTTTTCTGGTTGGGTGTTTTTTGCTTCTTCGCATTTCAAATCTTTGACTTGATTCTTGCGCTCCTCTGGTCTGCTGTTGGGTGTCTGTATAATATTCTTCATTTCAGTCAGTGTATGCTTAATTTCTAGTTGGTTCTTTATCACAACATCAAGGGTCTCATTAGATTTCTTGAGGCTCTCATCAAGTTTATCGGCAGTTTCTAGCAAATTATTGAAAGCCCTTAAAGGTGCGTTTTTTAGCTCTATATCCTCCATTTCTGTCATGTTTTTTTTGTCTCCGCATTTTTTATGCTTTCTTGATGCATCCCCTTGTGGTCTTTGTGCGCAGTCTTGTTGTAGTTAAGCCTTGATTGTTGTCAGCAATACTGGGGGTGAATTGACCTCCAGGCTAACTGGCTATGAGAGTCAGCTGTGTCTGCAGTGGGAGAGCTTCTTTGCTGAATCTCTAGGGCGGTGCTAATCTAGCCTTTGCCTGAGGCTATCCGGCAAATGCCTCTGTGCAGGGCTTGGGCGGGGCGGGTCCCAGGGGATCTACAGAGTGGGTGGAGCGAGCAGTTATGGCTGCTCTCAGTTCCGTCCCCAGCGGCTCTGCAACTGCTGCAAACCTCGGAGAGAAAGCTGCCTTCCCGCTTCTCCCGTTTGAGTCTGGGTCCCTAGAGACTTGCCCGGATCTGGAGCTCAGAGTCTGAAACTCCCTCCCAATTGAAAACAACAACCGCACCCTCCGCCGCCGGCCTGCTCCACATGCACTCCGCACCTTAGTATTTCACTTCAGCACTGCGCCTCCTCTGAGTCTCGTATGGTTTCCTCTTTCCTCCTAGTTGTAGAACTTCCACTCAGCCAGCCTTCCTGTGGTTCTGGATGATGTCCGTTCCGTCTTTTAGTTGTATTTTTGAAGTGGTTGTTCGAGGCAGCAAACTCTGGCGTTAACCTATGCCGCCATCTTGGTTCTCTCTTGAATTCTTTTTCTGACATATTGCATGCCTCCGTTTCACTGAGCTGCTTTTCTGGTGATTCTTCCTTTTCCTTCCTTTGGGATTTGCTTTGTCTACCCATTTTTGTGCTTACCGGAAGATTTAGGTGTTGAGTTGTGCAGGGGCTGCTCCTTGGGTGTCAGTGGCTCCTCAGGTGGCGGTGGCAGCTCCTTGGGCAGTCACAGCAGCAGCTGCTCCTCAATTGGTGGCAGCTCCTCAGGTGGGCGCTGTTCACAGCAGTGGTGGCACCTCTGGCTGGTGGGGACAGGCTTCTCATGTAGCTGCTGCTCCCCAAACACAGGTGGGCTGCTCACATGGCTGCTGATCCTCAGATGGGTGCGGGTTGTGAGCAGCTGCTGCTCCTCAAATGGGGGCAGGCTGCTTACAAGCTGCTGCTCCTTGGATGGGTGTGGGGTGCTCGTGGGGGCTGCCCCTCCTCAGAAGGGGGCAGGCTGCTTATTAGGCTGCTGCTCCTCAGATAGAAGCAGGTTGCTCACAGGGCTGCTCCTCCTTGGATAGGGGCAGGCTGCTCCTCAGATGGGGGTGAGCTGCTCACAGGTCTGCTACTCCTTGGATGGGGGCAAGCTGCTTGCACGGCTGCTGTTCCTCGAATGGGTGCAGGTTACTTGTGGAGCTGCTGCTTCTTGGATGGGGGTGAGCTGTGCACAAGGCTGCTGCTCCTTGAATGGGGATGGGCTGCTACTCCTCAGACAGGAGTGTGCTGCTCACGTGGCTGTTATTCACATGGTTGCAGTGCCCTGGGCAGCTGTGTTTACTTTGCCAATTCAGGGTGGATGTTATTTGATTTAGTTGCTCATTCTATCTGCTCCGGGACAAGGTTCAAGACATGTCTGTCTACTCCGCCACCATTTTGTCTCTCTACCCAAAATAGACTTTAAAAGAAAAATTATAGCAAGAGACAAAGAAGGACACTATGTAATGATAAGGGAGTGATCCAACAAGAGAATATAACCTTGGTAAACATTTATACAACAATGTCAGAGCACATAAATACATAACGCAAATCTTGATGGACATAAAGGAAGCGATCAAAAGTAATCTCTATGTATAAAACCCTAATATGCAAATAGACCGGATGATGGAACAACTGAAGAACCCAACAACCTGTCACTATGATGTGCGCTGGCCACCAGGGGGCGTGCACAGAGCATGGCGAGCTTCGGCAGCAAGTGGCAGAGCATGGAACATGGCTGGCATTGGTTGTGGCAGGATGGTGGAGCAGGTGAGTGGTGGCACCAGACCAAGGTGAGGAGCTGCTCACTGTCATCAGGGTGAGCCTCTGGTAGTTACTGAAAATTCTTTGCTCCTGTGCACCACAGTCTTGCCAGGTGCTCGCACCTGCTGCCAGTGCAGCCCCCACTCGTACCCATTGTTGGCACCAGAGTCGCTGCTCGCACCCATTGCCAGTGCCCAGCAGTGGCCCTGATAGCTTGGTGTCTTCAGCGGGTGCAAGCGGTGGCTGCTGGCCCCAATTGCACCTCAGGTCTTCTCCACCTGCCCCTGCTCCTGAGGGGGAATTGGGGTCAGCAGCCACTACTCACACCCACTGCTGGCGATGGCCCCACTCACACCTGGTGCTGGTTCTGGAGCCACTGCTTGCAACCACTGCCAGCGCTGGCCCCACTTGTACCCACAGCCAGTGCCAGAGCCAACGCTCGTACCTGCTGCTTGAGCCCGGTGCCAGTCCTGATTGCTCAGCACTGTCAGCAGGTGTGAACAGTGTCTGCTGGTCCCTGTCACCACTGAGGGCTTCTCCACCTCTCCCTGGTCCTGAGGGGCGATCGGGGCAGCAGCCGCCACTCACTCCTGCTGATGGTACCAGCCCCAATCATTCTGCACCAGCAGCAGGTGTGAGCAAGGCTGTCACTGTTAGTGCATGGGAATGGCAGCAGCGGGAGAAGGGCTGTAAAGGCAGACAGGACATGAGGTGGGGGTCGTGGCAGGAGGGGCTGGGCAGGGGTGCAGAGGATGGGCCGAGACCCGCACCTGTATCCACTGCAGCTTCGCAACCACAGTTTCTTCAAGGTGCACAAATTCGGAGCCCCTAATACAGTCATAGTAGGGGACTTTAAAACCCCAGTTAACATCAATGAATACATATTCTAGACAGAAAATAAACAAGGAGACAGCAGTCTTCAATGACACAGAAGATCAGATGGATTTCATTGATATCTTCAGAGAATTTCACCCAAAAGCAGCAAAATGTACATTCTTTAATTTTCAAGTGCATATGAAACACTTTCTATGATATACCGTATGTTAGGACACAAAACAAGTCTCAATAAGTTTAAAAAGATTGAAATCATATCAAGCTGCTTCTCTGAGTATAATAGTGTGAAACTAGAAATCAATCACAAGAAAACAACTGAAAAATTACAAAGACATGAAAAATAAATAACATGTAATTCAACAAAAAAATGGATTAACAATGAGATCAAGGAAGCTACCTTGAAACAAAAGAAAATGAGAACATGAGAAACCAAATCTATGAGACACAGCAAAAACAGTCTTAAGAGGAAAATTTATAGCATTACACGCCTACCTCAAGAAACAAGAAAAATCTCAAATCTAAATGTGCACTTAAACAAACAAATCCAAAATGAATAGAAAAAAAGAAATAATTAATATCAGAGCAGAAACAAATAAAATAGAGTCTAAAAAATTACAAAGATCAATGTAACTAAAAGCTGATTCTTTGAAAAGTTTAACAAAATTGGCAAACCTTTAAACAGATTCAGAAAGAAAAAAGAGAGAGGACCCAAATAAATAAAATCAGAAAAGAAAGAGAAGTAGCAACTGACTCCAGAGAAATTCAAGGGATTGGAAGAAAATATTACAAACAACTGTATGCCAACAAATAGGACAATTTGAAAGAAATAGATAAATTTCTAGAAACATACAATCTTCTAAAAGTAAATATTAAAATCCAAGTAGACTGATTACAACTAATGAAATTGAAATAGTAATAAAAAAACTCCCAACAAACCAAAGTCCTGGGCCAGGACTTTAAGATGGATTAAGCTCTAGCCAGTTTGACTCAATGGATAGAGCATTGACCTGCAGACTGAAGGGTCCCTGGTTGATTCTTGTCAAGGGCATGTACCTCAGTTGCAGGTTTGATCGCTGGCCCTGGTCAGGGCATGTTGGGAGGCAACCAAGTGATGTGTCTCTCTCACACTGATGTTTCTCTCTCTGTGTCCCTTTCACTCTGTAAAAAAATCAATAGAAAAAATATCCTTGAGTGATGATTAACAACAAAAAAGATAACTTCAAAAGTGAGTATTACCAACTATTTAAACAAGAACTAACATGTATCCTTCCCAAACTGTTTCAAAAAAATTCAAGAGTTGGGAACTCTCTCAAGCTCATTTTATAAGGCCAGACTTATCCTAATTCCAAGACCAAATCAACCAAAGAACTTGTGTGCATATATATGCATAACCCATGGATACAGACAATAGTGTGGTGAAGACCTGGGGTGGGGGGACAGGGGCTGGCTAGAAGGGATCAATGGGGAAAATAATGAGACATATGTACTACTTTCGACAATGAAGATTTTAAAAAATAACACTACAAGAAAGAAAATTATAGGTGATATCCCTGATGAACATATATGCTAAAATCCTCAACAAAATATTAGCAAACCGAATCCAGCAATACATTTAAAAGATCATGCAGCATGATCAATTGGGATTTATTCTGGGGATGCAAAGTTAGTATAATATCCACAAAACAATAAATGTGATATACCACGTAAACAAATTGAAGGATAAAAATCACATGATCATATCAATAGATGCAAAAAAAAAGCATTTGCTAAAATCCAGCACCCATTTATGATAAAAAACTCTCAGCAAAGTGGGAATAGAGAGAACATACCTCAATGTAATAAAGGTCATATATGACAACTAGAGGCTGGGTGCATGAATTCGTGCACAGGTGGGGTCCCTCTGGGTGGCCTGCAGGGATTGGGCCGAAATCCACAGTCCAATGCTGCCTGCAGGTCCTACCTGCTGCTCCTGTTCATCCCAGCCCCACTGTGCCTGCGTGGGCTCGCATCCAATCAGTCCCGATCAGGAAAGTCTCCCCTGCATCGGGCGCCTTCCAAAGGAGAGTGGCCTGTGGGATCAGGCTAAAAGTGGCTCTCTGACATCCCCTGAGGGGTCCCGGATTGCGAGAGGATGCAGGCTGAGGGATGCCACCAGTGCTGATCGGGCCAAGGAGGGACCGCAGGAGGGCTCCAGTTATGTCTGGCCCATCTTGCTCAGTACAGATCAGCTAGACCCCAGAAGCTAGCTAACCTACCGGTTGGAGCATCTCCCCCCTGGTGGTCAATGCATGTCATAGTGAGCTGTTGAGCAGCCTTAGCATATCATTAGCATATTACGCTTTAATTAGTTTTTGGTTGTTCTGCCATTCAATCTATTTGCATATTACCCTTTTATTATATAGGAGGATCCCACAACCAGCATCATTCACAATGGCAAAAATCTACAAGTGTTCCTCTTAAGATTAGGAACATGACAAGGATGTCTGCTTCACCACACTTATTTAATGTACTACTGGAATTCCTAGCCACAGTAATCAGACAAGAAGAAGAAATAAAAGGCATCCAAATTGAAAAAGAAAAAGTAAAACTGTCATTATTTGCAGATGACATGATACTGTATGTAGAGAACTCTAAAGATTCCACCAAAACAACTATTAGAACTGATAAATAAATTTGGTAAAGTAGCTGGATACAAGTAAATATCCAGAAATCAGTTGCATTTTTATACACGAATAATGAATTCAGAAAGGAAAACTAATAAAAAAATCCTATTTACAATTGCATAAAAACAATAAAAATAAAATACCTGGGAATAAATTTAAACAAAGATGTAAAAAACCTATACTCAGAAAATTATAAGACACTGAAGAAAGAAATTGAAAAAGATACAAAATAAATGGAAGCATATACCATGCTCATGGATAGAAAGAATTAACATAATTAAAATGTCCATACTTCCCAAAACAGTCTATTAAGATGCTATATTTCACAGAACTAGAACAAATATTCCACAACTTTATATGGGCCACAAAATATCCTGAATAGTGACAGCAATCTTTAAAAAGAATAACAAAATTAGAGGAATCACACTACCCGATATCAAACTATTCTATAAGGCTATAGTAATCAAAAACAGCATGGTACCGATATCAAACTATTCTATAAGGCTATAGTAATCAAAAACAGCATGGTACTGGCATAAAAAAAATATATAGGTCAATGGATCAGAAATAAACCTGATAAATATGGTAAACTAATATTTGATAAAGGAGGCAAGAACATACAATGTGAAAAAAAAATGAAACTAGACCACTTTCTTACAACATACATAAGAATAAACTGAAAATGTATTAAAGAATTAAATGTAAGACTCGAAACCATAAAACTCCTAGAAGAAAACATAGACAGTAAAATATCAGACATTTCTCCTATCAATTTTTTTTCTGGGCAAGGGAAACAAAATAAAATAAGTAAATGGGACTACATGGCAACAAAGTGATTTTGCACAGCAAAGGAAACCATAAACAAAATGAAAAAACAACCCCCTGAAGGGGTAGACATATTCACCAATGATACATCTGATCAGGATTAATATCCAAAATTTATAAAGAACTTAATATAACTCAACACCAAAAAAAAATCCAATTTAAAAAATGGGCAAAGGACCTGAATAGACACTTCTCCAAAGAGGACATACCAATGGCCAATAGACACATGAAGAGATGCACAATGTCACTAATCAGAGAAATAAAAATTAAAACCACAATGAGATATCACCTTACACCTGCCAGAATGGCTATCTATAAATAAAAAAGCCTAAGCTACCATTTGACTGTGGGACTGTTGGACCATTCGACCATTGGACCATTCGACCAGAAGCTATGATGTGCACTGACCACCAGGGTGTAAATGCTCAATGCACAGGCATGGAAACATGGAACAGACTGATGAATCTCAAAGGGAAGCGGGGAGGGGAGAGGGCGGGAGGAAATTAACCAAAGGTCTTATATGCATACTAGAGGCCCGGTGCACGGCTTCTTGCACCAATGGGGTCCCTGGGCCTGGCCTGTGGGAATCGGGCCAAAACTGGCAGTCTGACATCCCCTGAGGGGTCCTGGATTGTGAGAGGGTGCAGGCCAGACCGAGGGACCCTGCCAGAGCACAAATCCGTGCACCGGGCCTCTAGTCATTAATAAATCAACAATCAACAAGTGTTGGAGAGAATAAGGGTAAAAGGGAACCCTTATGCATTATTGGTGGGAATGTAGATTAATGCAGACACTGTGAAAAGCAGTATGGAGTTGCTTCAAAAAAGTAAAAATAGAACTGCCTTATGACCCAGTAATTCCACTTCTTGGAATATATCTGAAGAAACTCAAAACACTAATTCAAAAGAATATATGCACCCCTATGTTCATTGCAGTATTAATTACAATATCCAAGTTTTGGAAGCAGCCCAAGTGCCCATCAGCAGATGAGTGAATAAAAAAGCTGTGGGTGCATTTACACAATGGAATACTACTCACCTTTAAAAAATAAGGAAATTTTACCTCTTGTGACAGCATTGATAGATCTGGAGAGTAATATGTCAAAGTGAAATAAGCCAGTCAGAGAAAGACAAATGCCATATGATTTCACTTATATGTGGATCTAATTTACAAATAATCAAACAGCCAAATAGAAACAAACTCAGATACAGAGACAGACTGACAGAAGTAGGGGATTTGGGGTGGGGTGGGGTGAAAAAAGTAAAGGTATTAAGCAAAAAAACCCTACAAATAAACACAAAACACAACTCAAAGACACAGACAACAGCATGGTGATTATCAGAGAGAAAGGGGAGGTTTGGGGAGGTAGAAGAGGTTAAAGAGGATAAATAGTGATGTAGGATACTTGACTTAAGGTAGTGAACACACAATACAATTACAGGTGATGTATTATATATAATTGTACACCTAAAACATATATGAATTTATTGACCAATGTCACCCCAATAATTCAATAAATTTTTTTAAATAAAGGTTAAAACAAAAAGAAAAATAAATGATTTTGAGCAACCAATATAAACTTGCTGTTCTATCTTCCCATAATAGCACACAAGTAAGAAATGTGATGTTTGTCAGAGCAAGCCATACCTGTTTGCACTAAATAAATGAGAAAATATCGAGATCATTTTAATCTTTCAGACAGCACTTGTGATAAGGTATTCTTGGAAAATGCATGATTTTCCTTCCCTTTCCAAAGGTCATACTTGGTTCAACACAATTTCTATTGCTGTTCATTTTTTTTATTATTTTCTCCTGTGTTGCTTTTCAGTGTTTTCTGAGTTACTTCATTTTACACATTCCTTACAACGTAGGAAGAGCCATTTTCTAATCTTTAGCACCTTCCAGAAATAATAAGCTGACATTGCACAATCTTTGAGCATGGTATTTTTCTTTGCTATGCCTCTTTTCTTATGGCAACCTCCTCCTGTTTCAGCCAAAGCTTAATTGCTTCATTGAAACATTGGCACCAAATATAGCCTCCTCTTTATTGGCACCAAATTTAGCCTCCTCTTTTTCTTTCTTTCTTTCTTTCTTTCTTTCTTTCTTTCTTTCTTTCTTTCTTTCTTTCTTTTCTTTTCTTTTCTTTTTTTTTTGTAAAAAAGACTCTCACTTAATTTGAGGAAAGGGGTTATATTCCAGATAACTGAACTTTATATTAATTATGTGCCACAAGAAGAAATAGAAGCCTGGGTATACTGCCTAATTCAGATGAATATGATCTCATTTCACAGAGGTGTTAAACTGAACCCCCATTATTTGTTCAAACTCTATAAAATTTTTAAAAGCACAATATGCTTACCGTTTGAATCTTTATTCACTCACTCATCTTCGAGTTAATGGAGGTTGGTCTACCGTATTTTGTTAATTTTGAATTCTATATGCCTAGGGCAGTGATTTTCAACCTTTTTTTAATCTCATGGCACACATAAATTAATTACTAAAATTCTGCAGCACTCTAAAATTTATATTATACTTTTGTCATTCTGACAAAAAATAAATATAATTTTGATTCATTCACACTGAAGGGCTATTGTTGTATTGGTGTTGTCATTTTTAAATTTGACAATCTAAGAGAAAAGAAGTCAGTGCCTCTGACTAGAGTCAGATATTGCATATATTAAAAATTATTGCAGCACAGTGTACCTGCTGTGGCACACCAGTTGAATATGGCTGGCCTGGGGTAATGCATGGCTTAATAAATGTTTGCTGAATGTAAGCATACTTGATTTCATACATATGTTGTATTTACCAAGTGAGTTATCCACAGTCACATTTTATGTTAGATTGGCTACTTTCTAATAGCAAAGTGTTTCTGGAAAGCCTTCTCTTGCTATTAGGTAGTACATAGCTGAGGGATGAAAGTTAGAGTTTAATCCTATATAATAAAGAGCTAATATGCTAATTAGACTGGATGGTGAAACGACCTTCCAGAATGACCTTCCGGAACCACCAGTGGGCGGGGCTATGGGGCTGCGAGGGCCTACTCTTGCATGAATTTTGTGCATCAAGCCTCTAGTATTATTATAAGAGATATAGAATCATTATTTATTAACAAAAAATCCTCTTTCAAAATAGTAATTATATTTACTATCGCCTTACTTGTTACCTGTATACTTGTACTGAATTTGATTAAAATTCATAATAGCATGCCTTTAATTTCTATATGTTAGACATTAAATTGCCTTTTAATTTATGGGTCAGTCTACAAACTTTTATTGAGCATGTACTATATGCCGATCAGTATTACACATTCTGGGGATGTGGCATTGATATGATGAGACCCCTCCTTTCATGAAGTCTACTTTCTATAGAGAAGTAACATATAATATATAAACAAGCACATAAATAAGAAAATGTGACATAAGTGCTATGCTAAGAATTAACAGGGTGATTGGGTGGGCATGTGAGGGTGATGTTACTAATTTCTTTGAGTGATCAGGGTTTTCATTGAGGGTACTGAAACTGAGGCCTGAATAAGAAGGAACCAGACATCTGAAAATTTGGAGAAGGTTTTGGATTCAGAGGTGGTCAGGAAGGACATTCCAAATGAGATGTGAATGACAAAAAGAAAGTCAACCAGGAAAATAGAAGAGGGAACAGAATTCCTGAAAGAGGATACAGCTTGTACAAAAATTCTAAAGCTAGAAATTCATGGAAGAATTCTTAGTGTAGGACCAAGGAAGAGAAAGATGGGAAGAGTGTCATGAGATGAAGCCACAGACTTAATTAGGGGCTTTCAAAGAAGGCTTTTGTAGAGCAGGCTGAGGAATACATGTTTATTTGAATCAGGGGAACAACACAACTTGCTTTATATTATTATTCATCTTCCTTCTCTATTGAATTTTGATAATCTTCCTTTTTAAAAGACTTTTCCCACTAGCATTCAAACATGCTCTGATCTCATCCATTCTTAATTCACAATTTTATTTACCACTCTATCTAATCCCTTTCCCAGGCATGCTACTCTTAAAAGTTAACCATGTATACTTCCTTTAATTTAATTCCTTTAATTTCTCATCTTTCAACCACTTCATGTACTCATCAATAAGCTTTCGTCTCTACTATTCCATTTAAATTGCTTTTGTGGTCCAATGCACCATTTTCAAATTCCATTACTACTTGATATTCAAAAATATTGACCATGATGACCTTCAGGAAACATTTTCTTTCCTTAGCTTCTGTGATACCATGTTTCCTGGTTGTCCTTTCACCTTTTTTGACTGTTCTTTTTCTAACTCCTATTGGCTGACACCTCTTTTTCTCTCAAAACTGAATGCTTAAATTCCTATACAACTTTTTATCTACACACACACACACACACACACACACACACACACACACACACAGCTTTAATACCACTTATATGATGATGATTGCTTATTTATTTATCCAGGGCTCTCTTCAGAGCTTCAAACTCACATATCCAACTGTCTATTTAAAATAATTTAGAAGCAAAATCAAGATTGAACTATAAACCCTCAAAATGACTCTAATCTAGTCTTCAACCCAGTGAATGCCATCTTCATCCACAACAAATCAGATTACCACCTTTACCTTTTACCTCTCCTTTGCTTACTTATATTTATTCCATTACTGTGTTTGGTCTGTTCCATTACTGAGTTTGGCCTATTCTCCAAAATGTATTTTAAATCTGTTTCTGTTTCTTTTTCTCCATTTCCATGTTACCACCTTAATTTTTTCTCACTGAAAATATTGCCAAGTCTCTGTGTGTTTTTTTTAATTTTTGCCCCTTTTCAATTTATTCTCAATATATTGTCTCTTTAAAAGGGCTAGAAGATGTCAATGGGGGGTTGGGGGGGGCTGGGAAGGGGACATATGTAATACTTTCAACAATAAAGATTTTTTTTTAAAGATGTAAATCTGATGATGTTGCTGTCTTGTTTAACTTATTGCAGAATTTCTCAGTGTTCTTTAACTATAATCCAAAATACTTAACTGGGTCTATGAGGCTCCTTTCAGGCACAGGAGGGGCAGACATTTAGATTCTCGATCTCCAGAACTCTTTTCTTTCTCGGTGTTTGTGTATGCTGCTCCCTCTCCTTGGAATGCTTATCCTCATTTTTTTCTTACCTGGTTAATTACTACTCACTCCTGGAGCTTTAGCCTAACTGTCATTCTATATTTTCAGAGAGATTTTTTTCTGACACACAAGTTCAAATTAGACATGATTCATTTATTTTCTTGGCTTTCACCACAATTTCAGATGTATATTTTTATATTATCATTGCTTAATGTCCTTCTCCAGTAGACTCTAAAATGAAGGAAGGTAGGAACCATAGAGGTTCTATATGTATGTAGTATATGTATTTACTATGTTTTTATATAAGTATGCATATTTTAGTTCATTTTGTTCACATTTTTTAAAGAATGTAAAAGTTTTGTTAGAAATATTCTGACACTTTGCTTGACAATTGGGATGATAGAATAATTTTTGGAAAATAGCATCAATGAATTATTGAACTGGGTTAGTCCCACAATCCTATTTTACGAGCTGGGATGAAACTTGTAGGACATCTAGTCTACTAACCTATTTAAAAAATGAGAAAACCCAGAGAAGCTAAATAGCTTATTCAAGGAAAGAACGTTCATTAACAACAGAGCTAGGATGAGAATCAAGTATTCTGACTTTTAATCCAATCTATTGTTCTTTCTCGTAAGATTTTTAGAAGCCAGAATAATTACTAGTTATCTTGTATTGACTTCCAAATTAAGACCAATCAAATTCAGGGTATTGATTTGAAAGTTACACATGATTCTTAATATAGAGCTTAAGCATCAGGTAGACATGCTCAGATTCATACATGTATGTAGTTTTATAAATGTACCCTCTGTAATATAGATCTTCTTTATTTTTAAACTAGCAATCTGGTGCACAGATTTGTGCACATTGAAAGGAAATTAATTAGAAGGTGGTCGGTGGGGTGGGACTGGGCTAGATGGGTTGGACACACCCTGGAGCCAACCTCTCGCACCTGAAGCGGCCCCCTGACTCTGAGTGAGCGGGGTCCCTCTGGAAGGTGGGTCCCTTGGCCTGGCCTGTGGGGATCAGACCAAAACTGGCTCTCTGGCATCCCCTGAGGAGTTTGAGTGCAAAAGGGCACTCTGCATAGTTGCTGTCGTACAGGGAGTGGAATGCAAACACAAGTGTGCAGTAAACCAGATTCGAGGCTGACAGTGGCCCAGCAACAACATAACCCACGCGGCCAGGAATCAGGCTCCTTCCTCTCTGGTTTCAGGGTGCGTTACCCAAGAACAGCCGCTGCCAAGTCACTGCAGCTAGGCAGCTCCTGCACTTAGTGTCTTCCCCTTGGTGGTCAGTGCACATCATAGCTACCAGTCGGACAGACATTTAGCATATTAGCCTTTTATATATACAGATATTTAATATGTTTATAATATACTAGTACATGCATATATATCTTCTTTCATACATATGTCACTACAAAAGACTTAAAATGTCTTTTAATTTTATCCTTTGGTTTTACACAGGAAAAACTTAAGCTTAAGGAAACTAACTAAATTCAAATCACCTAACTGTCCAAATTATATTCTCTTTATTTCACTAATGAAAAGGAAGTTTGAAAGTAACATTACATAGCTCAGTAAGATAATTTCCATTTTTCTTGTTCTTAATTTTCTGATTTAGAAAAGTTTCCTCTCTAGTAGCCTTTTAATGAATATTCAAATAGAAAAAGCTTGATCACCTGATGTCTATTTCATATCATTTCTTCAACAGAGGAAATAGAGATTTTTTTTAAAAAGTTAATACCTTGGTTTATTTTATTTTTTTTAAATATATTTTATTGATTTTTTTACAGAGAGGAAGGGAGAGGGATAGAGAGTTAGAAACATCGATGAGAGAGAAACACCGATCAGCTGTCTCCTGCATGCCCCCTACTAGGGATGTGCCCGCAACCAAGGTATATACCTTTGACAGGAATTGAACCTGGGACCCTTGAGTCTTCAGGCCTATGCTCTATCGGCTGAGCCAAACCGGTTAGGGCTACCGTGGTTTATTTTAAAAGAAAGCTGTAATAAACATCGAGTGAAACTTCAGATATTTTCAAGTATATTGCATTGACAATTTTCTCTGAGCTTCCTAGTTTCATGACTCTTCATTTAGTTACTGAAGACTTACCAATTCTTGGGGCTTTAGAAATATACTTTTATACTTAAAATACACTATTAAGTGAAATCAGAACTGATTTGTAAAATGTGTAAATACCACTCTAAGTTTTCTTAGATTTCTCTACATTTTCCAAGTTTTTTACAATGAAGATATATTACTCCTATAATTGGGAGATAGCTACAATTAAAAAAAATGTATTTAGAATAAAGTTTGTAATCAAATCTAATTCTGCCAAGCAGGATAGCAGTGCCCAGTATTTCTACTGTGAATTTGTTCCCAGACACTTGAATAGAAGGTTTCCTAGAGACTGGATAAAATGGAGAGAGTTATTTGCATGGTTAAAACAAAAATAAAGACTTAGCTTTAAATGGTGAGATTATTAAAACCCCAAAGCTGTATCTCCATTCTTTTCTACGTAAAAGTGACTACTCTCTATTTATAACCTAAAACATTCTCTGAAAAGTTAATTTAGGCAGTCACAATGGTCAATTAACACTTAGTAACTCAATGCTGTAATAAAACCAAGAGGATTATGAACCAGAGTCAATTAATGAAAGAACATTTTAAAAAATAGGTTTTATTTTAGAAGTTTCTTTTATTGTTTCCTCATAACTACAACTAACTAAAAAGAAAACTTGAAAATAATTCATTTATGAAAATGAAATATTGATTGTAGAAGTAATTGGCAGAAAATTACTATGTTGATGTCAGATATTGTTATATAATTACAAATTTTATTTTATTTTTTCAGTGATAGAAATTGAAAGTAAACTAAGGCTGGACCTGCACTTAAAATAGGGCTGGACACAATAAAAAACAGTCATTGAATAAATATGCAATTAAATGAATTAATTAATGAAATAGAATATATTCTCCTATTTATTATTTCAACACCCATTTATTGAGCACCTAATTTGTGGGAGATGCGAAGGAGAATAAGACATTTTACCTGCCTTATGATACTTATTGTTTAATATGAGTGATTAAAAAAAGTTATCTGTTTCTGTGCCTGTCACCTCCACTTGATCACATAAATATAAACTGATGATACATATAAATTGAATTGATGAGATATATATATTACTGAATTGATATATATGAAACAGAGTAGACCAGATGGAGGAAAGAATCAGTGATATTGAAGTAGAAATCTAGAAATGAAACAGAGGGAAGTTGAGAGAGACTTGAGCATTAAAAAATATATAGAACTCTATAAAAACTACCTGACTCCATCAGAGAGATCAAAAGAAAAATAATAGAGTTATTAGGCAGAAAAAAAGGAGAGGGAGAAAGGAGCAGAGAGCCTATTCAAACCAATAGTGGATGAGAACCTTCCAAACTTATGAAAACAGCTAGATCCAAGAAGCAAGTTGAACACCTAGTTACCTCAATCCACAGAAGCCCTCTTGGATTAAGACAAGGCACATTGTATTAAAACTGTTAAAAATCAATGACAACCCTGGCCAGATAGCTCAGTTGCTTAGAGTGTCATCCTGATACACCAAAATTGTGGGTTCTAACCCCAGTCAGAGAACATACAAGAATCAACCAATGACTGCATAAATAAGTGGAACAAAAAATCTCTCTCTTTCTAAAAATCAATAAATAAATATGTAATTTGTTTACAAAGCCATTGGGGCTGGTATCTCAGTTACAGCGTCATCCCAATATGCCAAGGTTGCGGTCCAATCACCAGTCAGAACACATGCAGCAGTCAACCAAGGAATGCATAAATAAATAGGACAACAACAGCAAAAACTGTATCTCTCTCTCTCTCTCTCTCTCTCTATCTATCTTAAAAAAAATCAATAATTTTTAAAAATTAAATACAAAGAGTCCTGGCTGGTGTCCTGTGCACCTAAAAGTTTCTGCTTTGATTCCTGGACAGGGCACATGGCAGGGTTGTGGGCTCAATCCTAGGTGGGGGTTTTGAGAGAGACAGATAATCACTGTGTTTGTTTTGGTTGTTGTTGTTTTCATCATGCTTCTCTCTCTCATTCTTCCTTCCTCTCTCTCTAAAATCAATAAAAATATATTCAAATAAAATTAACGACAAGGAAAGAATTCTCAAAGCAGCCAGGAGAAAGAAGAAAGTAGCCTGTAAAGCAGAGCCCACTAGCGTATCATTGGGCTTCTCAGCAGAAACTCTACAAGCCAGAGGAGAGTGGAACCAAATAGTCAAACTATGGGAAGAATTACCATCCAAGAGTAATATATTTAGCAAAGTTATCCTTTAAATATAAAGGAGAAATAAAGACTTTTTCAGATATATAGAAGCTGAGGGCATTTATCACCAAAAGATCTCATTGCAGGAAATACTCAAGGGATAATTTTTTGACAATGAAAACATAAAAGGGGAGGAGGTAAAGGTCTGAACTGACAAAGGAGGATGGAGATCAGATGCATTCAAAAGAAAAAAAATACTGTCTTTATGAAAATTTCTTTCTCATTAACCTAATGGTAATCACACACACACACACACCCTGAAACACATAGCTTAAAAAAAGAGGAAAGAGAGGAAATAAGTATGGAATTCCACCAAACAAAACAAAAGACAGAAACACAAAGAAAAAGAACAAAGCTGCCATAAAACAAAAGGTAAAGTGGCTATAGGAAATCCTCATACATCAATATTTACCCTAAATGTAAATAAAATGAATTCCCTGATAAAGAGGCACAGAGTAGCAGACTGAATCAAAAATCAAAACCCAACCATATGCTTCCTTCAGTAGACACAACTAAGCTGCAAAGACAAAGTTAGACTCAAAGTGAGAAATGTAGAAAATAATTCTCTAAGCAAATAACATCACGGGAAATCAGGTAAAATTATACTTACATCTGACAAAACAGATTTCAAGATAACAAAGGTAACAAGAGAGAAAGATGGACATTTTATAATTATAAAGGTGACACTACTTCTTAATATTTATGAATCCAGTCAGGGAGAACTGAAATATATAAATCAACTACTAACCGAACTAAAGGGAGAAACAGACAAAAACAGACTCATAGTTGGAAATATTTATACTCCATTGACAGGTATAGAGGATCATCCAAACAGAAAATCAATAAAGAAATATCGACCTTAAATGACACATTAGACCAAATGGACATAGTTGACGTTTACAGAGCTGTTCATCCCAGAACATCAGGTTATATGTTCTCCAGTACATATGGAACATTCTCATATGTTGGGTCACAAAACTAGCCTCAACAAATTCAAGGAGATGGAAATTATACCAAGCATATTCTCTGACTACAATGCTTGAAATGAGAAATCAACTGCAAAAAGGAAGTGAAGAACCCCACAAATATGTGGAGATTAAACAATGTACTATTAAAAAATGACTCGGTCAAAGAAGAAATAAAATGTGCAGCATGGATGGACCTGGAGAGCATTATGCTAAGTGAAATAAGCCAGTCAGAGAAAGATAAATATCACATGATCTCACTCATTTATGGAATATAATGAACAACATAAACTGATGAACAAAAACAGATCCAGAGACAGAGAAGCATCAATCAGATAGTCAAACCTCAGAGGGAAGGTAAGGGAGGGGGAAGGTAGGGGGTACGGGGGAGACTTATATGCAAAGGACTTATATGCAAGCATATAGACCTAACCAATGGACACAGACAACAGGGGGGGTGAGGGTATGAGTGGGGGGGATGGGGGGTAAAGTGGGTATAAGGACACATATGTAATAACTTAATCAATAAAAAAATTTAAAAAAGATATATAGAGAAAAATGAGAATTACAATATGACATTTCAAAACTTCTGGGATGCAGTGAAAGTATTAATAAGAGGGAAGTTTATATCATTATAGGCCTATCTCAAGAAACAATAGAAATCCCAAGTAAACAACCTACCATTACATCTTAAAGAACTAGAAAAAGAAGAACAAAAGAAACCCAAAGTCAGCAGAGGAAAGGAAATAATAAAATTTAAAGCATACTGGAATGAGCTAGAGAACAAAAAGGCTATACAAAACATTAATACAACAAAGAGCTGGTTCTTTTAAAAGATTAATAATATTGACAAACCTCTGGCTAGACTCACTAAGGAAAAAAGAAAAGAGACTCATATAAACAAAATCAGACATGAAAGAGAAGTGACCACATACATAACAGATATACAAGGGTCATACTAGAATGCTATGAAAGACTATATGCCACAAAACTCAATAACTTAGAAGAAATGGATATGTTTGTAGAAATATATAAGCTTCTTAGACTGAATCATGAAGAAATGGACAATCTAAATAGACCAGTAAACAGTGAGGAAATTGAAATAACCATCCCAACCCTTCCAAAAAAATAATAAAACACCAGGACCATAAGTCTTCACTAAACATTCAAAAAGATTTGATACCTATCATTCTCAAACTCTTCCAAAAAAAATGAAGAACGGGCAATATTTTTAAAACATTTTATGAGGCCAACATAACTCTGATATCAAAACCTGGAGAGGATGACACAAACCAGCATCTCTGATGAATACAGATACAAAATTTCTAAATGAAACACTAGCAAACTTAGTACAATAATACATTAAAAATAATATGTCACAATCAAGTCCAGTTCATTTCAGGGGCATACGGATGGTTCAATATATGCAAATTTATCAATGTGATACACAACATTAACAAAACAAAGAATAAAATCATATAATCTTACCAATAGATGCAGAAAAAGCATTTGATAAAATACAACATTCATTTATGATTAAAATGCTCAATAAAATGGATAGAGAAGAAAAGTACCTCAACATAAGAAAGGCCATATATAACAAACCCTCATCCAATATCATACTCAATGGTGAGAAACTGAAAGATTTTCCTCTAAAATCAGAAATAAGAGTGTGGCCACTATCACACTCTTATTCAACATAGTGCTGAAAGTCCTAGCCAGAGCAATCAGTTAAGAGAAAAAAATAAAAGGCATCTAAATTGGGAAGGAAGAAGTAAATGTGCCACTTTTTGCAGATGATATGATTCTGCATGTAGAAAATCCTAAAAACTTCACCAAAAATATTAGAAACAATAAGCAAATACTTTAGTAAAGCTGCAGGATACAAAATCAATATACAAAATCCACTACTTTCCTGTATACTAATAATGACACTTAAGAAAAAGAAATGGAAAAAAAATTCCTTTTGCATTTGCAACCAAAATAATAAAATACCTAAGAATAAATTTAACAAAGGATGTGAAGGACCTATATACTGAAAATTACAACACATTATTAAAAGAGATTGAAAAACACACAACAAAATGAAAAAAATATTCTGTTTTCATAGATTGGAAAAATCAACATAGTTAAAATGGCCATATTACCCAAAGCAATACACAGATTTAATGCAATCTCCATCAAAATCCCAATGTTGTTTTTTTAAAGAAATAGAACAAAAAAGTCACCACAAAATACCTGGAATAGGCAAAGAAATCCTGAGAAAAAAGAGCCAAGCTGGAGGTATCACACTACCTGACTTCAAATTATACTACAAAGCTATGATAATCAAAACAGCATGATATTGGCAGAGAAACAGACACACAAAGCAATGGAACAGAACTGAGAGCCCAGAAAGAAAACCACACATATATGGGCAGATAATTTTTTTATAAAGAAGCCAAAACACACAATGGAGAAAAGAAGGCCTCTTTAAGAAATGGTTCTGGGAGAATTGGAAAGCCACATGCAAAAGAATGAAACTAGATTATTTAGGACCATCAAAAATGTGTCTGATGAAACCTAATAAGGGGACCTGCTTTTCCTCCTTGTTAATGGATCACAGAAGTTCTTCCCCAGTCACCTAGTGTAGTGACCTCAATTAAACTCACCAAAAGGCAATCCCACTTTGATCCAATCTACGCACCTTTCCCAGCATGTTGTATTGCACTGGAGACAGTTTTAAATCTGTATATAGCCTATAGTTTATCTGTTATTAATCCAATTTTCAGCCTATGAACTAAATGACTAACTCTCAATTCCAGATGCTGATTCCACTGCATAAGAACTGAAGGAGGCTAATCTAAGGATGCACAATCAGAGCTGTGTCGAGACACCACCCAACTCTGTGCCCAATTTAATCTTTCAGCAGTTAGAGTTCAGCATAAAAAAAAGGGACAGTTCTAAAAATAAAGTCCATCAGTTAGGACACTATCCATCTTTGAGGAACAGAAAACCCAACAATAGTGGCTTAAACAGGTATGGGGCTTATGTTTCCACACAATAAGAATCCCAGGTTTAGGCAGTCTGGTGCTGGTGCAGTTATTCAAGAATGTCATTGATGAAGTAAGCTCCATGCGACTACCAGCTCTGCTATCCTCAACATGTGCTCATTGCTCTTAAGGTTGGAAGACAGCTGCTACCTCTCCGGGAATCCTGTCCCAGCTCCAGAAAGGAAGGACAAAGGACAAAGCTTTCTCCTCAGGATGCTTTGTTTTTACTTTGGTTTTTGTTTTCAGGTAAGAAAGACTCCCTAGACATTTCTGACAACATCTCATTGGTCAGAATTGGACCCCATGACCACCCTGAAAGGCAGGGGAGAGTGAGAATTCAAATACTAACCTACAGTCCCTATAGAAGAAAACATCACAAAAAATTGTTGAAAAGAGTGTGGAGTGATCTGATTCTTAGTACTTTAATATCTGCCACAGAAGGGCACCTAAGGTAATATAATTTTATATTATGTATATATGTATGTATATACTATAGGTATATATATCCTATATAATAAAGAGGCAATATGCAAATTGACTGTCACACCCTCGCACAAGATGGCCACCCCCATGTGGCACAAGATGGTTGCCACAAGATGGCCAGCAGGGGAGGGCAATTGGGGGCTACCAGACCTGCAGGGGAGAGCAGTTCGGGGCAACCAGGCTGGCAGGGAGTGCAGTTTTGGGGGACCAGGCTGGCAGGGGAGGGCAGTTAGGGGTGACCAGGCCGGCAGGGGAGGAAAGTTAGGGGCAATCGGGCCAGTAGGGGAACAGTTAGGCGTTGATCAGACTGGCAGGCAGAAGTGGTTACGGCAATCAGGCAGGCAGGCAGGTGAGTGGTTGGGAGCCAGCAGTCCTGGATTGTGAGAGGGATGCCCTGTGGGATCGGGCCTAACCCGGCAGTCAGACATCCCCCAAGGGTCCCAGATTGGAGAGAGTGCAAGCTGGGCTGAGAGACATCCCCCCAGTGCACGAATTTTGTGCACCAGGCCTCTAGTACACACACACACACACACACACACACACACACACACACACACATATGTATACATATATACATTTTTAAAAATTAAATGACTCAGCAACATTTCTTCCACTGAAAGAAGCTCAGGGAGAAAAGGTTTGATGCAGTTCTTTGTGATGTGTTTGATGGTGCCTAATATCACAGCACTGAAAGTAATAAATGTTATCCCTCTTTTCTCTCATGAATATGAATGATGCTCTGAAGGCTGAATGCAACCTAAGAATTTATGTGAGAAATGAGGCATGAACCATTTTTGAAAATATATTAATTCAAAGTCTGTATTACACATATTTTATACCCTTTCCAATATGCTATGAAAGGTTTGAGCCATCAGCTGAGTGCTGCCAGAAAAGAACAATTAAGAGCAAGGGTACAAAAATAAATGCTGGGAGTCAAGTTACCCCAAGATGTTCTTTATGGTTGGTATAATGATCGCAGCACCAGCAGTCTGCTTTGCTTCAAACTCTCCCCATCAGCACTTCTCCTGCAAGCATGGTTTTCCAGCAAGTTTATCCCAGGCCAAGTAGTCAGAAATATTCATGGTGCAAAGTTGGTGTCTGAGAAAGCAGCCATAAACATTTTCTGCTGCCCCTGCCACTCGGTTCCCTGTACCTTTTCTACATCTAAGATCTTTCCTTCTATTTTGAAAACATGTAGGAAACATGCCTGGTTAAATATTTTCTGATTGGGAATTGAGTTAATAATTTATATATTTTTCAATTCTGACTGTTTTTATTGTTCAAAATTTATTTTATAGATATGGTCATTTGATAATTATTATGTCTTACATCTTATGAATTGTATCCCATGTCAATGATATCCAGTAAAATGGTCAGCCATATGAAAATATTTATCCTGTTATGATACTGTTTGTTATTTTAATCCTTTCTACTTTCACATTGTTTTTAAAAGTTCAATAATGAATGACCATCATTCCCATAATATGGAACAAAACTCAACTTCAACTTTTTTTTAATATATTTTATTGATATTTTACAGAGAGGAAGGGAGAGGGATAGAGAGCTAGAAACATTGATGAGAGAGAAACATCGATCAGCTGCCTCCTGCACACTCCCCACTGGGGATGTGCCCACAACCAAGGTACATGCCCTTGACTGGAATCGAACCTGGGACCCTTGAATCCACAGGCTGACGCTCTATCCGCTGAGCCAAACCAGCTAGGGCTCAACTTCAATTTTTTGAGGGGCTGTTGTCTTCCCAGGCCAGACCTGAAACATTTCAGGCTTATAAAGTGAAATGTTTATAAGGGGGCAGCATGTTTGTAGAACAAGTGTCACTAATTGTCTGATCCCAGAGAGTCTCATGTACTAAACATGTCCTTGGAACTTTTACAAATATATCCATTCCTGAGATCCAGACATGACAATTGAGTTGGACAGAAGTGTTGCTCAGAAGTCTGAATTTTCAGCAAACACTCCAAGTGGTTCTCATACAGATGTTCCCCGGGCCACTCCTGGAGAAACAGTGCTCTGATAAGTCATTTGCTCTGTGCCGAGGTCCACTCTTACACCCTCCTAGATTCCTGTTCCCATCAGAACTGTTTCTTTGAGAAATGACTCCCTCTGTGCCCTGTCTCTCAAAGGGTTAACTGCTTCTACTTTTCCTCAGTCACAAGGAAGCAATCCTATCTAATAATAGACAAACATGATAATTGACCATACCTTCGCTACGCCTCCCATTGGCTAATCAGCATGGTATGCAAATTAACCCAATCAAGATGGCGGCCAGCAGCCACACAGCTGAAGCGAGCAGGAGGCTTGCTTGCTCCAGTGATGGAGGAGCCAAGGTTCCCCGCCTGCCGTGGCCCAGCTCTAAGCTCCAAAAGCAACAAAGTTTCAATTATAGAAGCTAAACAAATCCCAGATACCTGCTTTCAGCAGGTCCTGGCCTCAGAGCTGGAGCAAGTAGGAGCCGGCTCTCAGCTCCAGTGATGGCAACAAAGTTTCAATTATAGAAGGTAAATAAATCCCAGAATAAAAAAAAAAGAAAAAAAGGAGAGGCTGGGAGCTTCAGTCACCAGCCAGCCTGAAAATGGCCCTCAGCCCCTCACCCAGACTGGCCAGGCACCCCAGTCGGGACCCCCACCCTAAAGGGGGTGTGGCCAGCCTGAAAACAGCCATTAGCCCCTCATTCAGGCTGGCCAGGCACCCCAGTGGGGACCCCCACCCAGAAGGGGGTGTGACCAGCTGCAAACAGCCATCAGGCCCCCACCCAGGCTGGCCAGGCACCCAAGCAGGACACCCACCCTGATCCGGGACACTCTTCAGTGCAAACCAGCCGGCCCCCATCCATGCACCAGGCCTCTATCTTATATAGTAAAAGGGTAATATGCAAACTGACCCTAACAGCAGAAAGACTGGGAATGACTGGTCACTATGACACACACTGACCACCAAGGGGCAGATGCTCAATGCAGGAGCTGCCCTCTGGTGGTCGGTGTGCTCCCACATGGAGGAGCTCTGCTCAGCCACAAGCCAGGCTGATGGCTGCCAGTACAGCAGTGGTGGTGGGAGCCTCTCCTGCCTCCTCAGCAGCGCTAATGATGTCCGACTGCAGTTTAGGTCTGCTCCCCGCTGGCAAGTGGACATCCCCCGAGGGCTGCCGGGCTGCCAGAGGGATGTCTGATTGCCAGCTTAGGCCCAATCCCCCGGGGAGCAGGCCTAAGCCAGCAGGCAGTCATCCCCCGAGGGGTCTCAGACTGCGAGAGGGCACAGGCCGGGCTGAGGGACCCCCCCGCACCGAGTGCACAAATTTTTGTGCACCAGGCCTCTAGTAAGTTAATAATTTGCATAACATTTCAGAATATTTAATAATGCTGTTACAACCAAGTAATTTTGTCAGACAGAAAAATGTCTCGAAAGTATTTAAGTTCAATTGGATGCTTATTCTGAGTAAGAGGGAAATTAAAGGTGGGTAAGACCACCCCTTACACCCTTACTCCCAAATAAAGGATTCTATATTAGAGAGGTCCTGCTTTTCTGTCTCTCAGTATGACCTTCTTCAGCTAATCTTAGAGACAAACTACATAGCATAATGGAATGGTTACCATTCTAGAAGGATCATTTCTTGGCCAATTAAAATGTGCAGAAAGATTGGTGTTAGAGTGAAGACTGATCTTTAACCCTTTCTTCTAAGAACTTTCTACATTTTTTCTTATTTCTAAGAGATGATTCTATTTTTCTACTAAAAGCCTAAAGAAGGGTTTCTCCTGGTATAATGTATGTCTGGGGAACTCTTTCTGTAAGCCAGTCGTTAGTTTTTCCTGCTATCAGACAGGGTTTCACTTAGATACTGTATCAGAGGCCTCATCTAAATTTTGGAGCATGAGACTGCCTATTTCAGAGATAATCTGCCAGCTGTGCTTGTGAAAGTGTCACAAAAGCCCTTGCAAAGAGCAAGAGAGGGGGGAAGGAGAGGAAGAAAAGAAGAGAGGAGCCCTAGTGAGAATAACTGGATTTTTTAAGGCACCTCTTCAATGCCAGCCATGCAGCTAAGTACTTTAACCAACCATCTCCATTAATTCTGACAGCCAATAGGTTCTACAACTCCAGAGGCATCAGAAAGGACAGCAGAAATGTAGTTGATCAAAAGTTATGGTCCACTGTTTAATTCATCAGAAGGCCTTGGACAGCCTCAGAAGTCAGGCTGGATTTAGGAATTTGAGCTCTCTTTCCTCACTACATCAGCCCCTCACAATTCATATGCTATCTACTCTCTGCCTATTGATCAATCTACTGCACCAAGGAAAGTCAGTTCTAAATTTTCTAGTGAGACTATCAGAATGATTAAAGTGAAACCCATAGGTGTCAGAAAAATATAAATAATCAGTATCATGCCTGGGTTGGCCCTACTGACATGCACACTGTATTTTGTTACAAGATGAATAGCAATTATTTGGCTATTATGTTGTTGTTGTTGTTGTTATTATTATTATTATTATTACTAGAGGCCTGGTGCATGAAAATTCATGCACTGGAGGGGGGGGGTCACTCAGCCCAGCCTGCCCCCTCTCACAGTCTAGGACCCCTCAGGGGAGGGAGGAGACCTGGTGATCAGGGGAAGGTGATGCCTCCATAACACCTCTGCTGTTGCCACTGCCGGTAGCGCAAGTGTCACCAAGCCTTGGTTACCTGAGTCTCGGACAGCCCTCGGACAGCATCTGAGGCTTGCCTGCACCTCGGGCCAGCCCTGGGCGGCTGGGGTGCTGAGGGGACTGGGGGACTCTGGAGGCAGGTGTGTGGCAAGGTGCCTGCCTGGGGGCGGGCCCAGCTTTACCATGCACCTGCAGCCCTGGCGGGGCTGAGAGGATTGGGAGCCACCTTCTTGTGGCTGTGGGCACTGCCATCTTTGAGGGCATGGCAGTCAATTAGCATATTCTCTCCTTATTGACTGTGGGTGCCGCCATATTTGAGGGCAGGGCAGTCAATTAGCATATTCCCTCCTTATTGGCTGTGGGTGACACCATCTTTGTGAAGGTGTGAGTGTCAATTAGCATATTATTTCTTTATTAGATAGGATTATTATTATTAGGAAGACCCAAGGTTCAGAGAATCTTAATTGCTTGAACTCTGGGCTAATTAATGAAATTTTTAAAGGGATATGTCAGAATCACACTATGTTTTTATGTCAAACGTTAAAACAACAAAGGCATGTACCCCATGCTGAAGGTTGCCAGATAGTTCTAAAGCACTCAGCATAGGTCTTGTCAGAGAAAATCCCAGTATATTAATTTAGCAGCCTCAGAGTTACTTATCCAAAGGCTATAGTGCATGATGCTTTGCATAATCAAAATGGTTTATTAACTCAAGTCATCCTTTGATTTTTTCATTCATATTCCAATTTACATAGTGCACCCCTATGTTCATAGCAGCATAATTCACACGATTTATCTTACTTTCTTTTTTACAGATGTAGTCTCTTATAATAGTACAGATATGGTTTTAGATAAAGTTCTTTTTAGAGGAAGGAAATGGGCTAGATAAATTAAAGATGTTATGCTTCTGGCACTCAATTTGGTCTGATAAATTTTGTTTTAACTGGTAAAACACAGTCACATTACCAAACTATGTGAACCAGCACAAATTATTGTCTAAATATAGCCTGTGGAGGTTTCGTTCATCAGGCCCCAATATTCTTTAGGACAACAATGATGTTAACATAATACATGTCATGTAGAAATATAATTTTGAAATTAAAATGGAAAGAAATGGACTTTTTTTATCTTGTAATCTGCAACAAATTTGTTAGGAGTTAATGTCACTCTTACCATTTATTTCCCTATTATTTTCTTCTGGTTTATTGAAGCTGTCTTTACAATTTCATTATTAGTGTTCAATAAAATCATGGACTGTGGATGACAGCAATAATATACCTTCAGATTTCATCTCACTGAAGTTCACAGACTGCCTGTCCTCAGGCATTGTAAACCACTCTTAAGTAATCATGCAATTAACAGTTAAAAAGTAGTGTTTAAAATGAGAAAAAATATTATGGGTTGATATGTAGGGCACTAATTGCTTAGAAATAGTCTGAGCCTTCCAAATGAAGCCACAACCCCATAAAATTCAAATCTACTACTTATGGCCTTCCCTCATGCACTGAATTTCTTCCTTCAATTTACAATGGCATCAACAGCCTTGGTCTCAGGCCATCAAATCTTCCTAGCACAGCATTAATCCCTAGGAAATGTCCTGTGACTCAGCTGCCACTGCTGAAATGTCAGCTAAACTTCTTAGGCACACATACATGCACACACACCAAAAACACAGCCACCTGAGAATTTGAGAAATATCAAAGCTGAGAAGGTTTCTGTAAAGGCTTTCTTTCTTCTCTGACAAAACAGAGACCACTAATCCTAAACACCTCACCTAAAGTCCAAGATTTTTTTTTCTGTTTTGTCAAAGTAGTTATAATAGAATTACCTGCCTATTATTCATAAATGCAAAAATAAAAGTTCACAAAAAAGCACTTTCAGAAATTAGAATACTTAAAGAGATTTATTGTTGAACTTATAACTAAAAATAATCTACACTAATAAAAGACAAAGATGCTAATTGACCTTACCTTTGCTACGCCCACCAGCCAATCAGAAGAGTATGCAAACTAACCCAACAAATATGGAGGTTAATTTGCATACACAGGCGCCCAGCAAAGACTGAAGACAGTGTAGAAGGAAGCCAAGCACTGCAGAAGGGAGTCAAATGGCGGAGAAGGGAACGATTCGAAGGTAGCAGAGATGGGAGCAGAGCTGAGGCAGCGGACATGGGAGGGAGTGAAGTGGCAGAGAAGGGAGGGAGTGAGGCGGCAGACACAGGAGGGAGGTGAAGCAGAGGGCACGGGAGGGAGCCAAGGCGACAGGGAAGGGAGGGAGCTGAGGCGGCGGGGAAGGGAAGGAGCCGAGACAGTGGGGAAGGGAGGGAGCCAAGGCGGCAGAGATCGGAGGGAGCGAAGCCCGCCTCGGGCTTTGCTCCTTTCTCTGCTTCACTCCTTTCTCTGCTTCGCTCTAGCCTCAGGAAGCCCTGTTCTTGCAGGAATCTTCCTGAAACAGGCCTCTAGTCCTTAATAATGTACATCTTCTTTACCCATAGATCAATATATAATGCTCTAAAAATAACATTTTTATTAAAGGAATGGATGGATAGATGTTTGACTATCCTACTGAGAGTGAGTGAAGATAGCTGACATCCATGAGGTGAAGATAGACTCAAATAAAAACATGATATTATTAAAACATTTCTTATGTTCAAAAGAAAATATTGAAAACAATCCCAAGTGTTTCACTTATTTATGTATTTATAATCAGGAAACTTGTAAATACTTAAAAAATTCATTTTTTTACATTTTTTTATTGATTAAGGTATTACATATGTGTCCTTATCCCCCCATTGCCCCCCATCCCCCCACTCATGCCCTCACCTACCTGTTGTCTGTGTCCATTGGTTAGGCTTATATGCATACATACAAATCCTTTGGTTGATCTCTCCCCCTTACCCCCAACCTCCCCTACCTTCCCTCTGAGGATTGACGGTCTGATCAATGCTTCTCTGTCTCTGGATCTGTTTTTGTTCATCAGTTTATGTTTTTCATTATATTCCACAAATGAGTGAGATCATGTGATATTTATCTTTCTCTGACTGGCTTATTTCACTTAGCATAATGCTCCCCAGTTCCATCCATGCTGTTGCAAATGGTAAGAATTCCTTCTTTTTTTTACAGCAGTGTAGTATTCCATCGTGTAGATGTACCACAGTTTTCTAATCCATTCATCTGCTAATGGGCACTTAGGCTTTTTTCAAATCTTAGCTATGGTGAATTATGCTGCTATGAACATAGGGGTGCATATATCCTTTCTGATTGGTATTTCTAGTTTCTTGGAATATATTACTAGAAGTGGGATCACTGGGTCAAATGGGCATCCCATTTTTATTTTTTTGAGGAAACTCCATACTGTTCTCCACAGTGGTTGCACCAGTCTGCATTCTCACCAACAGTGCACGAGTGTTCCTTTTTCTCCGCATACTCGCCAGGACTTGTTGTTAGTTGATTTGTTGATGATAGCCATTCTGACTGGTGTGAGATGGTACCGCACTGTCATTTTGATTTGCATCTCTCAGATGATTAGTGACTTTGAGCATGTTTTCATATGTCTCTTGGCCTTCCTTATGTCTTCTTTTGAAAAGTGTCTATTTAAGTCCATTGCCCATTTTTTGATTGGGTTGTTTATCATCCTTTTGTTAAGTTGTATGAGTTCCCTGTAAATGTTGGAGAGTAAACCCTTATTGGTGATAACATTAGCAAATATGCTCTCCCATTCAGTGGGCTTTCTTGTTGTTTTCTTGATGGTTTCTTTTGTTGTGCAAAAGCTTTTTATTTTTATGGAATTGTTTATTTTCTCTTTAGTTTCCAATGCCCTGGGAGCTGTGTCGGTGAAGATATTGCTTTGGCATATATCTGAGATCTTGCTGCCTGTGGATTCCTCTAGTATTTTTATGGTTTCCCATCTTATGTTTAAGTCCTTTATCCATTTTGAGTTTATTTTTATGTATGGTGTAAGTTGGTGGTCTAGTTTCATTTTTTTGCAGGTATTTGTCCAATTTTCTCAACACCATTTATTGACGAGACTGTCTAGATTCCATTGTATGTTCTTGCCTCCTTTGTCAAATATTAATTGAGCATAGTGGTTTGGGTTGATTTCTGGGTTCTCTGTTCTATTCCATTGATCTATTTGTCTGTTTTTTTTTTTAATTAAATCTTTATTGTTCAGATTACATTTGTTCCTCTTCCTCCCCCCCATAACTCCCCTCCTTCCAGTTCCCGCCCCACCCTCCGCCCTCACTCCCCACCCACTGTCCTCATCCATAGGTGCACGATTTTTGTCCAGTCTCTTCCCGCATCTCCCACTCCCCTTTCCCCCCCAAGAATAGTCAGTCCATTCCCTTTCTATGTCCCTGATTCATTATAATCACCAGTTCATTCTGTACATCAGATTATTTATTCACTTGATTCTTAGATTCACTTGTTGATAGATGCATGTTTGTTGTTCATAATTTGTATCTTTACCTTTTTCTTCTTCCTCTTCTTAAAGGATACCTTTCAGCATTTCATATAATACTGGTTTAGTGGTGATGAACTCCTTTAGCTTTTCCTTATCTGTGAAGCTCTTTATCTGACCTTCAATTCTGAATGATAGCTTTGCTGGATAAAGTAATCTTGGTTGTAGGTTCTTGGTATTCAGCACTTTGAATATTTCTTGCCATTCCCTTCTGGCCTGCAAAGTTTCTGTTGAGAAATCAGCTGACAGTCGTATGGGTATTCCCTTGTAGGTAATTGAGTCTCTTTCTCTTGCTGCTTTTAAGATTCTCTCTTTGTCTTTTGCTCTTGGCATGTTAATTATGATGTGTCTTGGTGTGGTCCTCTTTGGATTCCTTTTGTTTGGGGTTCTCTGCGCTTCTTGGACCTGTAAGTCCATTTCTTTCACCAGGTGGGGGAAGTTTTCTGCCATTATTTCTTCAAATAGGTTTTCAATATCTTGCTGTCTCTCATCTTCTGGCACCCCTATGATTCTGATGTTTGTTCGCTTGAAGCTGTCCCAGAGGCTCCTTACACTATCCTCGTATTTTTGGATTCTTTTTTCATTTTGCTTTTCCAGTTGGGTGTTTTTTGCTTCTTCGAATTTCAAATCTTTGACTTGATTCTTGCGCTCCTCTGGTCTGCTATTGGGTGTCTGTATAATATTCTTTATTTCAGTCAGTGTATGCTTAATTTCTAATTGGTTCTTTATCACAGCATCGAGGGTCTCATTAGATTTCGTGAGGCTCTCATCAAGTTTATTGGCAGCTTCTAGCACATTATTGCAAGCCCTCAAAATTGCGTTTTTTAGCTCTATATCCTCCATTTCTGTCATGTTTTTCTGTCTCCGCATCTTTTATGCTTTCTTGTGCACCCCCTTGTGGTCTTTGTGTGCAGTCTTGTTCTAGTTAAGCCTTAATTGTTGTAGTTAATACTAGAGGGATTTGACCACCAGGCCGACTGGCTGTGAGAATCAGCTGTGTGGAAAACTTCTGTCCTCTGGGGAGGTGCTAATCTAGCCTTTGCCTGAGGCGATCAGGCAAATGGCTCTGCGCAGGGCTTGGGCGGGGTGGGCTCAACAGGGCAGGCGGAGGGAGCAGTTATGGCTGCTCTCAGTCTGTCCCCAGGGGCTCTGCCTCTCTGTCCCAGCAACCGCTGCAAACCTCGGAGGGACCGTAGCCAGACAGTCCCGCTTCTCCCGTTTGAGTCTGGGTCCCTAGAGATTCGCCCGGATCTGGAGCTCAGAGTCTGAGACTCACTCCCGACCGAAAACGACAACCGCGCCCTCAGCCACCAGCCCGCTTTGCGTGCGCACCTCGTTACCTTTAAATTTTCCACACTGCGCCTCCTCTGAGCCTCGTAATGCTGTTGTCTTTGCTTCTAGTTGAAGGGTCTCTCCTCAGCCAGCCTTCCTGTGGTTCTGGTTGATGTCCGTTCCGTCTTTTAGTTGTATTTTTGAAGTGGTTGTTTGCGGCAGCATTCTCCGGTGTTTACCTATGCCTCCATCTTCGATTCCCCGTATTTGTCTGTTCTTGTGCCAGTACCAGGCTGTTTTGAGAACAGTGGCTTTGTAATACAGCTTGATATCTGGTATTGAGATCCTTCCTACTTTGTTCTTCTTTCTCAGGATTGCTGCAGCTATTCGGGGTCTTTCTTTATTACAGATGAATTTTTGGAGGGTTCATTCTAGGTTTGTGAAATATGCTATTGGTATTTTAATGGGGAGTGCATTGAATCTATAGATTGCTTTAGGTAGTATGGACATTTTAATGATGTTGATTCTACCAATCCATGAACATGGCATGTTCTTCTATCTGTTTATGTCTTCCTCTATCTCTTTTTTCAGTGTCAGTTAAAATTATTCACCAACATGTGATATAATATTAAATAAAATAGAAATATTTCATGGGGAATGATTATTTTTATAAGTAATTACTCTTTAAAGCTAAGAGTTCTATTTAGAAAGACAAAATATGAATAGATATAAATATGCACTATAATTTCCTTTGTCCTAAAACAGTGGTCGGCAAACCGTGGCTCGTGAGCCACATGCAGCTCTTTGGCCCCTTGAGTGTGGCTCTTCCACAAAATACCACGTGTGGGTGTGCATGTACAGTGCGATTGAAACTTCGTGGCCCATGCGCAGAAGTCTGTTTTCGGCCCGGGCAAGGCTATTTTGAAGAAGTGGCATTAGAAGAAGTGGGGGGTGTCGGTCGGTCGGGCAACGGGAGACGCAGCTCGGGGGAGGCACACGCGATTCATGCATGAGTTGAGTGAGCCAGTCAGTCAGCAGTCTCATGTGCAGTGGTTAGTGCTAGTAGCGTGCGGGTGACAAAAGTACCTACTAGAAGCATAAAGTTACTTGTATTTTTCCAACCAGCTGCAAATCTTACAGGTATTTTTGTCATCAATTTAAGAATTGTAATTATTTTGTGTTGGTGGCTTTATTATTATAAAATGCAACATTTTTTTTAGGTGCCCTGTTTGACATGGCTACAAAGAAGAAGCAAAGAAAAACGGAAGACGAAAACCGTGAATTTAAAGTTGAATGGACCGAGACTTTCGCATTTATTCAAAATTAAATGACCTTCCGACTTGTCTTATTTATCAGGGAAAATTGGCTCATAACAAATAATCAAATTTGGAGAGACACTTTACAACTAAACAGGTGTCATTTAGTACTAAATATCCTGTCGGTGATGCAAGGAAGAAAGCAGTTGAGGAACTTCAGAAGAGTCAAGAAAAATCAAGTTCTGTATTTAATTACTGGATGCAATCTTCCAACAATGTTAATATTGCAAGTTTTATGGTTAGTCAAGAGATTGCTAAGAGAGGAAAACCATATACAGACGGCAAATACATAAAAAGTTGTTTTATAAATGCATCCGAAGAGCTATTTCGAAATTTTAAGAACAAAGCAGATATTCTTAAAAAAAATTAAAGAGTTACCATTGTCTGCTAAAACAGTGAAAGATAGAACAGTCAAAATGTCTTCAAATATAACCAACCAGCAAGTCGAAGATCTTAAATTGGTTTCAGCTTTATCAATAGCAGTTGACGAGTCTTGTGACATAAATGATACAGCGCAAGTTTCACTTTTTGTACAATTTATTTCATCTACAGGTCCTAAAGATGAACTTTTAGGATTATTGCCACTCAAAGGTCAAACACGTGGAGAGGATATAGCAAATGCTGTAATTGAGTGCATTGAAAAACATCATATTCTACTCGATAAAATTGTCTCAATTTCAACAGACGGGTCGAAAAGTATGACCGGTGTAAGAAATGGGTTTGTTGCTATTTTGAAAGAAAAAATTAATCACGAGATACTTACTTACCATTGTATCATTCATCAAGAAGCGCTTTGTGCACAGACATTTCCAGAAGAAATTTGCAAAGTTATGGAATTGGTGATTAAGATTATCAACTCCATTATAGCTAAAGCTCTTAATCATCGCTAATTTAAAGAATTTTTAGTTGAAATGGAGAGTGAGTACGCAGATCTTCTGCTGCATAACAAGGTATGTTGGTTATCAAGAGGAAATGTTTTGAAACGTTTCACTTCCTTATTAACAGAAATTAAAGCATTTCTCCTTGAGAAGGGTGTTCACTATCCAGAACTAACGAACTATCAGTGGATCCAAAAATTTCATTTCATGGTAGACGTTACGTCTCATCTAAATCAGCTTAATCATAAACTACAGGGGAAAGGAAACACAGTTTTTTCGATGTTAGAACAAGTTATTTCATTCGAAAACAAATTATCTCTTTTTGCTCAAGATTTTGAAAGAATAACTTTGATTCACTTTCCAAGCCTGTTGAAACATCGCCAAGAAAATAATTCTGATATTGACATTTGCTATTTCAAGGCAGTATTTTAAATATGAGGGAAGCTTTTCTCAACAGGTTTCAGGAATTCAGAAACAGCAAAGCGAGGTTAGCCTATGTTAAAAAACCTCTCAATGCTACTGTAACAGAATTAAATTCTTCTCCCTTTAATATTGACATTGGCAACTTTGAAATGCAATTGCTGGATTTAAAAAACAAAGAACTGTGGAGCTCGAAATTTGAATGTCTTTGTACTGATATAGAAATATTGGAGAAAAACAAATGTGAACTTAGTTCACAGCACAAAAGTGGTCTGCTTTGAAAGACCTGGAGAAGGAAGATATGTTGATTTTTAACACCTGGAATAGTATTCCTGACTCATATAATCAACTGAAAAAAACTAGCGTTTGCAGTTCTTTCCTTATTCGGGTCTACATATTTACGCAAACAATCATTTTCAAGCATGAACCTTATCAAGAGTAAATTGAGAAGTCGTCTTATTGATGAGAACCTGGAATCGTGCCTAAAATTAAAAACAACATACAAACCTGACTTACCCAAACTTTCCAAGGAGATGCAAGGCCATTGTTCACATTAGTGTTTGTCAGTCATTGTCATGATTTAATTTTATGGATATTGTAAGGTAAATTGTAAGGAATTTAATTTTATCAATAAATAATATTGTTATTAAGTATGATATCAAGTTTTATTCAACATACCTATAGTTTAACTAAGACTTAAAACTTTAAGTAAAGTTTATTAAGTTAATTTTAGGGAACGTGGAGTGAAAGAAGATGTAGTGTCGAGGATTGAGAAAGGTATGTTGAGATGGTTTGGACATATAGAGAGGATGAAAGAAAGGAGATAAACGAAACAAGTATACAAGACGAGTGTGGATGGGAGAGTTGGAAGGGGTCGACCTCAGTGAACGTACCTCAATCTGATTGAGGACGTTTTTAGCAAAGGCCAGCTTAGGAGTACCCTAATGAAGTTAATAACAATGTACCTTCGTATATAGTTTAAGTTTAAAAAATTTGGCTCTCAAAAGAAATTTCAATCATTGTACTGTTGATATTTGGCTCTGTTGACTAATGAGTTTGCTGACCACTGTCCTAAGACATTAAAAATATTTTATAGTTAAAAATCAGAAACTCTTACATAATCAATAATTAACATAATCAAATATTTCTTGTTCAAGTAACATTGGAGAGAGAATAACAATTAAATAAACTTTTTATGCTGTTGTTCATCTTTGTGAACTCTGAATACTTTTTGTTTTATTCATTACCTTCTCAAAGTTAAGTAATTTTAATTTTGAAGTCACTTTTTTATTAATAAACTAGAGGCCCGGTGCACAAAAATTTGTGCACTCGGGGGGTGGGGGGAGGGGGGTCCCCCAGCCCGGCCTGTGCCCTCTCGCAGTCTGGGACCCCTCGTGAGATAACAACCTGCTGGCTTAGGCCTGCTCCCGGGTGGCAGAGGGCACGCCCAATCCCTAGGTGCAGCCCCTGGTCAGGCTCAGAGCATGGCCGATTGGGGAGTTGGGGAGCCGCCCCGTCATGCACAGAGCAGGGCAGATTGGGAGGTTGCGATGCCACCCTCAGTCACGCTCAGGGTAGGGCCGATTGGGGGGTTGGGGCACCACCCCCTGTCACACTCAAGGCAGGGTCGATGGGGAGGTTGCGGCGCCACCCCCTGTCACGCACAGAGCAGGGCCGATCAGGGGGTTGGGGCGCTGCCCCCTGTCACTCACAGAGCAGGGCCCATCAGGGGGGTTGGGGAGCTCCCCCCTGTCACTCACAGAGTAGGGCCGATAGGGGAGTTGGGGCACCGCCCCCTGTCACACACAGAGCAGGGCAGATCAGGGGGTTGGGGCACTGCACCCTGTCACACTCAGGGCAGGGCCAATGGGCAGGTTATGGCTCTACCCTGTCACACACAGAACAAGGCCCGTGGAGGGGGGTTGGGGCGCCACCCTCTATCACCCACAGAGCAGGGCCGATCAAGGGGTTGGTGTGCTGCACCCTGTCAAACACAGAGCCGCAGGGCAATCAGGGGATTGGGGAGCTCCCCCCTATCAGGCACAGAGCAGGGCTGATCAACGGATTGGGGTGCCTTCCCCTGTCACGAACAGAGCAGGGCGGATAGGGAGGTTGTGGCCCCGCCCCCTGTCACACACAGAGCCGCAGGGTGATCAGGGGGTTTGGGCGCTGCCCCCTGTCACACTGATCCTGGTGCCGGGAGGCATATTACCCTTTTACTATATAGGATAGAGGCCTGGTGCATGGGTAGGGGCTGGCTGGTTTGCCCTGAAGGGTGTCCTGGATCAGGGTGGGGGTCCCCACTGGGGTGCCTGGCCAGTCTGGGTGAGGGGCTGAGGCTGTTTCCGGGTGGCGAGTGACTGAAGCTTCCAACTGATCCTTGTTTTCTTTTCTTTTTTTTTTTTTTTATTCTGGGCCAGCTTTAGCTCTGAGGCCTCGCTGCTGAAAACATCAATACAATGTTTTGGTCTGGCTGGGTTTTAGTCCGGCTGGTTTCTGGGCTTTTGTTTAGCTTCTTATTTGCAACATAGTACATAGTTGCTTAGACTTGCAGCTGAGAGGCCGGCAAGTGAGGTGGGGAACGTTGGAGTCTGCAGCAAGCAGGCCTCATGCTCGCTTCAGTGCCTGGCTGCCGGCCGCCATCTTGGCTGACAGTTAATTTGCATATACTCACTGATTAGCCAATGAAAATGGTAGCGGTCGTACGCTAATTACCATGTTTCTCTTTTATTAGTGTAGATTTTTATAGCTGGCTGCTAATTTGCTTTTGGGAATTTTTAAATTATAAGGTAGTATAATTGCCAGGCTGGCATGGCTCAGTGGTTGAGCGTCAACCTATAAACTGGGAAGTCATGGTTCAATTCTTGGTTGGGGTACATTCCCTGGTTGTGGGCTCCACCCCCAGTGTGGGAAGTGCAAGAGGGAGCCAATCAATGATTCTCTCTCTCATCACTGATGTTTCTATCTCTCTTTCTCTCTCTGAAATCAATAAAAATATATATTTTTAAGAAATAGTATAATTTTGCATTGTAATCAATGTTATTTCTCTTAAATTTTTAAAGAAAATTTAAGATAACAACTATTGATATATTGGTGTTATATTTAGAGGCATTTTTTCATGTGATGATTTTTAACACATTTTAAGTTATTTTAGACATTAAAGACTTTGAAATATTATTTCCACTTGATTCCTTGCTTCAACAAGCAACTTAATTAGATTCCACTTTCTTTCTGTATGTCTCTGTGTATCTACACATACACATACACATTCTATTAATTATATATATATATATTCCATCTCTTTATCTCTCCTTTTAAGTAGACCATGGTGTCCTTCTTATTTTAATGGAGAAAGATGTAAATTTTTCTTACCTGCCCTTTAAACTACTTTGGGAAAAATGCAAAGTCAGCAGAACTAAATTTAGCAGTTACCTTTAGCTGACAGAGTCTTCTGATGTGGGAATCGTTCTCAGGCTGTCTGGATTCCTGCCAGATTGTGTCATTGACTGTTTTCCTTTCTGAGGTAAAGCAGAGGACTGGTTAGCAGAATACACAGTGAGTGCACGAAATTTGAAATCAAATCAAATTCAGCACATTATTGTAAGTTGGTGATATGAGAGCTCTGTGGTCCATTCTAGGGAGTTATAGTCCCAGATGGGCACCCCCAGATGTCACATCGGCTCTCATTTATTTCCATGAACTACATTAGGACTCAAGCATATATGATACAATGCTGCTACTAAAATACCTTCTGATAGATTATGGCTACATTACTATTTGGAGTATTTTTCTTGAATTAATAAACATTTATTTTTATACAAAAGTTAAAGTTTTCTCATCTTCCACATTGTTTTTAACAAAATTATTAAGTGTGTTGAGAGAACATTGAGCTATGATAGATTAATGATATTTGAATGGAAGGGCCAGGATTTGGATTTGTTCAGTCTTGTGTCCCAACACTTAGAGCAAGTCCTGGACATGTTGTGAAGAAATAAAATGCATAGAAATGAAGTATTGGTTTCACTTTTGCAAGTAATTTTATTCAATGAATACAGAAAGAATTATGAAAATTTAATACAACCATTGTACTATCCCTAAAATAATATATCTGGGCAATAACCACAATTACTGTTAAAGCCTTTAACTGAAAAGCTAGTGTCTAACTTTGTACTGGATGGATCAACCTGATACCAACTGAACCCACTAAGCCAGTGATCGGCAAACTGCGGCTCGGCAAACTGAGGCTCGCGAGCCACATGTGGCTCTTTGGCCCCTTGAATGTGGCTCTTCCACAAAATACCGACTTCTGCGCATGGGCCATTAAGTTTCAATCACACTGCATGTGCGCGCCCACATGTGGCATTTTGTGGTATTTTGCAGAAGAGCCACACTCAAGGGGCCAAAGAGCCGCATGTGGCTCGCGAGCCGCAGTTTGCCTACCACGGCACTAAGCAATTTCAGTCATAAAAATAGGGACAACCAGATATAAGACTTTCAGTGTAAAGCAACAGGAAGTAGATGGTCACTGATAACCTACTTAAAATGTGCATATGTAAACTTAAATCTTATCAAGCCTTGAGATCTAGCTAAGATTTTATAGAAAACGTAGAGGATAAAAGAACATGCTTTTAAAAAAATATGTAAGGATGAAATCAGCAAAATTAAAAAAGGGGGAAATTCCTTAAGACAAACAATCCAGTATGAAAAAGTAGAAAAAGAGACATGAACCAAATAGACTGCATGTGTCTTATTTGGATTGTGATTCAAATTAACCATAAAAAATTTCTTGAGGCTATTAGAGAAATGTTAACATTCACTGTATATTTGGTGATATTATGTAATTTTTTGTGCTTATGCTGTAGTGGTATTGTGCTTATGTTTTTTAAGTTCTTGTTTTTTAAAGATATATATTGAAACATGAAAATATATATCTGAGATATGCTTTAATAAAACCTAGCAGTGGTTGAGGGGAGTGTGGAGTTGAATGGGTGGAGATGAACTAAGATTGACTCTAGGTTGATACTTGTTCAAGCTTGATGATGTGAGTTCATCATTATCTCTTCCTCTGTGCAAAATAACATTTTCCATTATAAAATGTCTAAAACAGAAACAGAGGATAGGACTGTGCTGACTCGATGAATTTATGTGTTGGGAGAACACACATATTCTTTACATATAACTAACTTGTTATAGCTTGAATGTATTCTACTGTTCACATTCTTAGCATCATTAAGTTAAAGCCAAGTTCACCTTTTTTTTTAAAACTCAGGGTTGTTAACAAAAAACAGCATAAATAATGGTTCTTCTTTGCTTAACCATTCTATTTAGGTTTTCAATTTTTTTTAAATACAAACACTTAGGACCTTTCTTGGCAAATAGAAAGTGTTCCCAAAAGCATTTTATATATTACTAGAGGCCCAGTGCACAAAAATTTGTGTACTCGGGGGGGGAGAGAGGGGGTCCCTCAGCCC
>NW_005871223.1:2682952-2736855 GCF_000147115.1 Myotis lucifugus | reverse complement strand
CCCTTCAGGTGGGGTCCCCACTGGGTGCCTGGCCAGTCTGGGTGAGGGGCTGAGGCTGTTTCAGGCTGCAGGTGACTGAAGCTCCCAACCGCTCCTTTTTTCTTTTTTTAAAATTCTGGGCCAGCTTTAGCTCTGAGGCTTGGTCCAGCTCTGAGGCTCGGCTGCTGAAATCAGGTATCTGATTTGTTTGGGTTCTATAATCGAAACACTGTTTCAACTCCAGCTCTGAGATCCCGGCTGGCTGAAAGCAGGTTTCTGGGGTTTTGTTTAGCTTCTATATTTGTAACAATGTTTCAAACTGCAAGCTCAGAGGCTGGCAGCGGCAGGCGGGGAAAGTTGGCTTCCTCTGTCACTGAAGCAAGCAAGCCTCATGTTCGCTTCAAGCTGCCTGGCTGCCGGCCGCCATCTTGGCTGGCAGTTAATTTGCATATCGCCCTGATTAGCCAATGGGAAGGGTAGCAAAGGTATGGCTAATTACCATGTTTCTCTTTTATTAGATAGGATAAAGTGTGGTAGGTGCATAACAGCATGAGATGTTATTCCCCTCAGGGGCAGTGATGGGCAAAAAAAAAATTTGAGGAACTTAAAAGAGTCTTCAATTTTGTTTTAACTGGATGGAATCTGAGGAGCATAGTAATGGATTTGGTTTATGTTTAAAAATCAATTCATTCAGCATCAGGTACTTTCTCTTCATTCATTCTCATCCGCCCCTCCACATGTTGGTATCATCAAATCTGTGGAAGCATGGATCATAAGCCAATAGCTATGATTTTTTGTTTAAGGTTTTGATTTGGTATTAGTAAATTTCTTATCTGTGGGTAGAACAAACAGCTACATAGTTGGTGTGATTTTTAAGATTGGGAGGAGCCTTGGGCGGGGGGGGCGGGGGGGCATCTTTTTTTACTGAAGCTCACATTTAAAATGTCATTGTTATAGTTTAAGTAGTTAACTGTGGCTAAAATATTAAAATACAATTATCCTTGCCTGGAAGGTGCTCTATCTAAGCTGTTAATCATGCAATCACCTACTTACAATGGATACATTTTATATCCTTACTGGGAGAAAGCTTTGAGCAGGAGTTGGAGGAAAAAATAAGAAAGCACACTGTGCTTTGGGGAGCAGGGACAGGGAGAGGAAGGGCTTTTACGGGGATGGGACGGCATCCAGAGAGAATTTCACATATTAACAATTTGGTCTCAGACCATTCTGAATTGCAAGGAAGCCATTCTTCTGTATCATCAGCAACCAATCTGGAAATTTCCTTGTAAACCAACTTCCTGCCTCTATTTCCTGCTTATTAGTTATAATCTCATTATTTTATGCAACCTGTGTGTGTCACATCCCCTGGGGGCTTGATCTGCTGAATATAAAGCCAAGCCTGACCTAAATAACCCAAATCTCTTTGCAAACACATTTTTATTTGGATTAGAACTCTTCAGAAGATTAATAGGTCACCGATAAAACATGTTTTCTAGTAGGCTCCCAGTTTAATCTGAGCCTACGTTAAACACGTTTCTTTTTCTGAAAATTTAATTTTCGAATCCTTGTCTACAGGAATGCCACAGCATAGGTTTCATATGCATCAGCATAAACAGATACATGTGGCAGAGTAAAACATACTTAGATTTGTACATGAAAATTTTAAAACGCACTTTTACAAAAAATCATTAAATATTCCATTCATCATTATAGAACTAAGAGAACACAAAATTTTCAAAGTAAATTTAACTTGCTTTATTTTTGGTTTTACATTCTCAAAATTAGCAACTTTCTGTAAAATAAAATAAGAAGTAAAATAAAAAATACTACCTCAAAAAATCAGAAAAGGAAATCAAAAGTTCATCTTCAAGTATAGCTTAGTTCTAAGTCTTTGCCAGTTAATAAAGTAAGTCTTTTAAATAAAAATATGCAATTAAATCCTCAACCTCAACATTCCAACCCCCATTAACCCACCAAGACTAAGGGGAGAGATACATACCAGAATATGTTAGTTACACTATACAGAACCTTCTCTTGAGAAAGATGGAAAATATTCTATTACAATACCCCAAGTTGTATTGAAATATACTTGATTCATCTGGCCTTTTTCTTTAGAGCACTGATCATTGTGAAAAATCCCTTATGCTTTTGGGGGAAGAACATGTAATCACATCTTCCACCTTTCAAGAGCTTAAACTGCTACCAGGCACCTTTAAGAACTCTTTCAATTCTCTAGTTATCATTCATTCACTCATTCATTTAAAAACCATTTATGTTTTTGATGTTCAAAGTGCTTTTTGAACATTTACCTTATGATAGACAACAAACCATGTTCTGGAGAAATTTGTTTGGCATTTGTAGTGAAGAATATTGAGGCCAATATTCCACATAGGGGGAAAATACACTGTAAAGGCTGGAAGGAGTGGTGAATGTAAATCAGAATAAGAAAAGTTGATTTTATTATTCTAATGGTTGATCATGTTTGTTTGAGCACTGTCAAATCCAGGATAACCTTTCCCCTACATACTAACTGAGGGAGTCATTTCTCTAACCTGTATGGTGTTGTTTATTTGTGTTTGTTATTAAATCTTGAGTTAATCAAGATTTAACTCTCAAGGACAATTTGAATGACCTGTTTCAAGCTGTTCGGTAGAGCATCACTGAAACCCGATATGCTGAAACAGTCAGTCCTGGAACTTGAGGGACAAGTTTTGCCAAGTCCTGTGGACCATCCAGAGGAGAATGGCTAATAGGAGACTAGTGTGGGAATCATGAACCAATCCCTGAGAAGAGCTGGGATATCAACTGAGTTTTGAGAAGTTAAAGATCAGACTAACCCATTCTTCAATCCTCTCTGCTTTGTTATCAGATGTCCTAAAAATAATCAATCTCTATTCATGGCCTTATGCAATTCTTTTCCTCTTGGTTTAGATGTCTCCAAACCTTAGGCCAGAACCTAATTGCACCCCTTTCACAAAACCAGCAGCCACAGAAGCTTTGTGAGGGTCATGAGGAAAGAGGATGGCCATTCAACTTTGTAGTAACATTTTGCTGTCATATATATATGTGGATCTAGTGAACAAAATAAACAAAGAAAATAGAAACAGACTCATAGATACAGATAACAGACTGACAGCTGTTAGAGGGAAGGGTTTTGGGGGTTTGGTGAAAAAGGGAAAGGATTAAGCAAACAATCCCACAAAAATCCACAGACACAGACAACAGAATGGTGATTATCAGAGGAAAAAGTTTTTGGGGGAGGGAGAAGTTAAAGGGGAGATAAATTGTGACAGAAGGAGACTTGACTTTTGGTGGTAAACACACAATATAATATGCAGATGTATTATACAATTGTACACCTGAAACCTATATAATTTTATTTACCAATGTCACCCCAATAAATTCAAGAAATTTTTTAAAAAAGAAACAGTATTTCAACTTCTGGTTGGGAATATACATTGTTCTCTTCCATTATATATAAGGGACTTTAGCATCCTCAGATTTGATATCTGTGGGAGATCCTGGGACCAATCCCCTGCCACGCCAAGGGCAGACTATATTTTAGTTTTGGGGGAGTCAAAAGTTATACATAGATTTTTGACCATGTATAGGGTCAGCACCTCTAAACTCCATATTGTTCAAGATTCAACTGTATTTCATATCAACTTATTATTTCAGTGATTCATTGTTTCTGCTACCGACTAGATTAATTCCAGATGACTTACAAAACTTGTGCATCATTGAGCCCCAAGTGTTTGAATTGGGGCCGGGGACATGTTATTCAAAAACAGTCCTCTGCTTGACCTGAGCATAGCCTTGGCTAAATTAATGCAGTCAGGTGTTGAGCCAACACTAAACTGGTTAAATATGTGTGGTTGTCATTATAGTGAAAGGGACACAGTTGGCTTCTCAGCTAAGGTTTGGAGACATCTGAGCCAAGACTGAAAGAATTTCATAAGCCCATAAATAGAAAGTGATTATTTTTAGGACATATAGGGGTGGGCAAAAAAGTAAGTTTACAATTGTTCATGTGGAAAATAATGCAATAATTAATAAATAATAATACAAGAATAAACTCAGTGTTTCATATACTCACAATTGTAAACTTACTTTTGCCGACCCCTGTTTTATCAAAACATTCTCTATGGACTACCTACTATGGTTTCTTTTACTGGAATTCAGGTCACCCAATTTTTCTTCTAATGAATTAGTTTAGGTTTGGGATTCTTTTATTGAAGTATATTCTTATAATAAATACTTTGAAAACTATTTTGAGCTAAAACTATTTTTTAATCCCTATTAAAATAAAAGTGTCAATGTGATTCACTTTAGGCAACCCGCTTCCTACAAGAGGGTAGGCAGAGTCAAGCACATTAAATGCTTGACTGAAGTGCAATTATATGAAGGAAAGCGATTAATCAAACAGGCAACCTCTACTTAACTAAAATAATAGGTCTGTTCCCTATTGTTGCCAAGTTGTAGATTACTACTGAACTGGTTAAACAATTTTTAGTACTGCTTGTGTAGAATCAAAGCACCTGTTCTTAAATTCTGACTTCTGCTTCTATCAGCAGACTGTCAGGTTCCTCAGAGTTCAGACCCCAGCTCTTTATTCCTAGAGGGGCAAGTCAAAGGAAGACTCTATGCAGCTTTATTTTTAGAACTACATCTCTGTGTGTGTGTTACTCTGAACTCCAAAAAGAAGATCCCATTTAAAAAAGTCAATGAAATAATTCTGTCTGGTTCATTAATTTGACACTTGCCATAAATACCAGACAAAACTTGTTCCTATTAGCCCTCATTTCATTATCCCCTAAATCAAGCACTAATCATCAGTCTTACCTTTCATTCACTATGGACTTTGTGGCTTAATTTTAACTCCTGGAAATTATTAGGAAAATAAGAAATGAAATGTAGACAAATTATTATGAAGGGGCTGGTAGAAACTGAAGAGTATGTCCAACCTGTGTTACTTTTCGGGTAGATAAGAGTAGGCTCCGGACAGTGATGGCGAACCTTTTGAGCTCGGCGTGTCAGCATTTTGAAAAACCCTAACTTAACTCTGGTGCCGTGTCACATATAGAAATTTTTTGATATTTGCAACCATATTAAAACAAATATTTATATTTTTGATATTTATTTTATATATTTAAATGCCATTTAACAAAGAAAAATCAACCAAAAAAATGAGTTCGTGTGTCACCTCTGACACGCGTGTCATAGGTTCGCCATCACTGCTCTAGGAGCAAAGCGTTTTCACATAGTCATGAAACAAGGTCAAATAAAAAATAATTAGAAAAAAAGAAAGAAATGGCATTTAAAGGAGAGAGAAGTTTTGGATACCACATGCCATATTTCTATTATCATGTAGTAGTTGCAGTCAGCTGTCCTTTGGGGTGAAGTCTCATATGTTCCTGTTCCCTGTGCTATTGGTATTTATTTATTTATTTAAATTTTTATTGAATTAACTGGGATGACATTGGTTAATAAAATTATATAGGTTTCAGATATACAATGCTATAATACATCATCTATATATTGTATTGTGTGTTTACCATTCCATTGGGTTATTGGTTTTTAAGTCTTACTTTCAAATCATAAAGTCTAAAGAAAAAATGAAGTGAATATGTCAGGCATTGTTGCTTTTCTAATGGAAACGTGAAAGGTGTTTCTGCATCAGAGAAAACTGATTGGCAGTAAATGGTGGTGTGAAGCCCATGGTGAGTTTTTAAGACTGTAGAGCTGATGAGATCTGACCTTTGAGTTGCAAATGAATAAACTGAGGTCCCAAACAGTAAATTGACTTGTCTAGGGCCATGCATATAGTGCTTTCTCCTGATTAAATGCTAACCATTTTATTCATTTTAATATATTCTTTCAGAATTATATAATTCATTTTTCCTGCATTCAAAGTCAGTCAACAAACATTTATTGAGTGTCTACTGTTATGACACTATTTTAGATTCAGTGAAGAATTACAAGTAGTCCTTCTTACAGGTATCCACCATCAATGACTGCTGATCGTAGGATCCTGCTGATCTCCATGATTTTCCTAACTTTGAAGATTAAATGACCTTTATAAAATCCTTATATAATCCCAAACACAGTAAAGATAATTAGAGATGTTATTTCTCATTAGATTATTTGTATTCATTAATAGTACATAGAATCCTAATATTGAATTCTATTCACTTGCAAGAATGAAGATTATTCATTTGTATAACTAGAATGGTTTTACTAATATTAAAATACAATGATTCCAAGAATGCCACATTCAAACAGAATGAATCTGTTTTTTACATTTCTTAGACTGAAATGCTTCAATAAATTCCCCCAGATATCCAAAAAAGACATGGAAGTTCATATAAGTTTCTTTTTTTAAAAAAATGTGATAGACATCTGGCAATGACAGTAATTATCATGCTTCAAAGTTAATAAAGTAGACTCAAACTACAGTGGACCTAAAGCCACTGGAGAGATGAAAAATATATGTGCCAAGCTCTCAGCTCTGTGCTCAGAACAAGGAGGATGTTTGTGTGACTGGATAACTATCACCCTTGTAAGAGTCCTACCACCTTGCCTCTACACCTGACTGTGTGGAGAAAAGGCCTATGCAGAAGTCTCCCGAGTTATCAAATAGATAGCACAGCAAACAGGAATAGTATCAAGTACAGCTAGTCTAATAGAGCAGGTTAAAGCAAGTTGCTAAAATTGGAATACTTTGACTCTTACTGTTTTTCTAATTTTTTGCTTTAACACATTTGCACAGTATGAATGGCCGAACACTCATGTATTATTAAATACAGTTATAAATTCTTTACATGAAGTAGATAATTTAATCCTCACAACAAGCCTGTAAGGTTAATTACAATAATCCTCAATTTTCATATGAGTAAACTGAGGCACAGAACAGTCAAGATTCTTACCTCAGGTCACATAATGAATAGTTGGTATTCTACTCCTGAGGTCTTAACTAGAACACAATACTACTTATATACTTGACTGCAGACACAGAAACCACCTGTGATCCTGGTCAGAGATTTCACAAATCAGAACTTTTGGCCAGAAAAGAGAGTGGCTGTGAAAATACAGAGAAATGTATTACTAGTGGTACATTAAAATGTACCACTATTTTAAAAGCAACTCAGAAAGCACACCCTTATCACAGCACTGATACTAATAATTTAGTGTTATTTGAAGATGGAATATATCAGCACATTGATGTGTTTTAAAGTCATTAATCATTTTGTGGATGCCATCATCATCATTATCAAAGCATGGCCAATAATTTATGAGAGCCCATTTAATTAAAATGGGCACTTCAAGAATCATTGAATTCAGATGACAGTCTGCTCACTGGAGGCCCCCAGTATAGTGCAGTAATAATGTCGTGGTTCTCAGGGAAAAGAGATTTCATCCCCCATGAGAATACAGCAAAGAAAAAGCAACATCAGCTCATCCTGACGGGAAAAGTCAACTCTTGTCCAGCTCCTGTCGGAGAGTGAGTACCCTGTACAGCTAATGCATTCTGGTTTCCCCAAGAGCAGCAGGTGGTATATGGCATCCCCACATGGCTCATCGTCTCAGTGCAGACTGTATAGCTTATCGTGCCTGGGGAATGCACAGGAACCATATCTAATCCATCAGGGCAGAGCTGGTAAATGACGTGTAGCTTTGCCATTTGCCTGCTAGTATGTCAAATGAGTTTTCTATCAATCCTAACCTAACAAACTCCTCTCACAGCACTATAAATATACAGGATGACAAAACTGGTTACCTAGCGGATGGCTATTTGCCTTATAAAGATTCTTCCTTTCCAAAAAAATGGTTTTCTTCCAGACTTCTTAAAATAGAGAGCTTTCTTAAATAACCTTAAGCGTGTTATGGTTTATGGAATCGGATTTACACAAGGTTTTAGAAAGGCGAAGGACAGCTAATGTTTATTAAGTTTCATGTTTGATGTCAATTATATCATTATCTTATTTAATCCTCATAGCCACAAATGGAACATGAGCCAAACAACTTGCACAAAGTATGATGGGAAATAAGGAGGGTAAAAATATCAAATTCCATCCTTACAATGGAAAAACACTGCACTGGCACTCAGACCTGGCTTGCTTTCCCAGGTCTGCTACCAAACTGGGCAGGATCCAAGAACCCTCTCAGAACCTCCATCTCTGCAATTATAGAATGAAGGCTGTTGAACAAATACTTTAAAATCTCTTCCAATAGAAACAGTCTGTGATTCCTTATCCACAATATTTCAATCCAAAGTCAGTAGGGTTGACAAAAGCTTTTAAAGTTGAATAAGCTTTTTTCTTTACAGCTTCTTCTTTAAAACATGATTAAAGAGATAACCATGGTTTTAATTAGATTCAATTAGTAATTGTATCATAAGTTTAGGAAATACAAAGGACAATGGGGCATAATTAACTTTTAATCTATTTCATTTTATTTTAGCATAAGTCTCTATTTAGGGAGGAAACTCATTAAAACCACCATAAAATGTTCACATATGAATTGGTGGCAGAAGAATACTATAAGTGATCATAGGTATGATGGGTAAAAAAATAAAAATGAAAGAAAAGTTCAGTCTTTTTAATGAAGGTAATCTATGTTTTATGTCAGTTTGTTGTGAGTCATTTTACAATTTAGAAATCAAGAAAAGAATTACCTGCACTATTTGGACACTGATTCCTCTAGTTCATAGCTTGACAAAGACCTCATTAATGGAATACCATTGTTAATCTCATTTTCTCCCCTTAGTGTCTATGTTATTGATAGCCATGTCAATGCTGATGCTAATATGGAGACAGAACAAAAAAACAAAACAAAAACAAATTGTAATAGTTTGCAGGCAAGTAAGAAATGCAGTTGTGTGGTTAGAATACCAACCTGGGAGTCACCTACTTTGACTCCTTCATTACTCACATACTCGAAGATGACATGTCATATTTCAATGTATCCATTTATAACACAATTGGCGTTAAGTGCTTTTTAAGGCCTTTTGTGAAAGATGCTAGGATAGTGTATAATAACAATGTTTTAACCATCTTCCTTTCACAACTTTTAACTCTAGTTCTTCCATTTCAAGCCCAGTTTGAATCTTACCGTCTCCCTGGAACTTGCATTGTTAAACCACAAACCACAGTTATGTTCTTAGTGATAACACCCATTATTATTTATTTTGTGTCAGCCACTGTACTAATAATGTTACATTGCCACTTTTTATTCTCAAATGATAAATAAGAGTAACAGTTTCCTCATTTTATAGAAGAAGAAATACAGCTTGAAGAGTTTAAGGAACTTGTCTGAAATCACATAACTGGTAAATTTCAAAGCTGGGATTTTTATAGTGTTTGTTTGGCATCCCCTCTCCCCCATCCCCATGTTGTCATGTTGTGTTCCTGACAAATACACTATATTATTTTTTAAAATTCCTTCTGAGGATTCTTATAGAACTTGAGCTCGATTCTTATAACACAGCATTTACTTTTATAGTTACTTATGTTACTCTCTAGATATTTTGGGCATACATATTTTTTGCTGTAGCCAACATGTTTAGAAGAAAGGAGAAAAAGGAGAAATGATGGGGGGAAAGAAGGTAAGGAAGAAGGGAGAGAAGGAAAGGGAAGGGAAGGAAAGAGAATGAGGGAGGGAGGGAGAGAAAAAAATGAAGGAAGGAAAGAAAAAAGAAGGGAAGGAAGGAAAGAAGGAAAGAAAAATGGGAGGAAGAAAGAGAGAGAGAGAGACATAGATTTCCCTTGTTACTAGAATAAGATACTATGTGGTTTAGGTCCCATCCATCACATGCATCATCTGGAGACACTGATACAAAACCTATTAACATAGGGGAAAGGACAAGGTGTGGGCATCCATTTTTCTTCAAATATGTTTGTATTGATATTTTAGAGAGAGAGAGGAAAGGAGAGGGAGGGGTGGAGGGAGGGGGAGTGAGAGAGAGAGAGAGAGAGAGAGAGAAAGAAACACCCATTGTCTGCAATTATACACCCCCTTTTGCACACCCCCTACTGGGGATCAAGCCTGTAACCCAGGCATGTGCTCTGACTGGAAATTGAAATGACATGGGATGACACTCAACCAACTGAGCCACATGGTCAGGGCTGGGTATCCATTTTTTTGGGGGGGGGTATCCATTTTTAATGTAACAAATCTCAGCAGAGACAGCGTAGTTCTGTTGCTCTGATGATGGCCTCTATACTTGGTCACTGCCTAATTGTGGCAGAAGCAGCAGCTCTCCTATGGCAAGTTCTGGAGTGTGCTTTCTCTGAGGAATTCCTACAAGCTCAGCTGCAGGATCTCTCTTCAAATTCCCAAAAATCCCGAGCTCTCCTTTACCTGTAATATATTCCTTTCTGTTTAAATTAGCTAGCATAGATTTGGTTATTTGCAAATAACCTAATCAATAACTTGTCAAATTAATTTTAGTTCCTATATAGTTATCTATTGCTGTGCAATAAATTAGTCCAAAATCTAATGCCTTAAAACAATAGATATTTATTACTCACACTAGAGGCCCGGTGCATGAAATTCAAGCATGGTGGTGGTGGAGGGGTGTCCCTCAGCCCAGCCTGTACCCTCTCCAATCTGGGACCCCTCGAGGGATGTCCGACTGCTCGTTTAGGCCCCATCCCCATCCCCATCCCTAAACGGGCAGTTGGACATCCCTCTCACAATCCAGGACTGCTCGCTCCCAACTGCTCACCTGCCTGCCTGCCTGATTGCCCCTAACCACTTCTGCCTGCCAGCCTGATCACTCACTAACCACTCCCCTGCCAGCCTGATCAACACCTAACTGTTCCCCTGCTGGCCCTATTGCCCCTAATTGCCCTCCCCTGCAGGCTTGGTCACCCCTAACTGCCCTCCCCTGTTGGCCTGATGCTCCACCACTTCCCTCCCCTGCTGGCCTGGTCACCCCCAACTGCCCTCCCCTGCAGGCCTAGTCACCCCCAACTTCCCTCCTCTGCTGGCCTGGTCACCCCTAACTTCCCTCCCCTGCCAGCCTGGTTTCCCTTAACTGCCCTTCCCTGCCAGCCCAACTGTCCCTAACTGCCCTCCCCTGCCAGCCTGGTTTCCCCTAACTGCCCTTCCCTGCTGGCACGGTCACCCCCAACTGCCTTCCCCTTCTGGCCTGGTCCCCTCCCAACCACCCTCCCCTGCAGGCCTGATTGCCCACAACTGCCCTCCCCTGCTGGCCATCTTGTGACCACATGGGGCGGCCATCTTGTGTGTTGGAGTAATGATCAATTTGTATATTACTCTTTTATTAGATAGGATATGCTGTAGGTTAAGAATATGGGTATGACTTAGATAGGTCTCTCATAGGGTTGCAAACAAGTTATTAAAAGGTCTGAGGTCTTATCCAAAGGCTTAACTGAGGAAAGGATCCTCTTCCAAGTTAGTCATAGATTGTTAGTAGAATTCAGTTTTATGAGGGCTGTTGAAATGAAGGCCTCAGTTTTTTGCTGTCTGTTGACTGAAAGCTGCTCTCAGTTCTTTGCCACATGGGCTTGTCTAAATGGGCTCTTACTTCATTGTAATGTTCAAGCCAGGATGACAATGGAGAGAGTCGGTTAGCAAGACAGAAGTCACAGTCTTTTGTAGCCTAATTATGGAAATCACTTTCTACCACTTTTGCCAAATTCTATTGGAATCAAGTCACAGGCAAAGGTGAGGGATTATTAATACCAGAAGGCTGCCCTAGCTGGTTTGGCTCAGTGGATAGAGTGTCCACCTTCAGACTCAAGGGTCCCAGGTTCAATTCCAGTCAAGAGCACATGCCCAGGTTGCAGGCTTGATCCCCAGTGGAGGGTGTGCAGGAGGCAGCTGATCAATGATCCTCTTTCATCATTGATGTTTCTATCCCTCTCTCCCTCTCCCTTCCTCTTTGAAATCAATAAAAATATATTTAAAAAAAATAAAAAATAAATAAGTACCAGAAGGCTGATGTGAAGTTAATTTTATGTGTCAACTTAGCTAGGCCACAGTACCCACATAGTTGGTCAAACTCCAGCCTAGAAGTCACTGTGAAAGTATTTTTTAGATGAAATTAACATTTAAATTAGGAGACTTTGAGTATAGCAGATTACCTTCCATAACATGGGTGGTCTTATCCAATCAGTTGAAGGTCTTAAAACAAAAAGATTGTAGTCCCCCAGGGAGAGGGAATTCTGCCTCTAGGCTACTTTGCACTCCAGTTACAACATCACCTCTTCCCTGAGTCTCCAGCCTGCTTGCATGCCCTGCAAATTTCAGACTTCCCAGCCTCTATAATCACAGGAGCAAATTCTGCTCATTTCTTTCTATATGTATCCGCAGCTTATTAATTCTGTTTCTCTACAGAATCCTGGCTAATACAGCAGGGTTCATTATAGGCTATCTGACAAGACTGTCCTCTATGGTTCAAAGGGATAATAATAGTGTTATATGTCAGACAACACTCTCCATTCCAATTAATTTAAAATATATTCATGGAACCATTTAAGAACAAGAGGTCTTAGACACTATCTAGTCTAACACTACTACCTTATAGAGGTGGAAACTGAAATCCAGATCAGTGGAATAACTTATTCAGTGTTATATAGGAACACAGCAAAGGGCAAGAACCATTTTCTCAATGCTCTTACCACTGCCCCATGAATGATCCTAAATTGAAAGCTGAGAATCTCACTGGTGGCCTGAAGTCTGCTTATAGTGAAGGAAAATTTTCATGGAAATGAACTACCGTTATCAAAGTTGTTCTTCCCTCAAGTTGCTTGTCTTATAGTGGGTAATGGTTTTGTGCTGGTGTCTCCTTCATCCTCCAACCCAAATTCCTTAATTATCAATGGCGAGCATAACCAAGACAGTGGGCTGGTGTCATGGATACTGCCAGTGGCTATGGAACATAAGCAAAAATATCTGTCCATAAAGGGATTAAACCCCTGACCTTGGTTGGCCTCATTAATGCTGAGCTCAAACCAACTGTTAGACACATATCATATTCTTTGTCTATAAAGCTGTGTTGAATTTGCTGTATTATTCTCTCATTAACATCTAGTAGCTAAAAGCAATTTAATTGATTTCTTCGGTGTTCTTAATCAGTACTGAATGTTTATCAGTGATATATAAAATAATTAACCTAGCCTTTAAAAATCTTTTTTGTTAAAATGGACCAAAAAAGCACCCTGAAATATGAATTAGGTAAGCAAGAGGTACTGTGATGGATTTTTTTATTTACTGTTGTCTACACATGGTGGGATATCTAGGGCTGAATTGTCAAAAATGGCACTCAACCTGGGTGTTCATGATTTGAGGCAATTTGTGGAGATTGAAATCTTAGGTTTTCTAATGCACATCAACTATAAATCCAGCTGCTTCTTCTTGCCCAGCCCAGTAAAAATCAATGCTTTTAGGTGAGGAGCGTTGATAAATTATTTTAAGCAGTGATTTTAAAATGACATCCAAGCGCCAGTGAGAGTTTGACTTAAACACACTTAATCAAGGGTATTGAAAGGATCACTCTGCCCTGGTGCGATAGGTTGCTGAGGAAAGAAAACAAACATTAACATGCCTTAAGCCAGCTACTTAACAAGTGTGTGATAGCATTTGATCGTCACTGCAAACCAGGAGATAGACATTTTTTTCTATTGCTCAGAAAACTTAGAATCAGAGAAGTTCAATAACATTTTCAAGGAGAATAATAGTTCTTAGCTGCCTGGAGATCAGGAGTAAAACTCAAATCTATTAACTGCATTGCCCATCTCAAGTGCTTTCTGCTATGTCCCCTATATCATCAGATTATATTTAGCATATCTATAATAAAGACAAAATCTTTATTCTCCTATCTTTCTTTCCTCTTCACTTCTCACTTCCCAAAAACATACTCACCCAATCACCCCTGTCCAAACTCTTGTGTACACACACATGCATAACACACACACACACACACACACACACACACACACGTGTGTGCGCGTGCACACCATGTGCACATGGTTGTGGCAAAGCAGCCAAAAACATGACTAGTATTTGGGAAGCATGGTCTCCAGTCTTGTCTCCATCTGTCTCCTCAGACAAATCACTAATCTCAACTTCTTCATTGGTTAACACACCTGTTCCCTGTGGTTTGGTGTTGTTTTTTAAGTATATATCAAATTGTTTATCAAGTATTGTTGTACTTTAATATCTATACTCCCCTAAGTGAATGGGAGCATAATGTTGTCTGGTTACTTTGATACCTCAATCCTCCCAGAAATTTTAAGCCTCTCATCGTACACTTCCCAATACAGAATCCATTACTAGATCATGGGGGCTATTGAGCAATTGGTATATAGCTGGTAGGAATGAGGAACTAAATTTTCATTTAATTTATTTAAAAAACAAGCTGGGTAAAAAATACACAATTTGTATTGTTTTGCTAGGACTGGACTTCACCTTAATCATGGAAACTTCAGCATTTGAGATGTATGAAATATACAGCAGATTTCAAAGTCTTAGTTTAAAAAACAAAAATGTAAAATATCTTATTAATGTTTTATATTAATTATATGTTGATAAAATATTTTAGGTGAACTGGCTTAAATACAATATATTATTAAAAATAATTTCACCTGTATCTCTTTTTAAAAATCTCTTTGAGAGTACTAGAAAATTTAAAATTACATCTTTGAGTTGCATTATATTTCTATTGGACAGGGATGCCTTAGTTCCTCTTTACTGATGTAGCAGGTCCAGAGTGGTATCTGGAAACCCATATATGCAGGTGGTCCTGAAGTCCGTCACTGTTGAAAATGACTGCCAGAAGTTACAGAGTCTTTTAGAGCAACCCTTTTATTTATGATTCATTTTCTAATGTAATAATATTAGATAGTCTTGTGCTTTTTTTCCATTCCTCTACATCTTATTTTTAAAAAAATTAAGTCTTAATTTATCAGTACTTAATGAGGCTCAAATATTACAGAAGAGTTGTTATAGCCAACTCACTTTAAATCTTAGCATAAAAATTGCCCCAGCTGGGTGGCTTAGTTGGTTGGAGCAGTCGTCCCAGACACCAAAATGTTACAGGTTCAATACCAGCTCAGGGGACCTACAGAAGGCAACCAATCAATGTTTCCCTCTAGAAAAAAAAATCAATGAAAACATATCCTTGGGTGAGGAATAAGCAAAGTTAGCATAAAACTATAAGCCTGGGGTAGGGCTGATATTATTTTCTATAGAGATAAAGGGGAGCCACCTCCAGAAAGACAGACCTCCTCGCTGATCACTGAGAAGTTCTAGAGGTGAGAATGCGCAGCTCTTATTTTTTATTTTATTTTTTTTTAAGAATAGTGATGCCACTGTAGTAAGGGAAAAAAAAGACTAGGAGGGAAGGGTCTTAGACATAGCAGTTAACACTTAACATCTCCTCATTTCTTCCCGGTTTGCCTTCCTAGATCAGAGGCCAGAAGGCTAAAAACCACTCTGCATCAATTCCCTGAAGCCTGGATGACAGGCATAAGTTAGGTTTAGCAGAACATAAGCGTCCACATGACATGTGAAGGCCACCATCTAGTAGCCATGTTAAAGAGAGAATGAAATTCCATTTAATCTAACATTTCTCAACTATTCCCTTTTAAACAAATAATCAATGTAAAAAATTTAATAATCTGTTTTATACTCTTTTATTTATACCAAGTCTCTTAAAAATGGCATATATTTTACTCTATTGCATCTGCATTTTGACTAGTCACTCTTCAAGAACTTGTTTACCTTTGTCAGTATGGCACAGTGCTAGAGCAGGGTCAGCAAACATTTTCTGTGAAAAGCCAGAGAGAAATATTTTAGGCTTTGTGGGCCACCTACAGTTTCTATGGCATAGAATCATTATTTTTATTTTTGTCTTTAAACAACTTGTTTAAGTGTAGACGCTCTTCTTATCTCCTGAGCCATACAAATACAGGCCACCTCAAGAATTCTGCGCTAAATCCTTCCTGCCTCTGGCAGCAAGAGGAGATGCCCTTCTCTGCAATGGAACTAGACTGAACCTATACACAGCTCTGTTCTCCCCATTCTGCAGAGAGGGTACTGAGGCCTAGAGAATTAGAGCAACTTTCCCAGGTCAAATAGCTGGCAGAGCTAGAAGGAGAATTCATATCTAAAACTAACTCCAAAGCTCATGCTTTTAGACACAGCATCACACATTCTTCATTTCTTTAGCATGATAAGGGAGCCTTCACTGACCCAGCCAGCTTACAAATATATGCTGAACAAATACTTGAGCAACTTTACAAATAACATGTGCAACATATAATAGTAGGGACATTGTCCCTACCCACACTTAAGCTCATATTTGAAAAGGCTGGACTTTCTTATCAATTTAAGTTATAAGATACAAAATGAAGTGGAAATTGACAATAATTTGCTTGCTTCAATTAATATAGAGAGCAAAACAGATCGCTCAGGAATGATCCATTTAACTTCAGATTGGCAGAGGTATAAACATTTCATGTTCTCACTCTACGTCAAGATCTCTTATTAGCTACAGGCATTATAAAGAGGTACTAAGATAGATAGAGAATCAAGGAGTAACAGCCTACATTTTACTAATATAATAAGCAAGTAGTCAGCCCTTAGACTAATATATTAGTACGTTTTCTTTCAGCATGTCTATTTACTTGTGTAATTATTTACTCTATAAAACTTTTATCCACTGGTGTGGTTGTGTGTGTGTGTGTGTGTGACGGGGGAGGGGGTGTGTGGCAGTACTCTTCCAAAATTCTCTGGCTTTGCTATATACAAGTGGATCACTTATTATTCCTTCTTACAAAATAAAATCTCATATTTTAAATCGATTTCTCTTTGGACCAGCTCTCCATTACAAAGCCTTCCTGGAATTGCAATTAAAATGCAAGCTGGGTATTTCTATGTCCCTTATTTAAATCCTCCAATAAACTTTTCTTTCAATACCTTTTCTACCCTTAATGCTCATCCATGTAATATCCCTCCTTGCTTATAATAGTATTTTTATATAGTAAAACTCCTAATAAACAGCATAAATAAAATATATTTAAGGGAAACCACAAAGCCTAGGACCTTTTTCTTACTTGGATTTTTCCTTTCAATTCATGTGGAAAATGACATTATTTTCAGTGTGCATTGTAATTTCCAGTGTAACAACTAGATGTGCTGTCATACTGGTTGCAAAGAGTTTGGGTTTGGGAGCACCTCTCCTCTAGGGGAAGGTCACAAATACTTTTGGGTGGAGGACTGGGAGTTTAAGACATAAATTCATTAACTCTAGGAGTGTCTTTATAGTATTTCTATAATATGATTCCAAAAAGTATAAGCTTTTTCTGATACTGTAAAAACTGGTCCAAAATGCTTTTTCCTTCTATTAGGAAAAAAATAAAATGAGAATACTTGGAGGCAAAAATTATCCATCCTTCAGAGTCTTAGAGGGAAAGTCAGGAAAGTTCTAAATCTCTAAATTTCATTATTAAAAGGTGGGCTTTATTTTCTCCAAGCTTTAGAATCATTTTCATAGGAATAAAATAAGTATCAATGATAATTTGATAGGATTGATATAATTAAAAAATTAAGTAGTGGAATCATGGTTGAGGTATATAAGTATGGAGACATCTATATATATGAGATATGTAGAGTAAAAAAAATATATAGATATCTATAATAATAAAAGCATAATATGCTAATTAGACCAGATGGCCTGATGACATTCTGGATGACTTTCTGGATGAAGCCAGGGCTGCAAGGGCCAAGGCAAGCTGGGGCTGCGAGGGACGAGCCCCTTGCACGAATTTTGTGCATCGGGCCTCTAGAGTGTGTGTGTGTGTGTGTGTGTGTGTGTGTGTGTGTGTGTATCAATCTATATGGAGAGAAAGAGAGTTGTAGCAATCCTGTATTTATTATTCTCATCTACTTTCACAATGTGAGTGAAGTTTGATGAAACTTCTAGCAGACTGGTTGGCCATGAACTTCTTTATGTTTCATGTATATTTATTAAACTCACACATTTAAAGAAATATCTTCAAGCTCTTCAGCTTATTCAATTTTTTTTTTTTAATTATAGACTAAAAATGCCTATAAACATTTTGCAATGTCAATTGACAGTTTCCATGTAAGTGGGTGTGCTCTCTCTCACATTAACATGTAAAATAACTGTATTTTACTCTTAAGCATTTCTGTCAATATCAACATTTTATGGATATCGAAAAGGGTAGGAAGTTGAGGACAGAGTTTCCACTGAAGTAAAAATATTTTGGGTTATTTTTAGCTATTGAGACATATAATTGAACTTGTTTTCTAACATTACATTGCTTTTTAGTTTATCTAAGTTTCTGGGAAACAGAAGCATTCTGTAAGAGATGTAAATAACAAGTGTTTAATGTCCCCAAAGAATAAAATTGGTAGATATAAAACTCAGAAGTATATTACTGTAACCCTTTCTCTAGAGCAAAGCAAAACAAACAATAATATGTGGATTTGAATCCTGGGTCACCTTTCTTTAACTGGAATAGTTATTTAACCTCTCTCAACATTTCTAAAGATCTTACAAGGATCACTACAAATGATTTCATATATAGCATCACCTAGTACAGTGCCTTACAAAAATGAATCACTGAATAAACTAATAGTTAATATTAATTTTTGTTGTTATCAAGGAGGTGTAATTATAAGGCTGGGAGATGACATCTAAATTTGTAAGTATAGGGAAGTTCAATATCTGCCGCTGACATAGGATGCTTTGTATCATCCTAACCACAATAGAAGCAAAATAAGTTATTAGTATGGGGTTAATTTAAGTACAGCACAATTGACTAAGAGAATAGCTAGCACTGTTAAACAGGGACAGGACCAATTTTGCAGAGCACAGAGAATTCTATGCCTCTGGTAATTATAAAGATAATTCACAAAAACTATTTGCATTTGCATTCTAGCAATACTCATGTTTTGTACGTTGATGGTATGTGTCCATAAATTTAATAAGCAGCTCACTAAGTGTTTAGCACAAACTTTATAGAAGCCAGTGGTGTGGTGGAGTCAGCACTAGCGATAATGAATAATTTTTTTAAATATATTTTTTATTGTTGGTAGTATTACAAATATCTCCCATTGCCCCCCACCTTCCTCCCAGCCCCTCCCCACCTCTCCAGGTCTTCACTACCTTATTTCCCATGTCCATGGGCTATACATATCTATATATATATAAGTCTAAGCGACTGTTACGACCGAATGACCAGAATGACCTAAATGACCAGTCGACCAGGTGCTATGACATGCACTGACCACCAGGGGAAGACACTCAACACAGGAGCTGCCCCCTGGTGGTCAGTGCATTCGCACAGCCAACCTCCCATGGCCAGCCAACCTCCCCTGGTCCCTTCCCCCAGCCGGCAAACCTCTTGCGGTCCCTTCCCCCATCTAGCAGGCCCCATCCAGCAGGCCCCGTCCAGCAGGCCCCATCTGGCAGGCCCCCATACAGCATCTGGAAGGCACCCAGGCCCTGATCAGGACTGGGCAAGATGGCCCCAATAGGCCCTGATCGCTGGCCAGGCCTAGGGGCCCCATCCATGCAGGAATTTCATGCACCGGGCCTCTACTAAGTATATAAGTTCTCTAGTTTACCTCTTCTTGTCCCCCACACCCCACATGAAGGTATGTCAAGTCTGTTCCATGCCTCCCTGCTGCATGTTTTATTTCGTTGGTGAATTCATTTTGTTCACTAGATTCAACAAATAAGTGAGATCATATGATATTTGTTTTTCTCAGTTTGCCTTATTTCACTTAGCATAATATTTTCCAGGTCCATCCATGCTGTTCCAAAGGGTAAGAGACCCCTCTTTTTTATAGCTGCATAGCATTCTATAGTGTAAATATCACACAGCTTTTATATCCATTCATCTACTGATGGACACTTGGGCTTTTTCCAAACCTTAGCTACTGTAAATAACATTACTATGAACATAGGGGTGCATATATACTTTCTGATTGGTGTTTTGGGGTTTTTAGGATATATTCCAAGAAGTGGGATTGCTGGGTCAAACAAAAGTTCCATTTTTCATTTTTTGAGGAAACTCCATATTGTTTTCCATAGTAGCTGCACCAATCTACATTCCCACCAGCAGTGAACTAGTGTTCCCTTTCTCCACATCCTCACCAGCATTTGTTGTTTGTTGATTATTTATGATAGCCATTCTGACAGGTGTGAGGTGATATCTCAGTGTGGTTTAAATTTGTATTTCTCAGATGATTAGTGACTGAGCATTTTTTCATGTGACTCTTGGACATTTGTATGTCCTCTTTAGAGAAATGTCTATTCAGGTCTTTTGCCCATTTTTTAATTGTTTGTTTTTTGTCTTCCTTTTGTTGAGTTGCATTAGTACTTTATATAATTTGGATATTAAACCCTTAAGGGATGTATAATTGGCTAATATGTTCTTCTATTCAGTGGATTCCCTTTTTATTTTGATGATGGTTTCTTTTTCTGTACAGACATTTTAATACCAATGTAGTCCCACTTGTTTATTTTCTCCTTAGTCTCCTTTGCCTTAGGACATGTATCCATAGACATATTGCTACATGAAATGCCTCATATTTTACTGCCTATTTTTCTTCTAAGATTTTTATGATTTCAAGCCTTACATTTATTTAAGTCCTTTATCCATTTTAAGTTTATTCTTGTGTATGGTGTAAATAGGTGGTCTAGTTTCATCTTTTTGCATGTATCAGTCCACAGGCTGACGCTCTACCCACTGAGCTAAACCGGTCAGGGTTCGTTATTCTTTCTCAACATTGTTGCAACTATTCGGTGTCTTTCGTGGTTCCATATAAATATTAGAGAATTTGTTTTGTGAAGTATGCCATTGGTATTTTAATAGAGATTGTGTTGAATCTGTAGATTGCTTTGGGTAGTATAGACATTTTAATGATATTGATTCTTCTGATCCATGAACATGGTATGTGCTTCCATTTCTTTATATCTTCCTCTATTCTTTTTTAAAATGTCCTATAGTTTTCTAAGTACAGGTCTTTTACCTCCTTGGTTAAATTTATTCCTAGGTATCCTTTTTCATTGTTGTTGCAATGGTAAATGGGATTGCTCTTTTAGTTTCTCTTTCTGAGAGTTCATTATTGGTGTATAAAAATAACAACCCATCTACTTTTAATCCCTCCCAGTGTTTTCTTCATGTCAGATATATCATTCTTCATTACTGTCTAGTTTTTATTAATGGCCTCCTTTTCCCTTGTCATGCTGTTGTAATTTGCACTAAGTTATTTAAGCATCTTTATAACCATTATTCTGAACTCCATATCTAATAGGTTGCTTTCCTCCATCTCATTTAGTTCTTTTTCTGGAGATTTCTTCTTTTTTCTCATTTTGGGGTTGTTTCTTTGACTCCCCATTTTAGCTGTCTCTTTGTATTTGCTTCTATATATTAGATAGAACTGCTGTACCCCCCAGTCTTTGTGGGATGGCCTTATGTAGAAAGTGTATTGAGAAGCCCAGTGGTGTAGTCTCTTTGTTCACCTGAGCTGGATGCGCTAGGAATGCCCCTTGTGTGCATTGTTTGGACTCTGCTGTTGTAATTAGGACTTGATAGTTGATATCCTGTTTGTGGGAGGGATCTCCCTTCTGACTTGCTGCCACTATTGTTCAACCCCAGTGTCATGCCAGCTTTCCAATAGTTGGTAACTTCTTAACCCAGAGGACGTGTATACCTTGAGTCTCACCACCTTGATTGACCCTGTTCTGAGCTGTCCTTCCTCCCCTCATGGAGCTGGTTCTGTAGTTATCAGCTATAGGTGCTTGGGGTCCTACTGGCTTTTGTTTTGCTGAGCATTCCTGGATCATGTCATGTGGGGTGAGGACCCAATCTGCTGTTTCTGACTAATTATATCGGCAAAGATGCAAAGCCTTCAGAGATCCACCTCTGCCTGGAGAATGATAGGATTCTGTCTTGAATTGCTATCAGGCAATCATACACAGGTGAGGTGAGTGGTTTTTCAACAGGGTGGGACAATGTTTTCTGCCTGAAGGTTAGTTATTATTTTCCGTCTCTTTATGGGCCTCAGAAACTTCACAGAGTAGGATAATGGATTTTCCAATAGGGTGGGTCAACTGTCTCTCCCCCAGGCAAAAACAGCAGGATAGTTAAGGTTTGCCTGAGAAAGATGTCCTTCGCAGCATGAGGGAATGACTCAGCACAGGAAACCAGGGTGTTTCACTTCAGAGCTCTAAACCTGGATCCCCCAATCCTGGCTTATGTTTATACAGCTCAAGTCCACTCTGCCCTCCCTCTGCTGGAGCCCAGGGTGAGTGGCTGCACTAAAAATGTTGTGTGTTGGCCCTTTAAAAGGGTGCCTGCATTTTCAGCCATATAACCCTGGAAGACAGCAACCCTGCTATTTTTCATAGCCAGATGTTATGTGGGCACCTTTTTCAGTTATGTTGCTCTGTGCTGGGGGGCCCAGGTTTGGTATTAGACTCCAGACTTCTCAGTGGCAACCCCCCACAGCTGAGATATCTCTCAGGAACTTCAGCTGCTACCTGTGGGAACCCAGCTAGCCCTTTCTTGCTTTCGCCTTTTCTACTGATCTCTATGTGGTCTCTGCTTTCGATCCTTGGCTGTCAGAGTTCTCTCCAGCTAGTGCTGAGTTAATTTTTCAGGGTTATTCTTTTATATTTTAGTTGTAATTCCAGTTTGGTCCTGGGAGCATGTCTGTGAGCTTCCACTTACTCTGCTGCCATTGATAATGAATAAATATTCAGGTATTGTAAGCCTGTTCTTCAATCATTGGTAGCTTGAAATTGACCATGATAGGATTACTTATGAGTACACCACAGCAATTGGCAAATGCTACAAATCCAAGGTTGTGCCCACACCACAGACCTGGTTTACCAGTAAACTACTGATAAACTACTGATGCAGATACATATATATATATATATATATATATATTTAATTGCCAACTTTAACACTTAATAGTTTATAGCCTTTAGCAAACTTTCCTTTCCTGAAATTTCCTCATTGAGAAAATCCTATATAATAAAAGGCTAATATACAAATAGACTAAACAGCAGAACAACTGAACAACTGGTCGCTGTGACATGCACTGACCACCAGGGGGCGCGTGTGAAACATGGTGGGCATGGCAGCAGGTGGCAGAGTGTGGAACATGGTGGCAGGATGGTTGAGCAAGTGAGTGGGGGTGCCAGACCAAGGCGGGGTGCTGGTCACTGTCATTGGGGTGAGCCTCTGGTGGTTACTGAAAATTTTTTGCTCCTGCTTGCCACAGTCCTGCCCAGCACTCACACCTGCTGCTGGTGCTGGAGCTGCTGCTCACACCCACTGCCAGCACCCAGCACTGGCCCTGATCACTTGGTGCCATCAGCGGGTGCGAGCAGCAGCTGCCAGCCCTGACCACCCCTCAGGGCTTCTCCACCTCCCCCTGCTCCTGAGGGGCAATAGGGGCCAGAAGCCACCTCTCGTACCCGCTATTGGCGATGGCCCCGCTTGCACTTGCTGCCAGTGCCAGAGCCGCCACTCGCACCCACTGCCAGTGCCGGCCCTGCTTGCACCTGCAGATGGCACCCGGTGCTGGTCCCAATCACTCAGTGCCAGCAATGGGTGTGAGTGGTGGCTGCCTGCCCCTATTGCACCCACTGACAGAGCTGACCCCACTTGCACCTGCTGCTGTCAGCAGGTGCGAGTGGGGCTGGTGCCATCAGTGCATGGGAGCAGCAGCAGCAGGAGCAGGGCTACCGGCAGACAGGGGACCAGGGGCTATGGTGGGAGGGGCTGGGCAGGCGAGTGGAGGATGGGCCAAGACCTACCCCTGTGCCCACTGCAGCTTTGCGGCCCACAGCTCCTTTCAAGTTGCATGAATTCATGCACTGGACCCCTAGTATTATAATAATTTCTTTGTCATAAAGTGGCTTTGAGGATTGAGTTATCTTATGTAATCACCTAATATATATTCTATAATAGATAGTTTATAAGCCAAAATCATAAAAGTAACAATAATGAGGAGAAAATTAGGAAATAAAAGTAAATAAAGAACTTTCTGGGAACAATGGATTTTTGCTGTATTAATGGCTCTCATTAAGCAAGTGATTCTAAATTTATAATAGACAAGCAATCCAACTCAAGGCTTTGCTCACCATGAAAAGAACTGTTGTGTGCTTTTCCACTCTCCCCAAACTATGAGATGAGAGAACCTACCAGAGGCACTTTCTTCATTAGCATGTTGCTCTGGGACTGGCTCACATAAGCTGTCCATAGAGCCCCCCTTTAATAAAAAGATTTATGTCAAGAAATAGCAAAATGATAATTTTCCCTGAACTGTCATGTAAGGGGAAACTTGGGGGACATCTATAACACTTTCAACAATAAAGATAAATTTAAAAAAGAAAAAAGTCATCTAACCTATCTACCCACCTTTATGTATACCCTATCTAAACTATCGTTGGCATAGAGATGAAGAGTTTATGGTATGCTGGTTTTCAACAGAAAACAAGACAGTAAAGAAAGGCATTCTTGGCTCTTATTTCAGAGCCAGAAATTCAAACAAGACTCTAAGTGTTGGAGAGCCATGAACAAAATGAGGCAATTTCTCAAGAAGCATGATGAAGACATCAAGTTCAAGACACTAAGTAAAGTGTCTGGATTTGGATATCCATAAGCTGTGTTGGGTGTCAGGTGTTGGTTTTACATATGCCTCTCATTAGTTTTGTGCCCTTGTATAAGAAACACAATCTGTTGTACTTCAGCTTCCTCAAGTGTAAAGTAGCAATTGTCACCCTACAGAGGAACAGTCAGGATTGAATGAGCACAGTGTATGCTTTGGAACAACAAAGTATGTCATAAGTACAATTAAGGCATTAACATTAAATTATAAAATTTTCATATTAAGAAATAATACTGCTTATTTATTTTTTATCTTTTATGGAATAATGAATTTTAAAATGTATGAGTTGCATTTAAAACTATTTCGAACTCTATCATAAATCTTTCTATTTGGGAAACAAACTTATTAACTGAATTGACTTGTGGATTTTTTTTTGTTTGTTTGTTTTCTTTTTGAGACAGAATTGCTCTAGTTATGGCATCATCTAGAACCAGTCTTAAAGGGGAGAGGTATGCACTAAGTATATTGAGATTTTCTAGATATGGTAACTGGTTATACTGATAATGCTATCATCAATATAAAAGTCACTTGGATTATGAAAAAGTTATCTTGCTTGAAACAATGTGTAAAAAGTTATAGTGTTGAACTAAGATGGTCTTATTTTGAAAAAAATTATTTTGAGATACAAGCAAAGTACAAACTGAATTGCTTTTGATAGGTCTACCTTTACAACATTCAAACAATGAGCTCTACAATTTGAAATTTTAAGTAACCCCAGCTCCAAACACATGGAAAATTATTAGGAAAATCAAAAACTCTAAATAAGTGTTGGGTGTTTCCTTCCCACGTCCCGCATGGGTCAGGGTTCAGGGCCTGGAAGCAGAGCCGCACACAAATGAAAATGAAAAGACAAGAGATAATTTGAAATATTGGGGGACCAGGCGGGCAAGTCCAACTCAAGGGGAAGGACTTCCACCCGTGCTTAGGCCTCACCAAGCTTTTATTGATCTGGAATGCATTCATAGCATAGCCCTTAGGCAGGCGACCCCCCATTAACAGGCAGACTAGCCCATCAGCAAGGATTTACATAGTAATAAATGGGGGAGTTAGTTTCAGCTACCACTGTCTGGACAAACAGAGGTGGCGCCTAGCTCAGACCTTTGTTAGGGCTTCAAAGGCACCCAGCCTTCGGGGGTTTCTGTCTATGCTTATCAGATAGTGAAGGCAATAAACAGTTTCCCACAATAAGACCTAAAACATTATGTTCTAAAATACATAAATATGTAGTGAAACAGAAAACCTAACAGAAACACAAAGTGGTGAGTAAAGGTAAAGCTTTGGACCTGTTAAGCACCCATTGAGATTTCTGGACCAGCAATACAAGCCTTGATGATAAATTGGGGCCACAGACAGACTTGAGATTTTGACTCACAACTGGATGGAGCAAAGGGAAGAGGCCAGGAAGGAGAGAGAAAAAAAAAGAGGGAGAGAGGGTAGATGTTGGAGGGAGGAGTGGGAGAGGGAGAAAAGAGTCAGAGACACAGGGAGAGGGACAGAGAAGAGAAGAGAAAAATAAGCATATGAAAATGAATATTCATAAAAATTTATAGTAAATAATTAAAATTTTAATGAGCTCTACACTTCTCAAAAAAATTAGAAAATGCTGAGGAGTTCTCATCAAAGGTGTAGAATAGAAAGATAATACATAACACACATGACATTCAGGTAGAAGTATGGAGGCTATATTGAGATACTAGGACATAGAATTAATAAGAATTCTAGAAAAATAAAATGACATAATTTTTTTTTTCAATTCAAGAAAACTATAGACCAATTTTACTTAGGACATAGTTTTTAAAACTCCCAAATATCATGATAAACATTAAATTTAATAATGTATATAAAAATATATCATGACCAATCAGTATTTGATATCCTACAAAAGCCTAATATGCTAAGTGTCTGGTCGTCCGGTTGCTGTTCAACCAATCAAAGTGTAATATGCTAATGATATGCTAAGGCCACTCAACCACTCGCTATGATGTTCACTGACCAGTTGCTATTACATGCAATGACCAGCAGGGGACAGATGCTCTGACCAGTAGGTGAGCTTGCTGCTGTGATCTGGCCAATCAGGACTGAGCAAGATGGGCCAGACATGCCCTGGACCCCTCCAGCGGTCCCTCCCCAGTGGCCAACCTCTCACAGTGCTCCTCAGCCCCGATCATGCGCCAGTGGGGTCCCTTGGCCTGGCCTGTGCCTTCTTGCAATCCAGGACCCCTGGAGGGATGTCGGAGAGCCAGTTTTGGCCTTACAGCAGAATGACTGGTCACTATAATGCACACTGACCACCAGGGGCAGATGCTCAATGCAGGAGCTAACCCCTGGTGGTCAGTGCGCTCCCACAGGGGGAGCACTGCTCAGCCACAAGCCAGGCTCATGGCTGGCGAGCACAGCGGTGTGGCAGGAGCCTCTCCCACCTCCGTGTCAGTGCTAAGGATGTCCGATGGCTCCCGGACTGTGAGAGGTTGCAGGCCGGGCTGAGGGACCACCCCACCCCACCCCCGAGTGCTTGAATTTCATGCACTGGGCCTCTAGTCTATATATAAAAAGAGGTAATATGAAAATTAGGCCAGGACGCTATAACGGTCACAACCAGCTCAGGAGGAGGGGCCGGGCATGGGCCTGGAGCTGGAGAGAACAACACACAGGGTGGCCCATGCCCAGCCCTGGAGCCAGAGAGAAAAACATGCAGGGGGACCAGAGCAGAGACACAAACCTGGTTCCCAGCAGTCCCACAGCCACAGTGCTGGGCTCCTGGGGGCCGGAGCATAAACACAAATCTGGCTCCCAGCAGCCCTGTGGTCGCCGAAGCAGAGACACAAACCTGCAGGGGGGCCTGGCCCCCAGCAGCCCTGCGGCCACAGTGCTTGGCTGCTGGGGGCCAGAGTGGAGACACAAACCTGAAGGGGGGCCCAGCCCCCAGCAGCCCCATGGCTGCGGTGCACCAGCAGTCCTGCCTCTGCTTAGAAGCTGCAGAGGAAACACCTTTTCTGACCTCTCATTGGCTAAGCTTGTGGTACGCCACTTGCTTGGGTAATAAGAATCCATGAAGGTAACCTAGGGTTTTTCCACCTCACTCCTGGAGGAAAACACGAAGGTCCGCTGCTGGAGGGGCTAAAAAATGTCATATCCTGCCCTAGCCAGTTTGGCTCAGTGGATAGAGCCTCAGCCTGCATTCCACAGGGTCTGGGTTCGATTCTGATCAAGGGCATGTTACCTAGGTTGCAGGCTTCTCCCTGACCAGGGCCCAGGTCAGGGCTCATGTAGGAGGCAACCAATCAAAGTGTGCCTCTCACATTAATGTTTCTGTGTTTCCCTCTCTTTTCCACGCTCTCTAAAAATCAATGGAAAAATATCCTCAGGTGAGGATAAAAAAAGAAAGAAAGAAAGAAATGTCATATCCTATGAAAGAGACATCCTGAAAATGCCTAAAGAAAGTTGTCATTTTTTTTATGGTGAAGGAACTGGAGTCCGTGTTGATGAAAACACCTTGGCAGCTGTGGCAGCCGGCAGTGGTAGCAGCAGCAGGATGATGGGGGTGGCGCCTTCCCCTGATCAGCCTGGTCACCTCCCACAGAGGGAGGCCAGACTGCAGCTTATGCCCGCTCCTCCCGGGGGGAGCGGGCCTAAGTTGTCAGTAGGACATCCCCTGAGGGTTCCTGGACTGTGAGAGGGGGCAGACTGGGCTGAGGGACCCGCCTCAGTGCATGAATTTCATGCACTGGGTCTCTAGTCTATATATATAAAAGCCTAAGCAATCAAATGACTGAATAACCAAATGACCAGTCGACTGGTCGCTATGACACACACTGACCACCAGGGGGCAGACGCTCAATGCAGGAGCTGCCCTCTGGTGGTCAGTGTGCTCCCACAGCCAACCTCCCATGGCTGGCCAATTTCCTGCAGTCCTTCCCCCTGGCCAGCTGCCCAGATCGACCCCGATTCGGACTGGGCAAGATGGCCAGGCTGAAGGACCCCACTGGTACACAAATTCGTGCACTGGGCCTCTAGTAGGAATATAAAGGTGTTTCAACATTTAAATACACATTAGAATATTAAAAAGAAAATTTACTGTTTCAATAAATATTCTAAGGCATTTGAAAAAGTTATTATTCATTCATAATAAAAACTTTAGCGAATTGCAAAAAGATAGAACTTTCTTAACCTTGTTAGCTTTATTTATCAAAACCTTTGGAAGACTTAAGTAGAAGAATTACATGGACATTAGAAATAATACCAGAATGATCTCTTTCAACCCACCCACCCTCCCCCACCTTCTCTCTGAAATTTCACAGTCTGTTCTATGCTTCTATGGATCTATTTTGTTCATTAGGTTCTACATATGAGTGAGATCATGTGATACTTGTCTTTCTTTGACTGGCTTATTTCACTTACTACAATACTCTCCAGGTCCCTCCATGCCATCTCAAAGGGTAAGAAAGAAAGAAACATCAAGTACCCATCCGTAGATGAGTGGGTAAAAAAGCTGTGTTACATTTACACCATGGAATACTATACAGCAGTAAAAAATTTGGACTTTTTAAACATTACGCAACACATAAAGATTACCACTAAGGAAAGCCAGTGAAAGAGTTAAACATTCTCTTATTTAAGTACGGGGGGGGGAGTGTAAATCTTTTAGTAAATGGGGTTTTTAAGAGAAATATAAGACAAATTTAATGAACTACCCATTCTGAACCAAGAACACTATAAATAATCCATTAAAGGTGATAGCTATTTTGGATCTATAAACTAAAAAGGAGGTCTATCTTTTGAAGGGAAGGCAGGAACATCCTTTAGAGATTAGCCAGTTGGATAAGATAGAGAGTTCAAATAAAGATAGAGACAGCATTTCAAATGACTGAAGAAATGGTGCCCAGATAATTGATTGGTAATCTTATGCTCAATAACTATGTGATGAGTTCAACAAAAAATAATCTTGCTTCTAATGAACAAGCGTTAAGCTTTACCACAGTGTAAAACTCTAAGAAAAATTCCAGAGTCAAAAGGATGTTCCTGCCTTCCCTTCAAAAGATAGACCTCCTTTTTAGTTTATAGATCCGAAATAGCTATCACCTTTAATGGATTATTTATAGTATTCTTGGTTCAGAATGGGTAGTTCATTAAATTTGTCTTATATTTCTCTTAAAAACCCCATTTACTAAAAGATTTACACTTTCCCCCTATACTTAAATAAGAGAATGTTTAACTCTTTCACTGGCTTTCCTTAGTGGTAATCTTTATGTGTTGCTTAATGTTTAAAATCACCTCTACCCTAGGGACTTAAAGGTCAAAATATCTATAATAATAAAAGCATAATATGCTAATTAGACTGGATATTCTTCTGGACGACCTTCTGGATGAAGCCAGGGCTGCAAGGGAAGCCCAGGTCCCAGTACCAGAGGAAAGTTCGGGTCCCGGGTGCCAGAGGGAAGCCATTGCTGGCAGCTGGGGGAAGGAAGGAGTACTCTTGCACAGATTTTGTGCATTGAGCCTCTAGTATATTCATATAGGCCTCCACTTTATAATGCTGCAATCCTTCTTTCCACTAATTCAGTGGTTTTTAATCTCTTTAAAATGCAGTGTCCCATATGTTTACATTCATAGACAAAGTAAAACATGCTTTGAATTATGCACAATTCCTGGCAAAAGTTGTAACTCCAACCCCTTTTCAGAGTTCATAACAGCACAGTGGGGTATCATAAGACCCTGAGTGAAAAGAAGGAATACAGAACACCTAAAATGGTTCTGATTTTTTTCCAAGTACCTTGCAGACATTTTCTTATTGAAGCAACTTATTTTGATAATATATAAACTTTGGAATGCTTGGACAAAATAATTCAGTGCTTGTGATGGTTCAGTCTGATCCAGTATATTTCTGAGCAAGTAATTTTTTTAGGATAACTTTAAAAGAAAAAGAGCTACAGTCAAATTGAATTTATGAGGCATGACTTTAAAGCAGTCCTGTTTGAGTATTTGTTCCTTTCCCTATATCACAGGGAAAGGCAATTATGCTCATTACATGGTTATATGCTTTTAGTAGCAGGATTACAAACGTATGCCACACTATACCAAGCTATGCTATGTGATAGAAACATTAGCATACTGATTATAGTACCTTCCACAGTGATTTCAAAACACAGTCACCTCTGCTACCACACTGCCTATTTCCATGGAAGTATATTCACATAAAGCCACATATAACTCTTTTAGATCAACTAGAAAAGAATGCACAATACCACTGAAATCACCTAAAATGAGATTTCTTCAGTCAGATTTATACAGCACAAAGCAAAGTTGAGCGCTGGCAGTTACTTTGTAAATTGGGACTCTCTAGGCAACCCGAACTCGATGATTCGGCCGCCACAATTCACAATTGCATTTTATTTTTCAAGATGCTCTAAGATTAAATCCCTCATCTGGCTTAAAATGCCTCCTGTTTAGATATTACATCCTATGTCAGTGCCATCTCTAGCACTTATGTTAATCTTATTTGCAATGTAGAAAAACAAACGTCAACGTAAACCATTTTATTTCCCCAAATGACAGGGATCTTCCATCGACATCTTGAAAAACCAATGAATAGGCATGGTGCCCTGCTGTAAGCACAGGTAGAAATGAATTAAATTATTTTTTGAAATCCAGTTTTAGCTTTGGCAGGTGGTCACAATTGCAGGTCAAAATTAGAAAGTATTTTCACATCTATGACTACCTGCTAACTTTCTCTGATCTACTTCAGGCTAAAGAAAAAGAAAAGTAATAATGTAAAATAGAATTGGAGCAGTGCATGCACCCTTGAATGAGCACATCTGCAGGACTGGATTAATCTTTTGTACCTTGTATTTACAGTGCTGTGTAACTCAGAACGCTGCTCCATGGTAGTGTAACCAAGCCAACATTGAATGGAATTTATTTCTCAAATAATGAAGAGATTTTTATTCCTAGGATGTTTCAAAGCAGCACAAGTAACCCACAGGCAGCATATTTTGAATTTTTTTCTCATATTTATAATAAATAGAAGAAAATACTTGCTCAAAAATACAACTTACATACATACTTACAAATTCAGCATCAAAATATTAAACAACTAGTAACTGTTGTAGATAAATGTCTCTTTTATTTGTAAATTACTTGCCTCTGAATAGTGTTGGCTTATGTGCTTTAATGAAAACATCCTTTCTCTTCTTTACGATGTGGACTTTGTTACCAAATCCTAAATGTATTAATATTACCATGTAGGAAGTATGGGTATACCCTGATTTCATTTTTTTAGTTGACACAATAAATACAAATGAGAATATAAATGGTGCATGTAAAGAAACTTACCAGTGAAAAGCAGAAAAGATTCATTTTTGTCAGCTTCAGTCCCTTGCTACTTAAAAAATACCACTGTCCCTTGTAGCTCTCTCTTGCCTTCACAGCTGTTTGGACAGTTCTCATTGGAGATTATTACAAAGTAAAATCCCTGCCACAATCCAGGGGATTCAGAGACCATTATCAAATGAGATAGGTCTCTATTGAACAGTTTCCTAAATTAATGAGGAACCCTAACTAATAAAATAAAAGAATGAGACTTACCATGATCTGTAGAAACAGATTTCAAAGGTAGTGATAATATTCCTAAAATCTGCAGAAAAAAAAAGTAATGAAAACAACCGTAGGCCTAGCTAACTAAATTGAAAATATGAAGCAAACCCTAAAAATAAATATATCATTTTTCCTTCCAAAGGTGGTAGGTCAGGGCTCTGTCTCATCCCTATTTTCTCTTGCATTAAGAAAAATATTGGCTCTCTTATATGGCAAGATACTAAGATAAGCACATTTTTATGGTGGTAAGATATGCATAATATAAAATTTACCATTGTAACCATATTTAAGAATACAGTTTTGTGGCACTGAGTACTCATATTATTGCACAACCATCACTACTATCCATCCCTAGAACTTTTTCATCTTGTAAAACTGAAACTCTCTACCCACTGAACACTAAATCCCCTTTAGTCCCTCCTCCATGCCCTGGCAATCACCATTCTACTTTCTGACTCTTTGAATTTTGCTAATTAAATAGGTACCTCATGTAAGTGGAATCTTATAATATTTATCCTTTGGTGATTGGCTTACTTTACTTAGCCTAATGTCTTCACCCATGGTACGGAACATGTTAGAATTTTCTTCTGTTTAAGGCTGAATAATATCTCTCTCTATATATATATAAAAGCCCAAGTGACCAGCCGACAGGCCAGCTGGCTGACCAGCCAGTAGCTATGACACACACTGACAACCAGGGGGCAGATGCTCAATGCATGAGCTGCTGAGGGACAGCAACTTTGCAGAGTGCCCATGGGATGTCACACTGCCAGTTTCGGCCTGATCCCCTCAGGCCAGGCCAAGGGACTCCACCTGCTGGAGGGATCCTGCTCACTCCACAGACGCCCTTCAAGACCCGGCGCTGCCCCAGGTGCAGCGGGCTGGGGAGAGACTGTGGGAAGTTGGCTCCAGGGCATGTCCAGCCCATCTCACCCAGTCCGGCCCTGCTGGCCACCTTCTAATTAATTTCCTTTCAATGTGCACGAATCCATGCTCCCAGCGTCCAGTTTATTATATGTATATATGCCACCTTTTGTTTATTCATTTGTTGGGGAACACTTGGGTTCCTTCTGCCTTTTGGCTACTGTCACTAATGTTGCCATGAACATGAGTGTGCAAATAATCTATTTGCATCCTGCTTTTCATTCTTTTGATCACAGACCCAGAAGTAGAGTTGCTGGAAAGTTAAACTCAGATCTTGCAAATATGTTTCTTCTTCAGCTGGTTCTAGACTTAATTTTCCTTTAAAGAACATTTATTTCTAGTACCTTTGGAAAGAGCATCTACAGTGCTCCAAGTTCTTTAATTATATATTCCTTTTTTGGAAATATATCAAACGAATATATCAAAAATATATTAAAATATATCAAAAGGCTAGTGAAGTCAGAGTCATGGCCATTGTCTGCAAATGTCCCTTCCCTTCATGGTCTGAAGATGGACACACAAACTTGAAGCATTAAGTCCTCACCCAGCTGCTTTCAGATGAAAAAGGACCAAGGTCAGCACCAATGTCAAGCAGCCCTATGTTTGCCTGCCTTTTTGTCATTCCTCCCAACAGCTTCATCAGCCTGTAACTTCTGCTTGCTTTTCCAAGTTAGAATTCCTGGGCGGTATTATTTAAGGTACATTTTGAGCAGATGTAATATTGAAATTTTATTAAAATCAAGACCAGATAAAATAGAACGTCAAGTCTCTTCCTTTTGTCTCTTTTAGAAGTTACATTATTAGTTCAAGTCCCAATATTTTAAAAAATTGATTATAAATTTTCAGACATACTCAAATACAGAATTCAATAATCCCTCTATATTACCATCACCTTTATTAAAAAAATCAAGATTTTACAACAGTTTCCTTCATCTATTCCATTTTATCTTTATTTTCTTTCCTACTTCAGTATTTTATACCCCAGATGTCATGTCACTTCTCTCTTACACACTTCACTTTGTATCTCTAAATTTTTTGACATTTTCATACATAATCGGAGTGCCATTGCTACACTTAAAGATTATTCCTTGGTGACTTCGAATACCTCCCTTTACTCCTCCCACAGAGAGATGGAGTCTATCTCTCGGTCCCTTGAAAATGGGCTGAAGCTGAGACTGCATTGATAAATGGAATATAGCGGGAGTATTGTTGTGCTAGATCTAAGCCTTGCCTTTCAGAGGACTGCCAGCTTCCATTTTCTCCTTGGGACTCAATTGTCCTATTGTGAGGTAGCCCAAGCAGCAGATGAAAAGACCTAGTTACAAAACATCCCAGGGCTCCGCCGACAGCCCAGCTGCTCTCTCAAGTTGACAACCGGTGTGCTCACCCTGAGTGAGGCCTTCTTGGAAGTATGTCCTCAAGTCCCCGACGAGCCACCCAAGATATGTTGATGGAGCAGAGTGTTGTCCAGAGGCCTGGACTACCTGCCTGCAAAATAGTGAGAAAATAAATTGTTGGTTTAAGCCACTAAGTTCTGTAGTCATTTGTTACTTGACAAGATAGTTAAAATACTTTCCATAGTAAAATTCTCCAATAATCTTTATTTAAAAAGTATCTTTTCATTTGTTATATTTGTATCAAGATCCAAATAACCTCTCTCTCTCTCTCTCTCTCTCTCTCTCTCTCTCTCTCTCTTGCCACTAACTTGTTGCAGATATTAGTTCCTGTAAAATGTATCACATTCAAAATTTTCTGTGGCTTTTTTTAATCATTTGACTTAATCTTCCATCTCTGGTATTTCCTATAAATGGAAATAACTTTTTTCTATAAATGAAAATTGGTTAGATTCTGAATCAACTTTTTAGAAGAACATTACATAGGTGATGCTAAGTGATGTATTTTATCATATTATGGGGCACTCAATTTCTCATTTTTGCTCATATTAAGATAGTCCCATCTATTGATTACCCAAACAAATACTATTTCATCAGAAGCTACAAAATAATGTTTTTTTAATTGTATGTCATTCCACGTTAACTAGTAGAAACATTTTGTGAAGTGAAAATTTCTCTCATCAGGTAGTGTTATGGTTAACCTAAACGAGAGCACCCAGATGGAAAGGCACACATGACAATGTCCGAGAACTTAGTGCTCTAGTTATTTTTTCAGTGGCACCCCATGAATTATTATTTTTCTCCCCACTCCTCCTCTCCCTCCTCCTGTTCTTTTTCTTTCTCTTTCTCTTTATTATGACATTAAGAGCTTATAGAATTTTATATATGCAGTGTGCTTCAGTTAATGCTTTCATATTGTTTTGAGGCACAATCTGTCCTATCTCAGTCATTGAGAGCCTTTCAGTGAATGTGCTCTAGCAAAGAACAGCTTATTGTTCTTTGACTTGTTTGAATTCCAGCACAACAGGATGTCCCTGGCTCACTTTGTACATTTTCCTCCTTGGATCTAGATTCAGCCATTCATCTAAGAAAAGGCTAACATATTGTAATTATTTCTGGAAGGCCAAGTCTATGGGCCATGGTATTTCTCTGTTCTTTTTTCCTCTTTGACTCTCATTTGCTGGTTTTAAGAAACCAGTTATTTTCTACATACTCAACCCCATCCTATCTAATAAAAGAGAAACATGGTAATTAGCCATACCTCCGCTACCCTTCCCATTGGCTAATCAAGGCGATATGCAAATTAACTGCCAGCCAAGATGGCAGCCGGCAGCCATGCAGCTTGAAGTGAACATGAGGCTTGCTTGCTTCAGTGACGGAGGAAGCCAACGTTCCCTGCCTGCAACTGCTGGCCTCTGAGCTTGCAGTTTGAAACATTGTTACAAATATAGAAGCTAAACAAAACCCCAGAAACCTGCTTTCAGCCAGCCGAGCCTCAGAGCTGGAGTTGAAACAGTGTTCCAATTATAGAACCCAAACAAACCAGATACCTGCTTTCAGCAGCCGAGGCCTAAGAGCTGGAGCCAAGCCTCAGAGCTAAAGCTGGCCCAGAAAAAAAGAAAAAAAAGAAAAAAAGGAGCAGTTGGGAGCTTCAGTTACCCGCCAGCCTGAAAACAGCCCTCAGCCCCTCACCCAGACTGGCCAGGCACCCCATTAGGGACCCCCACCCTGAAGGGGGTGTGACCAGCTGCAAACAGCCATCAGCCCCTCACTCAGGCTGGCCTGCCACCCAAGTGGGACCCCCACCCTGATCCAGGACACCGTTCAGGGCAAACCAGCCGGCCCCCACCCGTGTACCAGGCCTCTATCCTATATAGTAAAAGGGTAATATGCCTCCCAGCACCAGGATCAGCGGAGCCGCGAGGCCTCCCAGCACCGGGATCAGTGTGACAGAGGGCAGCGACCAAATCCCCTGATCGCCCTGCGGCTCTGTGTGTGACAGGGGGCAGGGCCACAACCTCCCTATCCGCCCTGCTCTGTTCGTGACAGGGGAAGGCGCCCCAACCCCCTGATCAGCCCTGCTCTGTGCCTGATAGGGGGGAGCTCCCCAATCCCTTGATCACCCTGCGGCTCTGTGTGTGACAGGGTGCGGGGCCCCAACCCCCCCCACCCACAGGCCCTGCTCTGTGTGTGACGGGGTAGAGCCATAACCTCCCCATCGGCCCTGCCCTGAGTGTGACAGTGGCGGTGCCCCAACCCCCTGATCTGCCCTGCTCTGTGTGTCAGGGGGCGGTGCCCCAACTCCCCTATCAGCCCTACTCTGTGAGTGACAGGGGGTAGCTCCTCAACCCCCTGATCAGCTCTGCTCTGTGTGTGACAGGGGGGAGCTCCCCAACCCCCTGATCGACCCTGCTCTGTGCGTGATGGTACGGAGCCTCAACCCCCCTGATTGGCCCTGCTCTGTGAGTGACAGGGGGCAGCGCCCCAACCCCCTGATTGGCCCTGCTCTGTGCATGACAGGGGGTGGCGCCGCAATCTCGCCATCGACCCTGCCTTGAGTGTGACAGGGGGCAGTGCCCCAACCCCCCAATTGGCCCTACCCTGAGCGTGACTGAGGGTGGCATTACAACCTCCCGATCCGCCCTGCTCTGTGCATGACAGGGGGCAGCGAGCCAACTCCCCAATCAGCCCTGCTCTGAGCCCGACCAGGGGCTGCACCAAGGGATTGGGCCTGCCATCTGCCACCCGAGAGCGGGCCTAAGCCAGCAGGTTGTTATCTCCCGAGGGGTCCCAGACTGCGAGAGGGCACAGGCCAGGCTGAGGAACCCCCCCTCCCCCTGAGTGCACAAATTTTTGTGCACTGGGCCTCTAGTATAATAATAAAAGTATAATATGCTAATTAGACTAGACGTCCTTCCGGATGACCTTCTGGACGAACCCAGGTCTGTGAGAGGTCCCGGGTGCCAGAGGGAAGCCGGTGCCAGCAGCCAGGGGAAGGAAGGCCTACTCTTGCACAGATTTCGTACACTGAGCCTCTAGTGTATGTATAATGATTAGGGAACTTGTTTCTTCAAACCACCTATTGGTAGTAAAATTTAGGGTCAATGATACTTTAATTACATGGACTCCTGTCATTAGGGAGGAGGTGGCTACTGGGAGAATCTAAAGATAATATCAGTATCCAAATTTTAAAATCTTTGTAAAAATTTGTCTTTATTCTTCACCCTGAAATTTTCCTGACTCCTGTGCCTGGTAGAAGCAATAAAAACAAGAAAATATCCTTTTTGCAAAACAAGATTGACAAACCCCTAGCCAGGCTCACCAAGAAGCAAAGAGAGAGGTCCCAAATAAACCAAATCAGAAACGATAGAGGCGAAATAACAACAGACTCCACAGAAATACAAATGATTGTTAATACTACGGACAACTCTACTCCAACAAACTAGACAACCTGGAGGAAATGGACAAATTCCTAGAAAAATACAACATTCCAAAACTCAATCAGGAAGAATCTAAAAATCTCAATAGGCCAATAACTATGGAAGAAATTGAAGCAGTCATCAAAAAGCTTCCAGCAAACAAAAGCCCAGGACCGGACGGCTTCTCAGGGGAGTTTTATCAAACTTTCAAGGAAGAACTAAAACCTATCCTCCTCAGATTACTACAAAAAGTTCAAGAGGAAGGAACACTTCCAAGCACATTCTATGAAGCTAGCATCACCCTAATACCAAAACCAGGTAAAGACAACACAAACAAGAGAACTACAGGCCAATATCCCTCATGAACATAGATGCCAAAATCCTCAACAAAATCTTAGCAAATCGGATCCAGCAGTACATCAGAAGGATCATACACCATGACCAAGTAGGATTTATCCCAGGGATGCAAGGATGGTACAACATCCGTAAATCAATAAACGTGATACATCACATAAACAAATTGAAAGAAAAAAACCACATGGTCATATCAATTGATGCAGAAAAAGCATTCGACAAAATCCAACACCCATTTTTGATAAAAACTCTCAGAAAGGTGGGAATAGAAGGATCATACCTCAACATAATAAAAGCCATATATGACAGGCCCACAGCCAACATCATACTCAATGGACAAAAACTAACACCATTTCCCCTAAGAACAGGAACAAGACAGGGATGCCCACTCTCACCACTCCTGTTCAACATAGTCCTGGAAGTATTAGCCATTGCAATTAGACAAGAAGAAGAAATAAAAGGCATCCTAATTGGAAAAGAGGAAGTAAAACTGTCCTTATTTGCAGATGACATGATATTATACATACAAAACCCTAGAGACTCCATCAAAAAACTACTAGACTTAATACATGAATTTGGCAATGTAGCAGGATACAAAATTAACCCCAAGAAATCCGAGGCATTTCTATACACCAATAGTGAACTTTCAGAAAGAGAGATTAGAAAAACAATCCCATTTACCATCGCACCAAAAAAATTAAGATACCTAGGAATAAACTTAACTAAAGAGGTAAAAGACCTCTACTCAGAAAACTACAGGACGTTGAAAAAAGAGATAGAGGAAGACATAAAGAAATGGAAGAACATACCATGTTCTTGGATTGGTAGAATCAACATCATTAAAATGTCCATACTACCCAAAGCAATCTATAAATTCAACGCACTTCCCATTAAAATACCAATGGCCTTCTTCAAAGATCTAGAACGAACTCTCCAAAAATTCATCTGGAAAAAAAAAGACCCCGAATAGCTGCAGCGATCCTGAGAAAGAACAAAGTAGGTGGGATCTCAATGCCAGATATCAAGCTGTATTACAAAGCCACTGTTCTCAAAACTGCCTGGTACTGGCACAAGAACAGACATATAGATCAGTGGAATAGAATAGAGAGTCCAGAAATTAGCCCGAACCAATATGCTCAATTAATTTTTGACAAAGGAGGCATGAACATACAATGGAGTCAAGATAGTCTCTTCAATAAATGGTGTTGGGAAAATTGGACAGATACATGCAAGAAAATGAAGCTAGACCACCAACTTACACCATACACAAGAATAAACTCAAAATGGATAAAGGACTTAAATGTATGACATTTACATAAAGGCTTTTTATGTAAATTGTTACCAAGGCATGTAAAAATAATTCCAGGAAGAATTTAGAGAACTGTTATTATAAATTAATTTGATCACTTCTTCCAATTAAAGTGCACACCAATAAAAATTCTAGAAGAATACAAAGGCAACAAAATCTCAGACATATGCCAAAGCAATTTCTTCACTGATACAGCTCCTAGGGCAGTTGAAACTAAAGAGAAAATGAACAAATGGGACTACATCAAAATAAAAAGCTTCTGCACAGCAAAAGAAACCATCAACAAAACAACAAGAAAACCCACTTCATGGGAAAACATATTTGCCAACATCATATCTGATAAGGGCCTAATCTCCAAAATTTATAGGGAACTCATACAACTTAACAAAAAGAAGATAAACAATCCAATCAAAAAATGGGCAAAGGAGCTAAATAGACACCTTTCAAAAGAGGACATTCAGAAAGCCAAGAGACATATGAAAACATGCTCAAAGTCACTAATCATCCGAGAGATGCAAATCAAAACAACAATGAGGTACCATCTCACACCTGTCAGAATGGCCATCATCAACAAATCAACAAACGACAAGTGCTGGAGAGGATGTGGAGAAAAAGGAACACTTCTGCACTGCTGGTGGGAATGCAGACTGGTGCAGCCACTATGGAAGACAGTATGGAGTTTCCTAAAAAAATTGGAAATGGAACTCCCATTTGACCCTGTGATCCCACTTCTAGGAATATATCCCACGAAACCAGAAACACCAATCAGAAAGGATATATGCATCCCTATGTTCATAGCAGCACAATTCACCATAGCTAAGATCTAGAAACAGCCTAAGTGCCCATCAGTAGATGAATGAATTAGAAAACTGTGGTACATCTACACGATGGAATACTATGCTGCTGTAAAAAAGAAGGAATTCTTACCATTTGCAACAGCATGGATGGAACTGGAGAGCATTATGCTAAGTGAAACAAGCCAGTCAATGAAGGAAAAATACCACATGATCTCACTCATTCATGGATAATAAAGACCATTACAAACTTTTGAACAATAATAGATACAGAGGCAGAGCTGCCTCAAAGTGATTGTCAAACTGCAGTGGGAAGGCCAGGGAGGGTTGGGGGACAGGAGGGAGGGGAGTAAGAGATCAACCGAAGGACTTGTATGCATCTATATAAGCATAACTAGTGGACATAAGACACTGGGGGGTAAGGGAGGGCAGGGGTTTGTCAAGGGTGGCGGGGGGAAAGGACACTTATGTAATACCCTTTGTAATACTTTTAGCAAAAATAAAAAAAAAGAAAATATCCTTTTTGCAAAGGTCTCTGAGGTTTTTTACATGACACCAGGACACCCACTCCTCAAAAGCCATTGTTAATTCAAAGAAGATAAAAGATCCTGGTAGGCACACAGCAAATGCCTCCATTGCCTTCCCTCACACCCGTCTCTCCTCATTTACTGAAAATTAACTATCTTTTAACTACTTCCTCTGCAGACAGAATTTCTGTACATTGTAAGCTGACCATTACTTTTTATTCCAATAGGTAGTTATTAGACTAGTGTGCAAAAATCATAAACTTTTGAGCCAGACAGATTTGCATTTTAATTCAACAACTTACTATGAAATTTTAACAAGTCACTTCACTTCTGTGAATGCCAATTTCCACTTCTACGGAAAAGTGATGACAGAATCTGTGTTAAAGGCTTTTTATGTAAATTGTTACCAAGGCATGTAAAAATAATTCCAGGAAGAATTTAGAGAACTGTTATTATTAATTAATTTGATCACTTCTTCCAATTAAAGTGCACACCAATAGCAGCCACACTGACTGTTACTGTCTCTCAGAAAGAAGGAAGGAAGTGTGTCAGGGCCAAGTGCACTGGAACAGAAGCCACAGGATCTGGAATTTATACCCAGCCCCCAAAAGAAGGAACTCTCTGACCCGCCTTCCACACCCAGAAACTTTTCAGCTTCTTCATCCACAAAACAAGAGACATAGAATATGTCTCTCTTACCATCTTTCACACAGCAGCACAATAAATGAATGGAAGTTTCCTTGAGGTGCCTTCAAGTTTCCTTTATCCTTTAAGTTCCAAAGAGATGATATCTCAACAGGTCTATAGCCATTCCTTACATACAAGCATGCCACCACGCACCTGATTGGAAATTCTGGTCTAGAGGATGTCTGAAGTTGTTCTAACTCATGAAACTCATGCTGGATACTTCAGAGCCCAAAAAGTGGTATTAGAGTGAGGAGAGGAAAAACTTTCAAGTTAGATAGAAGTAAACCTAATTATTATGTTCACATCTTAAAGACTGCTGTATGAAATTACAGTACAGACCCCAGCCTATGCCCAGATGGCGCTTCCTTAAATTAAATGGGAATAACTATAAATCTTACAGTCCTTTTCATTGCAAAGACATGTCTTAGCCTAATGAATAATCATTTATTATCTCAAGTCCATTTTTAAATATTCATAAATAAAGGACAGATGGGGAGTCATGAATTTTGAAGAAACATTCATTAGAATAGTGGAGTACAAAAATACCTGCCATTTTGGAAATAATTCATAGAGATGATTACCATTATATACATTAACTGGTCAATCCAGATAACATTATTTTTCCAATTTTTAAGCATCTGGTATCAAAGGAAGAGAGACAGGGAAAGAGAGAGAGGGAAGCGAAGAAGTCCTTACCTATTTCAAATGAATATGTTCTCCATGTTTTATTCTAGAAGCTTGCTTGTTTTAGCTTTCATGAGCAGTGTCTGTGACTCCTCTCAAACTAACATCTGTGTTTGGCACAAGGTAGGAGTCCAGGTTGTTTGTTTGTTTGTTTGTTTTCTCAGTGATACATCTACTTGCCCCAGCACGATTTACTGAGAAAACCATTGACTGTCTGCTGAAGTGCAGTGGCATCGTCGCATCTGTTTCAGAGTGGATGTGTTTCTGGAACCTCTATCATATTTCATTGCTTATCTTTGTGCCAATGTTACACTTTGCTAATTACTATGGCTTTAGAGCAAGTCTTGCTATCTGGTAGTGGATGTACTCCAACTTTGCTCTTTGTCTTTAATGGCTATTCTAGGTTCTTCAGGATATATTTTTTTATGCATTAGACTGAAAACCTAGGGAGAAGTTTAAGTTTCATCTTTGCACTGACTAAGACCTTGCGAAAGGCATTTAACCTCCCTCTCTCAGTTCCTCATTTGTAAAATACACAAGGCTTGGGCTAGACAAACCTAAAGATCTCTGCATTTGTAATTTTTTAGCCCAATTCACATAGAAAGGGAATATAATTAATGTTCATAAATAAAACACAGGCAACCTCCCTTGGAGGATGATTGATTACATGCAGCCAAATTTTCCCTCCACAAATATTATTTTATATAGAAAATAATGTATTTGAAAGTGGGTTTAGACACCACTTTTTTAATATAATATCAAAAATTTACAAATTTATTAAGTTCCTAACTTGGCCATTTAAGAACGACACAACAAAATGTGTAGCTTTTATTGAAAATGAAATTTGGGTAATGTTAGAAACATATATTTCTCTGTGATTAAGACAAGAATTTAAATCTGCAGTACCTGGCACCATTTTCCTTCTCTAAACACAATTTTTAACCTAAAACACATTCTTTCCATTTTATCAGACTAGTACTACAATGTCACACTTCATTTTGTTCTCAGGTATTTTCCTATGTAATTCTCAGCACCTAAATATTTGGAAATTTTTACCAATTCTATTTGTTTCTTTAAAAGGTACTACCACCCTAACTAGTTTTGCTCAGTGAATAGAGCGTCGGCCTGCTGACTGAAAGGTCCCAGGTTCCATTCCGGTCAAGGGCATGTACCTTGGTTGCGGGCACATCCCCAGTAGGAGGTGTGCAGGAGACAGCTGACTGATGTTTCTCTCTCATTGATGTTTCTAACTCTCTATCTCTCTCCCTTCCTCTCCGTAAAAAATCAATAAAATATATTTTTTTAAAAAGACACTACCAATTTGTCTTCCTTGAGTAACACTATTTTATACTCCTTGGCTTTTCACAATATACTCATCCATCTGTACTGCATTTTCTATGTTATGTATATGCACAAATTGGATTAAATATTTCATCTTTATCTCCCTAATTAGATTCTAAGCTGCTTTTATTTTGAATTTTCAGGTTTGGAGTATTGGGCTTAGTGTTACACAATCATATCCAGTTTTTTGGAAAGAGCTGCTAGGTTGCGAATTCCTCCTATGTGCCAGTCATATGTGTTACCTATTTCACAGTGACCTGGTGAGGTAGTCAGAATCCCTCTCATTATATAAGGAAGAGGCCATGTTTATTATGATGAGGAAACACTCTCAGGTCACTTAGAGTGTCTGAGCCTCTTCTTCCACCAGGGAGATGGAGATGGCACAAATTGGCTTAGGGGCAAAGCTAGTTGGTGGAAGGTGATGGGTAGGTCCTAAAAGGCACAAAGTAGGAGTGAGGTGTTCTTACCAAAGAGAAGAGACACTGGAGCTAAAGAGAAGACTGAGAGAGAAGTGACAGGATGCGGTCAAGGCCTAGGTGAGAGATCCAAGCTGGCTGCCTGAACCCGAGGGGCAGAGTGTGAAACAGACATTAGTCAGGGGTGGGCAAACTTTTTGACTCGAGGGCCACAATGGGTTCTTAAACTGGACCGGAGGGCCGGAACAAAAGCATGGATGGAGTGTTTGTGTGAACTAATATAAATTCAAAGTAAACATCATTACATAAAAGGGTACGGTCTTTTTTTTTTTAGTTTTATTCATTTCAAACGGGCCAGATCCGGCCCACGGGCCGTAGTTTGCCCATGGCTGCATTAGATGGAGCAAAATCTGATTTGAAACATGGGACTGAGACCGAAAGGAAGGATGTGTGGCAACAGAGAGGAGAGCAAGTATTTGATAAGCTTTGGCTAAATACATAAACTAATAAATACCTGAATAACTTGTTGGGATAAATGAAGGAAAACCATCAAAAACTTATTTGGAGATTTGAAACCTAAGTAACTGGCAAAACATTTGTACAGTTTAGTAGAATTAGGGAAGTCAGGAGAAAAATGAAAACTTGGGTGGTGCACGTTGAGATGTTTGGATGTGGGACATCTAGCAGAGAAAGTTCAATAGGGAAATTGAAAATGTGTAAGTTCAAAAGAGAAGTAGAAATTGGAATATGCAACTGAAAAATGTTTTACAAACTTCATCTTATTTAAAAAAATACCTAACTAATAAAGAAATTGGGTTTAAGAGAAGTTAAGTGACTTGCCCCAAGTGATACCACTAATGGATAGATGATCTAGAATTTGAACTCAGGTTTCTAATTATAAGACCCAGAACTCATTTTATTACATTACTAGAGGCCCAGTGCACAGATTTGTGCACCAGTGGGGTCCCTCGGCCTGACCTGCACCCTCTCTCAATCTGGGCCCCCTCGGGGGATGATGGAGAGTCGGTTTTGGCTCGATCCCTGCAGGCCAGGCCGAGGGACCCCACCAGTGCACGAATCTGATGGAGTGTCGGTTTTGGCTCGATCCCTGCAGGCCAGGCCGAGAGACCCCACTGATGCAAGAAGCTGTGCACTGGGCCTCTAATATGCATATAAGATCTTTGGTTAATCTCTTCCCACCCTCTACCTTCCCCAGTTCCCTCTGAGATTCATCATTCTGTTCCATGTTTCCATGCCTGTGGTTTCCGCTCCTGCATTGAGCGTCTGGCCCCTGGTGGTCAGTGCGCATCATAGCTACCAGACAGTGGGTCAGTCGGATGCTTGGATGGTCACTTAGGTTTTTATATATATATTTTCCCTCAGATAAGAATGAGTAAATATCCAAAATAAATAGAAAATTTCAGATAACATTATTCCATTCAGGCCACAAATATGATAATATCTTATGTGAATGTACATGGCTTTGGATGGAAAAAAAAAACACAGAAATTTATCAAACACAGCAAGCAGACCCCTCCTTGGTTAAATATATTTTTATTCATTCCAAGAGTTACTTGCTTATTATAATTTGCCTGCTGGTATGAACATAGCTGACAGCATAACCTGCCTGCCAAAAAAATAAATGTGCTAGAAGCTGTTAAGTGGATTAAAACTTTGTGCCACAAGTAATGCCCAATAGCATAGTAAAAAATTTCACTTCAGCCCAAGATGTTCCTAAAAACTCAAAAACAGAAGAGGAAAGAACATATTTAGGAAACTTCCTGAGGTAGATGTAAAAGAAATTACACAATATACAAGCAAAGTAAATTTGAAAATTTACCAAGTAGTTGGAAGCAGGAGTAGAGGGGAAAAAAATCTCTCTGAGTACTGCTGATTTTCTAGATCACCCTTGAGAATTTTTAAAAAGTAAAATAAAATAAATTATTTATTAGTTATTTATTGCTGCAAACCTGGCACCCTTATTTCTCCTGCATCCTATCAGCCAAAGGAAGTCACGATGCAAGCCCAGGCTCAAGGTGTGAGGAAATAGATGCTAACTTTTAATGGAAGAAGCTTCAAAGTCACATTGCAGCGGACACAGACACGAGTGTCAAGTACAATTTTAACTATTTTTAAATGGTAACCTCTGTTGGCCTGTTTCCTTATCTCTAGGATTTTTTATACTTTTCTTTTGCTAATGCAATGATTTCCAAAACTGCCTTTAAGGCAAATTGGAGGGGTTTTAGTTAACTCAAAAAAATAATAATAAAAATAAAAAAGGAAAGGAAAGTAAAGAAATTTACAAGCAAATGGCATGTAGTTGCTGAGCAAAGTATAAAGTCACTTATTAAAATGCAAAAATGGTATATAGAATATAGAAATGAAAGATATCATAAAGTTAAACATTATAGCATTGCAAGTTGGAAAAGATTGAAAATGGCTACTTTAGCCATTTGCAATACTAATATAAGCCATCTAGGGGGATTAAAACTACAAATGTTAGAAATTGAACTGTCCACTTTATGTCCTAAATGACCCAGCTTGGTACTGGCTCATCACCAATATTCTACTTTATAGATGTGACTTCATCAATAATTCAAGGTGTGAAAGTGCCCAGTGTTAGAATTACTTGCATTGACTGTTAACATAGTTTAAATTAAGTGGTTAATTGCTTCATCTTCTATTTCACTTGGACCATAAAGATTCCATCAATTTTATCAAACCCAAACTTTAGCTAAGCAGATACTAAGAGAAAGAAGTCAGTCAGCCAGTCAATGGTGCTTCCTGTTTTAATGTGTAGAGAAGTAGTGCACTCCTATTAGAATCCCCAACTGCAAGAGAAGACTGAATGCTTTACTTTTCTCAGACTGATGAAGAAACAGTGGCTAAAATACCAAGTGTTATTGTGTAGAAATAATAACAAGCCTTCTTTGAGTGCTAAAAATGGTGGAGGCATTAATATTTTCTATTGGTTTTATTTACAAATTCTGTATGTGTTGTTGTTTTCTACAGGATACACAGTTTAAATGTCCAAATACTGAAAAAAGGAGATTACTTTGATTAGATCTTGCCTGGCTTGAAGCAGGCTAAAGAAAGTAACCCCACCCCAGCAGTAAGAAAACATGTCTGAATTTAGCACAGATTGCAATTTATGAAGCTCTACAGTCAGGCAAGAATGAGGAAATGCTCAGATCTAAATGGAGCTGTTTTTGTAAGGAAACCACTTCCTTCATATCTGCATGTTCATCGTCTTGGTTCTCAGGCCTCAGACAGCTGTTTCTTGGACTTTAGGAAATTAGACACCAAAAAGAAGATCTGAAACACTAAGACCTGCTAAGTCTGTACACAGCAGACAGAGGTCAGGAGAGCTATTTTTAGGATTAATGTTAATAAATCTGGGGTTTTTCTTGTTTTGTTTTGTTTCTTTTCAGGGAGGGACAGATGTTAGACTGATCAGTATACTAGTACACATCTTAGGTAGAATTTAGAGAAGTTAGTAAGTTGGTGTAAAGAAGTAATAACCTTCTTATTGAAACCTAGAGCATTCATTGACTTGCTTACTGCTGGAATGGTGAGTAGTAATCCACACACATGATGCAGCCTTTTTATTTCCAAGAAACCCACACAATTTAGATCACAGTAGCAAGGGGAAACGGCAAAACAAAATAAAAATGCATTTTAGAAATAAGTTCATTTTTTGCATTCTTTTTTCCATTGTTTCTGAATATGTTTGAAAATTATTAGCAGCATAAACCTTACAGTGTCATTTCCCAAATTGGCTCCCTTTTTCTCTCACTCACATTTCTTGGTTATACTTACCACCTTATATTTTTGTAGCACACAGCTTAAGACCCAGGGTTGCATCTGCAACAAACATTCTGAGTTACTTCAAGAATATGAATTTTCAGGAATGCCTATCAAAAAAAAATAATTTTGAATACTAAATCCCTCTTAGCAGCTTCCTGACTTCCTTCACCCCTTCATCTGTCTGGAATATAAACAATTTCTTTTTAACTTGGCAATGTAAGGTTAAGCTCCTGGCTATGCTCATGATCTCATCCCCTCCCCAGCATCTCTTTTAGACCCATGACCTTATACTACTAGCTGATGTATTGCCAGCCTTTTCATTTCTCCTTGTTCGTTCACAGCATTCTGCACATCAAGTTATACCATCCCTGCCTTTAAAATCACTCTCTTTCTTCTTCCTTTCATAGTGAAGTTTTTCCAAAGATTGGTTAATAATCACTTAGTCACCTCATTTATTCTTCAATCTGCTACAATAAGAATTTCGTCCCCATCATTCTAAATGTGTGGGAGATTATTAATGATTCAGTGTTTCCCAATCCAATAGTCATTGCAATGTCGTCTCTATAGCTGCTGCCATAGTTGATAGCTGTCTCCTTCTGGAGTGGATAACCCCTTCCCTGGTCTTCTGCTATTTTTTGACCACTCCCTCTCAGTCTTCCTTAGGGCCTCCACTCCACAGCTCCTTGTCCACCATCACATCTCTCTGGTGCATATACCTCCACTCTCCAAACCCTGGTCCCCAGCTCAGACTTCGCAGTCTTCCCTTAGACTCCATCAATTCTCTCCTCACTGGTCTCACTTTCTTCCACCTCCACTTCATCTATCCACTTGCTATCAATGTGGTTCTCAAAATTACTTTTATCTGAAACCTTCGAACTCCTTCCTAGCACTCCTTACCATGTTGCTTTAGCTTAAATTCCCCTAGGAGCACACCTGATAGCTTATTTTGGCATATAAGGAATATCAACCAGAAAGGAAGTGGAGAACTGATACAGAAACAGGATGGCTGGGGCTTACTCCTGCTGGAATATTCAGGGAAATGCTGCAAAACTTGTGTCTCTAGTTATCCCACTGGAGAGGGAATATATATATAGTATATATCAACTCCAGTCAGTCGCTTCTGGGAGGTAGGGTGCTCTTACTTCCCTTGGCACTTCTGGCCTCCATGAATGACCAGGATGACCTTCTACAAATCCAGCAAAACTCCCAGGCACACCTTGAAGTTGGCACTGGAGCACAGTGAACTGGTTAAGGTACAAAGAGATATGGGTGAGGTTCCGACAGCATCTGCTATAAATGGCTTACAACTATCATTTGCTTTCTTTATAGCACATTTTCTTAGCCAATCTCTGTGGCCTTTTTCTTGAACACAATGCTTGCACCATCACGAAAAACTTTGATCTTGTGCAATATATTTTGCTGTTCTGGTCTATGCTCCTCTAGAATGCCCTTCTTCTCTTTGCTTGGGATCTATGCCTGGTAGTTTAACACCCTCCTCAATCGTTACCTCTGTCACTAAGCCTGTTCTGACACTCCCATAGGTAATACCAATGCTTCCCTTGAATCCCCACTGTGAACTGTACAGTTATGAATCCTGCAACCTTGAACACTTTCCTGCAGGGTTTATGTTTGTCTATGCTATTAAATAAGCTGTTCGAACCAGTGCCATAAATCCAAGTCACAGAACTACAAATCTAAAATAAGATCATTTATTTTGGTGAGTATTTCCATAATTATTTGTAATGAAATTGCCTGCGATATAGATTTCCTTGTTGAACGAGGTAAATTTCAGTATATATGGATGACATTCAAAGGTCTGAGTGTCAAATGATAGGCTTGGACAATAGAAGAAGGGATCCATTGTAAGAGATAAAACATTTTATAAAATTTCTAATCCTATCTTGCCTTTTGGAAACACTCACTTTTACAAAGTAATAAGAAAACGGAAATGGAGAAAATGTTGGAAAAACTACCCAGGCCCCACCCCCCCACACCCCCCCACATGACATAGCCCAACATGGTAGTAACAGCTCAAATGGAACTCATGGCTCTGGGGCAGCCTCACCTATCAGCGGCTGGCAGTGTTCCATAGGCAGATGATGGCAGCAGTCTTTGCTTGTCATGCCAAAGATGGAGTAGGGGTGTCCTGTTAAAATGTATGAAAACATGGGTTGTGCAAATTTGAATGCTGCAATGCAAGGAACACTTGCACCGTATTAAGGAAGAGTCTCTGGAGGTGAAATGCTTGTCAACTTAGTACTGTCAGAGCAAAGAGATCAACATGACCTCTTGCAGCCAAAATAAAAGTCATCAATTTGAGAATAACTGGGCAATAAAATAAAAATAAATGTTTTCATTGGATTGCCTCATTTGCATGTTGGGAGGACAGAGTTGGAGCTAATTTTATGGACTCTCGGGCATTTTGAGGTATAATAGAAAGAACATAAGCTTGCAGGAGAAGACCCTGGCACCTACTTCCTGGCATGTCCTGTCAATAAACAGCATAATACCTGCTCTCTTAGGAACTGGCCAAGAATCTTAATTTTAAAGAGTCTTTCATCAATTTCCTGTCTCCATCCCAATCAAACTGAATGCTGGCTATTGCATAGGGAGAATGTTGATACTCAATAGGGAGAGTGTAAAGCAGTGCTATGCAGTCCTCACTGTGCTTTAGAGCCACCTGGGGAACTTTTAAACCCTGCAGTGACTTGGACTCATCCAAGACTAATTAAACAGACCAGACCTAAGAGTTTAAAATTTCTTCCAGGAGATGCCAATGTGCCTCTGGGTTGAAAATCACTGACCAGCAGCATTGGCATCACCTGAAAAATTGTTTAAGATGCAAACACTCGGACACCATCCCAGACTCCATCAAAACCAAAATTCCAGGGGTTGGGCCCAGAATGTGTGTTTCAACAGACCTTCCAAATGACTCTAATGCTGGCAAAAATTTTAGGACCACTAGTCTAACCATTCATTTCTACTGATTCTTTATCTACAGAGTTCTTTGTTAAGCTGGGCTCTACCTTCCCACAGAAATAACATCACATAAATATTACTCCTAAATTTATACTTTTACTGAAGTCCAATATAGCTGCCTCTCATTAAAAGGGAAGGAAAAGCCATTTTTGAAGCATATGGATTTAGAATTTAGCCATAGATTCCAAATCAGCATTATCTACTTACTAGAGTTGTTGGCATTGAGCAAGTACTGAAATCCTCCAAGTTTTCCTTTCCTCAACTTTAAATGGAAAAGTAGTAGCTATCCTATTAAGTGGTTGAGAGGTGTTAACATAAAAACAAAAAGCCAAAGGGGAAGCAATAAGCATTTATTTGAGATAAAAAAAGAATAGCTATTCCAAAAGTATTTGGATGGAAGCCCAAATACTGTTCCCATTAGAAAGCAAAGGCAATGGGTATTAATAAAAAAGGGAAGGGGAACAATTACATCAATAGAAGGAAGGCATTTCTATTGGTGCAAATAAAGTAATAGTGCCACTAATTCTAAACAATGTTTTTAATGTTCAGTTCCAAAGTTATCAGTCCCGTAATAATAATATTTGCTTTCTTATTGCCCTTGCAAATAGTTCTTTGGGACACAGTGTTGCTTTAGGCCCAGTCCAAAGGTTACTTTACCCTGTTTTAACATCCCAAATGTTTGAGGCATAAAATAGGCAAGGCAGTTCATCTGGGATGGCAGCACTGACTCCATTTTAAAGTAGCTCCATTTATTATTTCTACAGAGGATAAATTAGATATCAGTGTAAAGCTCTAATATAGTGTGTCACACATAGTAGCATTCAGTAAAGGATGACTCTTAAAAAGAATTTTTAGGCACCCACCCCAGGGGTCCATGGGGGTCAGAGGTGAGTCTTGCTCAAACTGCAAAGGGTATGGGAGTGGAAGGATGTGGGAGAACTGGGTTCTAAAGCCAATGGCAGGAGAAGCTTTCCTGAGAACAAACTCTCCCTCCCCAGAATGCAAATGTATAAAATCTGCCTATGGAGAAAAAAAATGTACAAAATGTAAAGAAAGGAAGGAAGGGGAAAAAAGGAAGGAAGGAAGGAAGGAAGGAAGAGAGGGAAGGAGGGAGGGAAGAAGAGAGGGAGAGAAGAAAGGTTTTGTCAATAAAATATTGTTCTCCAGGTTTAAGACCAGAAAACATCTTGTCCATGGGTGACCATGGGTGGGTTATGAGCCTTAGATTACTTATCTGTCTAATGGAATAATAATAGTTCCTTGATGGCTTGCTATAAGGATGAATAGAGTTATTATTAAAGTGAAGCTCTTAGATCAGTTCCTGGAGCATCATACTTGTTAGGTAAATAGCCCAATCCGGGGAAGGGAAGGTGAGTCATTGACTAAACCACACCGTGATAGTGAATAAAGAAACACTTCTGGAATGCCAACTGTGGGCCTTAAACATGTTTGCTCACCCTCCTTGGTAATACCAACAATGACACTGTGAGAACAGTTACATTACTGTCTTCACCCCAAAATGATAAAAAATAGATCACAGAAAAGCTAGGGGCTGTGTTCACATCTCACATCAAATCAGAGTTGGAGCTGGGCTCATTCAGACCCAGCATTCTGACTCCTCACTGAATCTCAGGGCCCTGCTCAGATCCCTGCTGCTCATTTACAAGCAACTCCTCCAAGACTCCTCCTCATGCAGCTTCTCTTCCTGCCAAATGGAGACCTCAGTTTCCACCCTGAAGTGTGTGAACTGAGAACTAAGAACTAAGAACTTAGTTCACTGAGAACTAAATGAATCATAGAAAGGGGATTGGAAAGAATAGTGGAGCTCCTAAAACCCTACACTGTATTTATTTTTCAGATAAGGAAACTCAAAGAGAGTTTAAGGAACTTGATCAAAGCCATATAATTTATTTAGTATCAGAGCCACAATGCAAACACATTTCTCTTAGCTTGGCATTCTCCATTGCATCCATTTTATTATAGCAGTTTTGACAGGAGAGCATAGGAAGGGCTAGGAGGTCAGAGGACCCTTTAGAAACATCAGGGAAATGCTAGACACAGCTTTGCCCACCAGTCTGCTGCCAGAAGCCAATTCCAGCATGTCAGCAGGGCTGAATCATCTGGAGGTGGCTGAGGGCATTTCCCCAAACCTGAAAAGGATGCATTAAATGATTGCTTGCTGCCAGACAGCTCAGGGCATTTCTATCTACATGTTATTGCCTCCTACTGGCCAAACACCTGAACAGTCATAGGCAAATTCCTCCAATCTGACAATACTTCTGTATACAAACCCTGGCCTTTGATGTATATCTACGTTGCCTTAGGACAAATTGTGTTAATAAAAAGCAAGGGGTCCTGAGACGAGGAGAACTTAGTTCCTTTAGCTAAGTATTCTCTGTCTCCCCAATATGCCTTTCAAAATTATGTTACATCTCTGGACTCTTATTTAATTTACGCACAGCGCCTTCTCCATATTTCTGAACCCTTCTAGATGCTGAATCAAGACCACCGGGGTTAGTTTGCCAATGCATTTTAGATTGGCTTAAGCAAGTTACTTTTCAACACGTTCCAGCTGTAACAGCTAGAACATTTTAAATACATTATCTTGGCTAATCCTATCTAATAATAGACAAACATGGTAATTGACCATACCTTCACTTCGGCTCCCATTGGCTAATCAGCACGATATGCAAATTAACCGCCAACAAAAATGGCGGCTAATTTGCATACTGCAGGCAGGGCAGGACAGCGCAGCCGCCAGCGCAAGCCACCATCCAGGGCCGCAGGCCGGCCCCAGAAGCCCCAGAAGCCGCCCAGAAGCCGGTGATCGGTGGGTGTTTTGGGGTCCCCTGCCCAGGCCTGACACCTCTAGCGGAGGTGTCAGGCCTGGGCAAGGGGCCGTTCCGGCGATCGGAGGGTGATGGAGGTTGACGCCTCTGGACAAGGCATCAGGCCTGGGCAGGGGGCGGAGTCGGCAATCGGAGGGGTCTGGGGTTCCCTGCCCAGGCCTGA
>NW_005871223.1:2665299-2682852 GCF_000147115.1 Myotis lucifugus | reverse complement strand
CCCCCCCCCCGCCCGGTTCCTTCAATGAAGAAGGCATCAAGCCTGGGCGGGGGGGGCAAAGCTTGTTGATTCAAAGGGAGAATGGGGGTTCCCCTCCCCTGGCCTGACCCCTCTGGCGGGGGGGATCAGGCCCTAGTTTGGGGGCTGAACCCGCAATTGAAAGGGGTCTGGGGGGTGCCCCCCCCAGGCCTGACACCTCTGGCTGAGGCGTCAGGCCTGGGCGAGGGCAGAGCCGGTGACTGGGGGGAGATGGGGGTCCCCTGACTAGGCCTGAAGCCTGGGCCAGAGTGTCAGGCCTGGGGGTGGGGGGGCGGGCAAGCCGGCAATTGGTGTGAACTACAGAGGAAACACCTTTTCTGACCGCTCATTGGCTAAGCTCCCTGTATGCCACAGGTAATATTCTTAGTAACTTGGGTAATAAGAATCCAAAAAGGTGATCTAGGGTTTTTCACCACACTCCTGGCGAAAAAAACGAAGGTCCACTGCTGGAGGGCTAAGAAATGTCAAATCCTGCCCTAGCCGGTTTGGCTCAGTGGATAATGCCTTGGCCTGCCGATGGCAGGTTCTGAGTTCAATTCTGACCAAGGGCATGTACCTAGGTTGCAGGCTCCTCCCTGGCCGGGGCCCAGGTCAGGGCTCATTGCAGGAGGCAACCAATCAAAGTGTTCCTCTCACTTTGATGTTTCTCTCTGTCTTTCCCTTTCTCTTCCACATTCTCTAAAAATCAATGGAAACATATCCTCAGGTGAGGATAAAAAAAATAATAAAGAAATTATTATTATATTAAAGACACATCTTGAAAATGCCTAAAGAAAGTTGTCATTTTTTCATGCTGAAGGGACTGGAGTCCGTGTTGATGAAAAAACCTTGCTGGCTGCAGTGACTTGCAGTGGCTGCAGCAGTGGGGTGATGGGGCTGGTGCCTTCCCCTGATCAGCCCAGTCGCCTCCCACAAAGGGAGGCCAGACTGTTGCTTAGGCCTGCTCCCCAAGGGGAGCATGGAGTGGGCCTAAGCCATCACTAGGACATCCCCTGAGGGCTCCCAGTATGTGAGAGGGGGCAGGCTGGGCTGAGGGACGCTCCCCCCCCCTCCCCCCAGTGCACGAATTTTGTGCACTGGGCCCCTAGTAAAGTGGTAATATGCAAATTGTCCATCATGCCATAATGGTCAAGATGGCTGTGCCCAAAGCTGAGGCCAAGGCCGAGTTCCTGTAAAGAGCCTTAACAAGCAATCAGCAAGGACCTGTGGCTGCATGGCACTGGGCTGGGGCAGGGGACCTTAGGATGTGCCTCCCACCTGGTGGGGCTTGACATGGGACCTCAGGCCACGTCCCCCGCCTGGCGGAGCTTGATGGGGGACGTTAGTTTGTGCCCCCCACCTGGCAGGACTTGATGGGGGACCTCAGGCCATACCCCTATACCCCAGCGCCGGGCCTGGGGACCTCAGGCCATGCCCCCACTCGGCGGGCTTGACTGGGGCGGGGCCGGCCAGGTCTGGATCTAGCCCAATGGGGGTGGGGCCAGCTGGGTCTGGGTCTCGCACAATTTCGAGGTGCACGTGGGTGGGCGGTGACTTGACTCTGGTTCCCATGGCGTGCCCTAGACTCTGACAGGAGGAAGATTTTCATATACATTTTACTAATTTTCTTTCATCTCTGACATTTCTATTATAGAGAAAGGTCAAATAGCAATATTAAAATATTTCTTTAATTAATTTCCTTTTAATGTGCATGAATTTCATGCACCGGGTCACTAGTTTAGAATAATTTAATTGGTAAGAAAATTCATTTACATTTAAATTAGCTAAAAGTAACCTACATAAAAACTCAATATTCAAGCTTTACAATTTGAAGACACTAGGAACACACTCTATAGGAGTGTGTTCATTTTCTTTGTTGTTAAAATTTGCCATTGGGGATTCTTGAGGTGGGTCCAGTTTATTTACTCTCGGCATCCAGCATAGCACACAGTATTTTGTGAGCATTTTTATTTACCACTGAGTGCAGATAGGCCCCTTAAACTTTCCTGAGGATGAGAATCACTTAGGACAGGTCGTTAAGAAGTGGAATCCTGACTGCAACCCCCAGAGGGGGCTGACCCAGCAGGCTTGGGGGCATTTCATAACGAGCTCCTCCTGAATCTGAGGGAGGCAGCCTTACATAATGTTCAAATTAAAAATATAATAATAGCCCAGATCAATTTGTCATCTTCCTTCATTACTTTATCCAAACATCCTCCCCACCTGTGCACCCCTCACAGAGCTCTTACAAGTGCTCTCTAACTCACAAGCCACAGGGATCCCTTCAGCACTATCATTTTTTCCCAGTCAGAATTATAATAAAACTTCAGAGCAGTATTCTCATCATGCCATCTTAGCTCCCTCAACTACTGGTTATTTTTGCTATTGAGAGTTGTTTAGAGAAATGGTGAAGGGCTAAATGTGATATTTTCAGCACAATGAAAAATTTTTGGCCTCTTCAAATGGGGAGTTAGATAATATATCCTCAAGTCTGCCTTTTTGCTTGTTTTCAAGCATTTGAAATTAGTACAGTGATCTCAGAATCAGGCTCACACCCTGAGAGATAGGGAGAGAGCAGAGCCCATTACATGACTAATGCTAGTCCTTGAGGGCGGGCTTCCACCAACAGGTTGTTTGGGGTCAGTGTGAGACATTCTGGAAAAAAAGTGGGTTTTACACAGCCTCACAGATACATGCTTGGGCCTAATTCTTCATATCTAAAGTAAGGTCTCCATGGCCTCAGTGCACTGCTCTTGGAGCATTTTGCCAGTAGATCTGGCTTCACAGCAAATAATGAGATCATGGCTGAAAAGAGTGAAGTTTATGAGGAAAGCGCCATTATTTGCAATGTGGTGCTTATTTGCTTGCTTGCTTGCCTTGGAAACATTTGTTAAAGAAATGTATTTGGTGGTTTATTTATCCTCAATAAGTAATTAAGAGAGACTGAGAACATAGCACCACACTAGGACTTAGACACCATAAATTAATCATGAGAAAAGTGATACTTCTGGAAGCTTATACTATAAACAATATAGCAGACACATTGGTTACTGATTCGTATGTGAATAAGAAAGAATCGAACATGTACATAAACATGGGTCAGGTGATTATTGGGTGGATGGAAGATGAGAGGGCTGTGGGTCTGCTACTTAACTACACTGTCCAGGCTTTCTGAAGCATGACCTAACACACCCAAAGCCACCTACTGTGTGCTTAGAGGGACACTCCTGTTGTCATTTCAAAGGAAACATGTTCAAACCTGAGATAGAAACTTGAAGAAAGAGAAATGGGAAAGGTTACTCAGAGAACAAAGTTGTACAGTCTTCCCAAGCTTGAGTGGAGAACAAAGGAGCATGGGATTTACTGGTATGTACATGCAACCGAAATCAGCTGACATTGACAAGCCTTGCACTGAGATAATGACAAAAAAGAAGACAAGAGGACAGAGCTCCTGTCCTTAAGAAACTTATAAACTACGGGTGGACAAAAGAAAACATAGATGTCCATGAGTTGAAAATAGTATCAGAAACAGGTACAGACACACAACAGAAGACAGTTTCAATAAAGTTATAAAAATTAAAGTTCGGTCAGAAATAAGTAGCCCAGTTTAACGGAAAGGGGTGTGTATTAGGACAATAACAAAACTTAAAGGAGGAAAATAATCAGGGAAAGACGGTGGCAGAGTTTACATCCAACTGCAGAAGAGAGGAGAGCAGTGTGCAAAACAAAATAAGAACAGTAAGATACAGGAAGAGAGTCAGAACATTTTATTTTGAAGCAAATTAAAGCTAGGAGTTCTTTTCAAGTTATTTAAAGAGAGTGACATAATCAAAAGAATAATTGCAGAAGACCATTCCTTCTACTTTCAATGGAGAAAAAAACGAGTTGAGGTCTAATGACCTTTTTAATCATTAATTTTAAAGCATACACAGAGAACAAACTTACACAAAAAAACTGGAGAGTTCACGACATTTCATCAGATGCCCAAGAGTTCTTGGCAGGAAAAGTGAGGCCACCTCTGCACTAGACCATGTCGCCTGATTTAAACACACACACACACACACACACACACACACACACACACACACGAAAAAAAACACTCTTTCCATGGAAACAAATAATGTGCTCTGCTCCTGCCAAGGTCATTCTGCTGATACAGATGGCTTAGGTGGCTCGGTGTAGTTAACTCCTTTGGCAGAGGAACACAGATTTCCATCACATCCTTCCCCTGCTCACTGATATCTGGCCCCCAGCCTGCTTGCTCATGACACTTTAAAACAACTGTGCTGCATTGTTTGTTGTTGTTGTTTCTCTAATTCTAATATCTTCTGTAGCAATTTCTAGTGGCAATATGTAGATGAAGCCAATTCAGTGTTGCTTCAAAGAGGTAAGGTATCTTTATCTTTGTCTCAATTGCCAAAGTATGTAGTTGAGGAAAGTCTGTTAACACAGCTCTCCTTGGCTAGGATTCACTCCAGTGTTTGTAATTTCTCCGAAGACCCATTGAGAAGTCTGGCCTGAGTTTGAATTTGTGCAAAAAAGCCTCTAACCAGGTGAGTCGCACATTGTTTCCAGCTCATTAGAGATGTTTTGGACAACTTTTTTAATGAGGTTTGACATTTGACTACCACCGCATATGTGACTTTCTCCACCATGTCACCCTCCCCCTACCCTCTGGTTCCTTTGTTCTTACTCATTTTTGTGAGTGAATCATCTGATCTTGTCCTTTTTATGACCATGCTCTAGTTTGATTAATCTCTCTCATCAACCCTCCTTCCTGAATCCTCTGATTAAATCTAATCTCTGCCCTTCCCCCTCCATAATGCATGGGACCTCTTAGCAGCTATTAATTATTTTAAAGAATGTTACTTTCTATCATGCTTAAGTTAGTCACTACAGTTTTCTGTCTACCATATGGCTTCTATTAGAAATTATTGAACTTAATTAAGAAAAGCTTTCAAACACCACATTCTAAAAGCTATAAAAATATTCTTTTTCTATCCCAGTGACAAACTTGCTAGGTTGGAGGAGGAAATAGACACAATATGTCTGACCAAAATACATCTCTTCAGCCTATCCTAAATGGCATATGGTGCTCACCAACAGATTGAGGAAATGTGATTTAAATCAAATTGTCAGCAGGGGACTGTAACACTGCTAGGGGTCATTCCCAAGGAGGAGTTTTTCCAGTGGGTATTTCTGCTTCCAGCAGTCCAAATTCTGGTGGCATTCCACCTACATTAGATTTTTATACACTATTAATTTTTTTCATTAACAATCCAGCACAATTATTGAAAAGTGACACAAAAAATGGATCACTTGTGTAATTCAAAAAAGCCAAACAACTGACTGGACTGACTTTTGGCCGATTTGACTGAATTCAGTGGAAGTCTGGTCATGGTGTAGATACGATCTTCAGTGAATCTGGTCTCTAACGCATCTTCTGATGGCTATGAATTAGCTGAAACCAACTGAAATAAGACATGATCTTTATAAGCTGAAATAGCCTGTGGGTCTAAATAGGATGAAGTAATAATACGGTGCCAAGTGCAGCTCACATCAGTTAGGTAGGAACATATCCAGGGAGAGGAGACTGATTTGTCTCAGCCAGAGAGACATTTGAGGTTGGAGCTACCCCTCTTGAAACCTGCACTGCAACTAAGAGAAGCACAATTTATAGCTGTACTAACAGAAGGAGAGTATGTCAGGAAACATGAAGAATCTTCATTAATAGCTACCAAGTGGAGTTGATAGGCAGCTAGTAAGCATCAGAGTGCCCTACGGGCAAAAGTGGTCATGCCAATTGGTTAAAGCCCTTCAGTGTTAAATATTTAACATTTGTAATGCTGTGGTTATGAGGGTATTATTTTGATACTGATTAAAGGGAGAGAATAATCACTTTACAGTTTACTGAAAATATGGACTTTAAGTCTTTCTACACTTAATTAGAGCCAAATGCTAGTTATAACTATAGTCCTTTGTTCTGATACTGAGAGTTATACTAAACTAGAGGCCTGGTCTCTCAGCCTGGCCTGTGCCCTCTCACAATCTGGGAGCCCCATGATGGATGCTCCACAGAGGGAGGCCCTGCTCACCTGCTGCAGCCTCCGGTCGGTGGCCTGGGCCTACCTCTTTGAGATGATCATGGGGTGATGGCTAGTCCACCAACCAATCACATAGCATATGCCTTGGCTGGCCTGGCGCCATTGGGTGTCAAGCATGGTCGTCTGGACAGTCATTCCGCTGTATGGCCATTTAGTCAATTTGCATATTATGCTTTTATTATTATAGACTAGAGGCTTGGTGCACAAAAATCTGTGCACTTGTGGGGGGTCCCTCAGCCCGGCCTATGGCCTCTTGCAGTCTGAGACCCCTCGGAGGATGTCCACCTGCTGGCTTAGGCCTGCTCCCTGGGGGATCGGACCCAAGCTGGCAGTCAGACATCCCTCTGGCAGCCCAGCAGCCCTCGGGGGATGTCCACTTGCCAGTGGGGAGCAGGCCTAAGCTGTAGTCGGACATCCTTAGCGCTGCTGAGGAGGCGGGAGAGGCTCCCACCACCACCACTGTACTTGCAGCCATCAGTCTAGCTTGTGGCTGAGCAGAGCTCCCCCTGTGGGAGCGCACTGACCACCAGGGGGCAGCTCCTGCATTGAGCGTCTGCCCCCTGGTGGTCAGTGTGTATCATAGTGACCAGTCATTCCCAGTCGTTCTGCTGTTAGGGTCAATTTGCATATTACCCTTTTATTATATAGAATAGAGGCCTGGTGCATGGGTGGGGGCCGACTGGTTTGTCCTGAAGGGTGTCTTGGATCAGGGTGGGGGTCCTGCTGGGGTGCCTGGCCAGCCTTGGTGAGGGGCTGATGGCTGTTTGCAGCTGGCCACACCCCCTTCAGGGTGGGGGTCCCCACTGGGGTGCCTGGCCAGCCTGGGTGAGGGGCTAATGGCTGTTTTCAGACTGACCAAGCCCCCTGGCAACTGAAGCTCCCAGCCTTTCCTTTTTTTTTGTTTTTTTTTTTTTTAATTCACTCCAGCTCCGTGGCAATGGCGACTGGAAGCAGGTATCTGGGGTTTATTTACCTTCTATATTCTTCCATCGCAGGGGCAAGCAAGCTTCCTGCTGGCTCCAGCTCCATGGCCACAGCCTGCTGAAAGCAGGTATCTGGGGTTTATTTACCTTCTATAATTGAAACTTTGTAGCCTTGAGAGGAGCTTAGAGCCAGCCAGGGCGGGCGGGAGGTAAGCCTCCTGCTCGCTCCAGCTCCATGGCCATGGCCTGCTGAAAGCAGGTATCTGGGGTTTATTTACCTTCTATAATTGAAACTTTGTTGCTTTCGGAGCTCAGAGCCGGGCCGTGGCAGGCGGGGAACCTTGGCTTCCTCCATCACTGGAGCAAGCAAGCCTCCTGCTAGCTCCAGCTCCCTGACTGCCGGCCACCATCTTTGTTGGCAGTTAATTTGCATATCTTGCTGATTGGCCAATGGGAGGTGTAGTGAAGGTACGGTCAATTACCATGTTTGTCTATTATTAGGTAAGATAATATCAATGATTACTTCTAGCTCTAAAATTCTGACTTTAAGAAATGTCTCTAGATTTCTCAAACTAAATACTTTCATATCAAATTAAAATATGAAATAAGGTTTATGCCATTTATACAAGACGTGTCTAAAAAATACCCCAGAATTTTAGATATTTAAGAATATTTTAGTTTTTACATTATTTCTATGTGTATATGTGTGAATTATATGCCTTTCCATAACAATAAAGATATAAGTAAAATAAAAATAAAACTTATTGTTACTTAATAAACCAAGACATTATTTGAGAGCATTAATGTGAACATGTAGTTTTCCTTTATTTTCTTCTTTTTATCAATATTTATTTGTTTCATTAAAGAGGTTGTGTGCTTGGGGGTGGGGAGGGATGGATACACTGGTTTAGGTGAAGAGAGGGAAAGAAGTCACCTAAAGTGAATTTTTAAAAAGGCTTTAAAATATATATATTGATTGATTTCAGAGAGAAAGGGAGAGGGAGAAAGAGATACAAACATCAATAATGAGAGAGAATCATTGATTGGATGTTTCCTGCACACCCTCTACTGGGGATTGAGCCCACCATCCGGGCATGTGTCCTTGACCAGAATCGAATCTGGGACCCTTCAGTTTGCAGGCCAATGCTCTATCCACTGAGCCAAAACAGCTAGAGCCACCTAAAGTGAATTTTACAAAAAAAAGAATTACCTCTTTACTTTCTTGTTGTTTAAATGATCATTCTCTATAATCCGTTAACCATATCTCATGCAATTATGCAGGAGAAGATGCAAGATTGATGCCAAAATTGAACAGATTTTGGTCAGAACCTTTCCTGCAAATGCCAAGCCACACATCATTATTAGTGTAGAACTAATTAAAAGTATGTAGAACAGATTTTTTTAGAAAGGGAAATAAAGCCTCTGCAGGATGCTCCTCCAGTGCAGCTCATCTGCAAAGCAGAAGCAAAAACCCTGGTTGGATGCCTTCTCAGGCATTGTCCAAGCAGGCCTGGCCTCAGAGCCATGCTGATATAGAATGCTTACTCAGCTAATTGCTTTTTTAAACAGGCATATCCTTCAGTATAAGAAATGGAGAGTGAAGTCAATAGGAAGGAAAATAGTTTCTATGATAAATCTCTGGCAAGCAAACTGATTCTCCTGAGTTTATTCATTCATTACATCACACACACACACACACACACACACACACTATGTGATGTAGAAGATCAAGTGGAAAGAAAGAAAATAAAAAATCAATCTGGTTAGTAAATATTCACATTTCTTTGAGTGTTTTCTTTTTGATATGAGAAGAGGTGAATGTGGGGAGGTATAAGACATTTCCTCCTTAAGAATGAAGAACTACTGAACATGGGGGATTTATTTAATGTGCAAAGTCACATTATTGAGATTAGACATCGTCTTTTCAAGGTGCTCCTGGGAGATAATGGCTCTCAGACCTATAATTCAGTGAAGGCATTGGTTTTGCCTGGTAACAAAATGGGCTTGAGGACTGCAGTTAACACCTTCATCTCTACACAGCACATATGATTTTAAGAATAACTCTAGGGCATATTTGTTCTTTTATATTAGCCTCATTTCTAAAATTTTTTCTTAAGGAGTAGACTCTTAAGTATGAGTATGTTTGCTTTGAAATGTGGTAAATTCTAAGACAAGAAAACATGAAGCATTTTCTCCATTTCATGAAGGAATAATTTATCATACCATTTTATAAATAAGTACAGTCAGGGCAGGAGAAATTGAAAGTCTGGCATGAAATGGGCAGCAGAGTTGGAAAGTAATTCTTCATTTGTATAATAATTATACCTTGTATAACTATTTGTATAAAATCACACCTTATTTTAAAATAAGAAAGCAAGTGATTTTTAACATTCATTTTGACTACACTGCATATGCTCATCCCAGGGAGAATGAATAGAAAGAAAAAACTGTTGATTCTCAAAAAGTAGATGCTGAGCATACTCACCTCACCTTTGAATAAGGCATGACCTCATCAGTGAAGTTCTCAGCCTCTGCTGTTAAATTTAGCACATTACAATCTCATTTTGTACCTTCACTGCACTATAATTACAACCAAATTTGTACCTCCTCAATCTGATCTCTTCATGGTCAGGGAGTGAATTCATAGGTTCTTTTGGCTCTTGCTCCCAGCTCAGAGTCCTGAAGTCTAATACAGTGTGATTAGGACACCTGTCCCAGATACCCTAGTGCACAGTGTACTGCCCCATCTGAAGACAGTGAGCAGGTTGTTCAAAGTCTACTCCTTTCTCAGGACTCAATTCTAATTCCACTTACTCCAAAAAGTTTCCCCAAATTTTCCCATCTCAGAATGTCTGCCTTCTCTGAATGCACAATACTATAGATTCTGTGCATATAAAAGTTATACTGCCTTTTGCTATCTAGCAGGTGGTAATTTATAGTGTTACATGTGTTTTACATTCCAACCTTGCCATTAGATTTATGATTATCACAGTTGCCATTTTTGAGTGCTTACATGGAGCATTTATGTGTTTATAGTTTTACATCAAACTTGCACAGTAGTCACTGCCCTTGTTTTACATATGAATAAATGAGACACAAGGGTTAAATTACTTGCTTAGGGCTATATACTAGTAAATACTATATACCAGACCTGAATTGGAGTCTTGCATATTTAGGAGGCAGATATTATTTTTTAAAATATATTTTATTGATTTTTTTACAGAGAGGAAGGGAGAGGGATAGAGAGTTAGAAACATCGATGAAAGAGAAACATCGATCAGCTGCCTCCTGCACACCCCCTACTGGGAATGTGCCTGCAACCAAGGTACATGCCCTTGACTGGAATTGAACCTGGGACCCTTCAGTCCGCAGGCCGACGCTCTATCCACTGAGCCAAACTGGTTAGGGCAGGAGGCAGATATTATTGTTGAAATTCTTGTATATCCCCTTGACCACTTTTACAGTGCTTTACCTATATTAGATACTAAAACATTATTTTCTAACTGATTAGTTTTAAGCACTGACTTAAAACTGCCCAGGTTATCATAAGTAATGTTCTACAGACAAAAACTAATATTTATTGCTGTGTAACAGGGCACAGAGTAAACTGGCACTAGGCCAATATAATCAGTGGATGATAAGAAATGTAATTCTTAAAGAGAAAAACAAATACTTTCATGGAACCATGATCAGGTTTATATGCTATAGAAATAAGCCATGATTTTGTCCAAGACTGCTCTTTTAAATGCTAAAGAACTGAGGCATTAAGATAAGAATCATGAAAGAATATGAGAATATTCTCTTTAGATTCCAACAGCAAGATTCAAGCACATCTGCAATAAAGTAATTGATCAATAAAAATGGTTCTGAATAAGGATAATATGAAAATATTTAACAAGTAGGAGACCATGGGCATGTACCAATCAGAACAGTAAGCATCAGAATGGACATGAACCACGGACAACTGGTCCAGCCATCCTGGTGCATGTTGCTTGAGCATCAGTCATGGCTATGAGGTAAGAACTGGCTAAAACACTCATTGAACAAATGCGTCTTTCATCTCAGGAGTCTGCTGTGTTTGTCATATTCCCAGAATTATCAGGCCCTACTGCCAGGGTACTTAGATCATTGTGATTCATTCAGCAGATGTTTATCGGTTACCTATTTTTAACATGCACTGTATTAGACACTCAACAAACATAGACAAACCAAATACCATTCTTGCCAGGAAGTGTTCAATGTAGCTGACTCTTCACCAAAAGTTATCCTTGGTACAATTCTGGGACCTGTTTTAGCATGAAAGGATGAAGATAACATGCTTTCCTAAGAAGTCTGTATTTTAGTTAGGTTCTCTCTAATAGTAGACCCTGAGGCAAAGATTATGTGCAAACTTAGCTGTGCTGATCAACAGGTATCTCTGCTAGCAATCTAGAGAGTCATCACCAACAACTCACCAGTAAATTCCTCATATTCTACATACTTCAAGCAAAACCAATTTCTGTTACCTGAGAACAAAAAGTTACAACTAAATCATGGCAATGATCATGCATGTTTGAAAAATGTCATTTTTGTGTATAACCTGCCACATATAGGTGGGGAGTAGAGAGGTGATAGAGGAAAAACAACCAATAAAGGTTGCATTATTAAGCCAGTTACTATACTGAATGACTAAAATTTAACTCTTCCCCCTCCATATGTGGAGTCTGTACTTGTTCTTCAATAAATCTCCATCTTTGCTATACCACTTTCTGTCTGTAGATTCATTCTTCGATTCCCGTGGACAAAGAATCCGGGTTCCAGTCCAAAAATTCGGTATCACTATGTCATCATATTTTACATTATTTAACATTAGCCCCAACCTGACAAATTTTTGTCTTCCAGAAATTGACAGTCTAATTTTATGTGACAAGTTGTAAACAAACGAAGCATGTATGATAATGTGTGAAATAATTAGCAATTTTACTTGCAGGCAACAGAATTTAGTTTTATCTTATTTATCCCCAAAATAAAAAATGAATTGTTGGTTGTTTACTAGTGTTGACTTTTGACTCCCCAAATAGACCACCAGAAAAACATGTTGATCAAGCAAAACTAAATTTATTGAAAGGAGTTTTTAGGGGTAAAATAGGCAAGGCAGGTTTAGGGAGTTTTAGGTAATTAGGGAGTCCATGGGGAGAATTGCAGGGCTGCAAAGCTGGGGGGAGTGAGGGGGGGAGGGGGTTGTGCTGGGAGCTGCGAAAAGGCATACATTCGCAGAATAAAGGGAGAGGAAGACACTCATTCACAGAATAAAGGGGAAAGCCACAGGGAGTAGAAAAACAAAAGGGAGAAAAGGACAGGGACCCCACTGGTGGGTTTGAGCTCTGAAGCTGCTATAATGACTTATTAGAGGGGATATCAGGACACAAAGAACAGCAGCCTTTATAAACCTTAGGAAAGAGGGACTTAGTGGGTCTCTCCCCCTCCCACATGGGAGTCTGTGCTTGTTTCCCAATAAATGTCCACCTTTTCCTATGCCGTTTGTCTGTGGCTTCATTCTTCGAATGCACCTGGACAAGGACCTGGGAAATCACCTTTGCATCCTGCCCAGAGGACAATGCGTTTCAGTTTAATTTCCTCCTTTCATTATTATACCTACTGTGCTAAAGAAGGTCAACATTCATAGGGTTTTAGGGCCTGGATATAGTGATTGTAAAGCAAGTCAGCAAGGCAGGGAAACTATTTGGGCAGAATTTATAATATAATCGTTTAGATTAAGTGAGCACAGTGAGGCGAGGGCCTTGAAATGAATCTTGGTGAGAAGCTGTTACTCTTGATTTTAATTGGTTCACAATCTTATCTTCAGGCACAAGTATATTCTGGAACAAATAGCTAAGCATTATTTGCTGGATCTAAGTATTGCCTAGCCCAGGGACAAGAAATTATGTTGGCTTTAGTTCTCATTAAATAGTTCACAGATTCAAAGGAACAACCAGATCTCCCTAAGAATAAGACCTAGAGCACTTTCCATATTTTAGTGCATATTTAATTAATATTTTTGAATAAGTTCTTTAAGAATTTAGATCCTAGGAAAGGCCCCCTTTATCTCCCTTGGTTTAAGAAATAAGATCACCTCTGTCTACAGAGCCTAGCAATCTGCATTAATGACTTAACTATCTGTTGCAGGAAATTCTTGCCTAAGCAGATAAGGTTATTAATCAGTAAATAACTTAACTGTTTGCTTTAGAAAAACCCCTCAAACTGTTGTAATGTACCCCGCGAATCACACAAGGACGCCTCAAGAAGTCGAATTAAGGAGTCACATTTATTGCCAATCTGGGACTACGAGGGGGCATTTTGCTCTCCAAATCTCTCAGTCCTAAGATGGCCGCAACACCAGATTTATATAGGCAAAAATCACAAAGTTATCGATTACATCTTTGGGTTTGGAATGAGGAACCTGGTTTGCACAAAGCAGTTACAGAAGCAAAATTGAGCCGATTAGTTATCTACAAGATTAATTATAGTTTTGGGTCTTTGGACCACTGAGTTGACAGAAACACACTTTCTAGAGCCCTTGGGTCTTGGGACCACTGAGTCAATGGGAACACATTATCTGGAGTCATCGAGGCAATTTAGAGTGATTGTGCTGTCCTGGTCTTGGGACCACTGAGTCAACCGGAACGCATTATCTGTGGCCACTGAGGCAATTTAGGATAATTGTGCTGTCCTGGTTCCCAGGTACAGAAGAATGTGCATTCTAAAACCAGTATGACCACAACCAATGGGGTATTCACATTACAATCAATAGGGTATTCAATCGAATACAATTCAGAAAATCAAAATAATTTTTCTATTATTTTAGCGAGCAAATAATGACAGAAGCCAAGTCAGCAGGGTTAAAATATTAAACAGCAATTCCCACCAAGCATGGTTGCCACCATGCTTCAAAACCAACTTATCTGGGCAAATACTTTGCTCTCCTATCAGCACAATAAATTGCTCACCTGGACAAACAATTCACTTATCAAACTTCAGTTTATTTATAAGGATTCACTTCAAGACCCTGCCCTCTTAAGTCTGCCAATACTATTGTGTCATAAATGTTGCGCAGTCCCAATCAGTTCCCCACCTTGGACCACCCACCCTAAGACCTACTTAAACCCAGACTCCAAGACCTATAAACAGCATCTTCTGACATTTGCCTTCTTGAGACACTACTAAAACTCAAAAAGTTAGTGTTCTCCCTTACTCTACCAGGTTAATCAACTTAGCTTTGTTTGACAACATATTTTGTGTTTGTTTTTTTAGAAGTTGATACTTGATAGTTAATTTAAGGACTATGACAAAAAAAAGTGGGGACAAATTCATGAAATTAAGTACCCGTTGGTGAGAGCTAAGTTTCACCTTTCTAGTTCTTAAAGAGTTTTCAAGAACTTAAAAACAGGTGAACAATGGTCTGGTGTTTTGTAACACAATGTGACATTTTTGCATCACAATGCAAGGAAAGAAGACCATTATTAGCCTTAGACACTGTCAAGGCCACAAGGTCAGCTGATTCTGGAGTTCAATCATGTAAAGATTTTCAAACTATGATGTGCATCAGAATCTCAGAGGGGGTGCCTTGGCTGGTTTTGCTCAGTGGATAGAGCATCAGCCTGTGGGCTGAAGGGTCCTGGGTTCAATTCCCAGTAGGGGGCATGCAGAAGGCAGCCAATCAATGATTCTCTCTCATCATTGATGTTTCTATCTCTCTCACCCTCTCCCTTCCTCTCTGAAATCAATAAGCAAATATTTTTTTAAAATCTCAGAAGGGCTTATTTGAAACTTTGATAAAGGCCCAACTTCCAGATATTCTGATTCAGAAGTCTGTGTGGCAGGGCTCAGGTATCTACACAGCAAATAAGTTGGCAAGTGACTCTAGGCAAGAGGATCTCTGACAATCTTAGAATCCAGAGCAGTAGTTATAGTCCAGTCACCTAAAACCAGTTCTACCATTGGCCAATTCCCTCATCTAAAATTCAACTTCTTTTGACTATTTTTGTATTAATTTTGCTGTTCTTTCTTTTCATCTTTTTAATACTTTAAGAATTTCAAAAAGAATGGAGGGAAGTAGGGAGAGAAGGAGAGAGGGAGGAAGAGGAGAAGATAGTTATTTTACCAACTTTAATGTTTCTGTTATCACATTTTCTGTATTTTACAAATGATGATGATTTATTTTCATCTTGCATATTGAGTTTTTGAGTTTGTATTGAAAACTTGTTTTAACAAGGCTTTTGGAAGATTTCTAGCAATATTAATTTACTGATAATATGTAAAATATGGATGACAATCCATTGTCATGCAATATACATAATTATCTTTGAAGAAAATGTAGTAGATTTTTTAAGTATTAATTTGGTTTTAGGATATGTTGTCAATTAACTAGCTTATTGCATGGATGTTAGAAATAGCTTTTCCTTTCCTATAACAAACCTTTGATTTTGCATAAGAAATAAAGAAAAATAGATCCTCTACCCCAGATATACACTGAGGGCTAGAATGGAAGTGAAGAGAAGGGAAAAGGTGGGAAGAAACTACAGGTTAGTGAACAATAAATTTTCCTTCTTGACAGTTTGCCTAAGGCCAGCTGTGAGCCATGCTTCTTCTTCTTCTTTTTTTTTTTTCTCAGCTCTTAAAAGCAGTTCTTCTGAACAAATAATAAGGGGTGGTGAATAACTTCAGGAACATTTTTTCTTGCAAAAGCCAATGCCTTAAGTTGTTCATCCTGACAAATTCAAATACATATATATTATAGTACTTTTCTCTCAAAGCAGTGTTTCTCCAAATACCTATTTCAACTGCTTTGGGTGAAATTTTTATTATCAAGTTTCTTGAACATCAGCTTTCCAGGAGCATATCCCATTTTATTCATTCAACAGAAATTGTACCAATCAAACTTGCAATACAACTTTTTGCATTATGGTTGGATTTTATGGCTGGTTTAAAAAAATTATTTTCTAGCTTTTATAACATATAAACCAGAAAAATTGTTAATGCTTTAGAACTCTCTAGGCTGTGTGAATGATGGAGATTTCTGTGTTATCCCTGATAAACTTGAGGATACAAAAACAGTTTTAATCCTGTTTTTATACTATGCCTGTCTGTGGAACAAGTTCAGAGCCTTGCTATATAGTAGGAACAGAGTCACAGACTTAATTTTCAAAGCCAAGTAATATTATGCGGTCACATATTTTTAATCTATTTAAAATATAGAATAAGTAAATAAACTGATCAAGGTAAAGTAACTGTTATACTTAAACAACAAATAAGAGATTTTTATAGGTTGAATTTAGGCCAGATGAAATTTTCAATTATTGGCATTGTTACTGTGCAAAGTGTCAACATTTAGTAAAATTTTAATCTTTCATTAAAAATAAATCACTATTTTTTATACAAGAAGAGACTATGGTATATACATCCAGAGCCAATCTTTTAATTGTCTTCACTTCAGCTTTATGCTTTAGACACTGGGTTACTCTTTGAAGGATATCGAAGATTCTCAGCCTTAGGTGTCTAACTCACTCCAGGACATGTTATCGCCCCCTTTCTGCTGCACTCACATTATTTAAGGCATAACTGAACACAGGCAACTTTTTTGTTTTCAATCTCAGATTATAGTTCATGGGAGGCTTCTGTGATTATATGGCTTGTCTCCCTTTCTTCACTCCATCCTCTCCCATAAGCATACATTCTAGGGTGCTAATTACATGTCTTTGGATATTAATGTAGTAGAAGCCTGGTGCATGAAATTTCGTATACTAGGGGAATACCTCAGCCCGGCCTGTGCCCTCTCGCAGTCTGAGACCCCTCGCTCCTTACTGTCCGCCTATAGTGGAGGCGAGAGAGGCTCCTGCCACCACCGCTGCTGCGCTCGCCACCCAGGAGCCCAGCTTCTGGCTGAGCAGTGCTCCCCTTTTGGAAGTGCACTGACCACCAGGGGGAAGCTCCTGCACTGAGCGTCTGCCCCTTGGTGGTCAGTGCACATCATAGTGACCTGTCATTCCACCTTTCGGTTGATTTGCATATTAGGGTTTTATTATATAGGACCCTTGTAAAATGCAGTGTTGTACGTGTGACTATCCTTCTTATATATATATGATATTGTGATGTTAAAAAAATGTAGAATGAGGCATTTTTTTGCGATGGAAATTCTATTGAATCAAACTCAGTTATCTGTCTTGCTTTTGTAAATAGTTTCTCTTCATTTTTATTTTCTTACACTTTATGGAATTGTGCATCTGCTTGCAGATCTTTTTCAGGTGACCTTGAGGCATTGTGTTTACAAACTAATCATGCATAGCAAGGTCATCTGTGCCATTAGACCCCACTCTCAGAAAAGTGAAGATTTCCTTAAGGGCATGATGACAAGTATGCCCTACATAACCTGTTGGCAATGTTCATAGAAATAAAGCATTACTAAAAGAAACCAGTTTCTCTGTCATATGGATGAATGACATTCAGAGGCATCCATTATGTAAAGGAAGTAT
>NW_005871223.1:2662314-2665161 GCF_000147115.1 Myotis lucifugus | reverse complement strand
CCGCGTGTCATATCCTTCCGGGACTGAGGGGTAATCATTTGCTAAATTCTTTTTCACCTACATCCTCACTTCCTGGTGTTTGTCTTAAATGAATGGTTTGCAGCAAGACATTCACCTGGAACCTGTTAGAAAATATATCTCTTGCTGATATGGGTTCTATTTTCAAACCTCTTTAATAAGAATCTGCATTCTAATTAAAATCATCCAATTTCTATAAGGACATTAACATTTGAGAAATTCTGAGTTAAACCCTCATAAAGCCATACTCTAGCTAGTTATCCTCTAATTAAACACTCTAATTGGAAACACTGAGAAAAGACTCCTCATAATCATGTACATTTCTGCATTTCTGAATGAGATCTGACCTCACCTTTTCTGATTCTTCATTGTGTCTCAAGAGTCCAAGATTATCTCAGTGTCTTTTCCTGATATGTGCAGTTTTTTACCACAAATGCATACCTCTTCCACAATGATAAGAATTTTGGACACAAGGTCAGGGATAAGGAAGGATTTTTAAGTCACTCCTTAAATCATATCATGAAAACAATAATCAAATCCATCTACATGTGGGGAAAGTCTTGTTCCCATATACTTTCCTTGTAGAGGAAATAAGTGTCATAACTCATAGCCAATTATTATATTACTAGAGGCCTGGTGCATGAAATTCATGCATGAGGGGATCCCCTCAGCCTGGCCAGAACCCTCTCCAATCCGGGACCCCTCGAGGGATGTCCGATTGCTGGTTTAGGCCCAATCCCGCAGGGAGTCAGACATCCCTCTCACAATCTGGGACCGCTGGCTCCTAACTGCTTCACCTGCCTGCCTGCCTGATCACCCCTAACCGCTCTCGCCTGCTGGCCTGATCGCCCCTAACTGCCTCTGCCTCAGCCCCCGCCACTGTGGCTTTGTCTGGAAGACATCCAGAAGATGTCCATTCTACTCAGTATAATTAACATATTACCCTCTTATTAGTATAGATTGGCTAGTCTGAACAATACATTTCATCATCTTTTCTCCATCTACATTTTCATTGAGAGTAGCCCGGATCTCTCCATTTTGTGTTGACTCTGAAATTCTTGATTGAATTATCTTCTATATTCTTAGATCAAACAGAGCTTTGATCCTCAAAAGGCCAATGGTTCTTTTTACTTATGAAAAGGATACATAATTATTTATTAGAGCAGTGAAAATAATTATGACAAGAGCAATTAACTCTCACTTTGCCCAAGCTGAATAAATATAGGCAACACCATAAACCTCCTCAGCCTTAAACCTCATGATCATAACAATAGATGCAGATAAAAAGAGAATTCGATAAAATCTAACACATTTTTGGTAAAAACTCTCAGCAAAGTGGGAATAGAAGGATCACATACCAACAAAATAAAGGCCATATATGATACACCTACAATGAAGATCATACTCAATGGGCAAAAACTAAAACCATTTCCCCTAAGAACAGTAACAAGACAGGGATGCCATGTTCACCACTCTTATTCAACATAGTATTGGAAGTCCTCACCATAGCAATCAGACAAGAAGAAGAAATAAAAGGCATCCAAATTGGAAAGTGGAAAGTAAAACTCTTAATATTCACAGATGGCATCATATTGTACATACAAAACCCTAAAGACACCACAAAAAAACCTGCTAGATTTAATAAATGAATTTGGCAATGTAGCAGTATATAAAAATAACACCCAGAAATCAATAACATTTTTATATAACAACTAGGGGCCTGGTGGGGGGGTCCCTCAACCAAGCCTGCCCTCTCTTACACACTGGGAGCCCTCAGGGGATGTCCTACTGATGGCTTAGGCCCGCTCCCTGCTCCCCTTGGGGAGCAGACCTAAGCCTCAGTCTGGCCTCCCTTTGTGGGAGGCAACCGGGCTGATCAGGGGAAGGCACCAGCTCCATCACCCCGCTGCTGCAGCCACTGCAAGTCACTGCAACCACCAAGGTGTTTTCATCAACACGGACTCCAGTCCCTTCAGCATGAAAAAATGACAACTTTCTTTAGGCATTTTCAAGATGTGTCTTTCATAGGATATGACATTTCTTTCTTTATTTTTTTTATCCTCACCTGAGGATATGTTTCCATTGATTTTTAGATAATGTGGAAGAGAAAGGGAAAGACAGAGAGAAATATCAAAGTGAGAGGAACACTTTGATTGGTTGCCTCCTGCATTAGCCCTGACCTGGGCCCCAGCCAGGGAGGAGCCTGCAACCTAGGTACATGTCCTTGGTCAGAATTGAACCCAGACCCTGCGGTCAGCAGGCCGAGGCATTATCCACTGAGCCAAACGGGCTAGGGCAGGATATGACATTTCTTAGCCCTGCAGCAGAGGACTTTTGTTTTTTTCTCCAGGAGTGAGGTGGAAAAACCCTACATCACCTTCTTGGATTCTTATTACCCAAGTTACTAAGAATATTACCAGTGGCATACAGGGAGCTTAGCCAATGAGCGGTCAAAAAAGGTGTTTCCTCTGTAGTTCACACCGATCCCCGGCTCGGCCCCTGCCCAGGCCTAAAGCCTCGGGGCCTGGGCAGGGGAACCCCCAGTTCCCTCTGATGGCTGACTTGGCCCCTGCCCAGGCCTAAGGCCTCTGGCCTAGGCGTTTAGGCCTGGGCAGGGGACTCCCAGCTCCCTCCAATTGCCGGCTCTGGGCCCTGCCCAGGGTCTAAACGCCTCTGGCCGGAGGAATTAGGGCCTGGGCAGGGGACCCCCAGCTCCCTTCAATTTTCCGGCTCTGCCCCCTGCCTCCCTCCGATCCGGGCTCTGCCCTTGCCCCAGGCATAAATGCCTCTGCCCAAGGCAATAAGGCCTGGGGCAAGAAGACCCCCCAG
>NW_005871223.1:2646987-2662157 GCF_000147115.1 Myotis lucifugus | reverse complement strand
GGAGGCTTTAGGCCTTGGCAAGGGCCCCCTCAGCTCTAATCGCAGGCTCAGGCCCTGCCCAGGAGCCCCCTGCCTCAGGCCCTTCCTAGGCTGCTCAGGGCCCACACAGGGCCTACCTTGGAGCGACCTGGGTGCCCGATGATGTTCCCGGGACCCAGGCCCCTGGGCGCCTATGTATGCAAATTAACTGCCATCTTTGTTGGGTTAATTTGCATACCCTCCTGATTGGCTGGTGAGTGTAGCAGAGGGATGGTCAATTTACATGTTTGTCTATTATTAGGTAAGATAATGAATTCTCAGAAAGAGAAAATAAATGAACAACCCATTGACCATTGCAACAGAAAAATAAGAATCTTAGGATGAAACTTAAACAAGAAGGTAAAAAACTTATACTCAGAAAAATATAGGACATTGAAAAAAGATATAGAGGAAGATATAAACAAGTGGAAGAATATACTGTGTTCATAGATTGGTAGAATCAGCATCATTAAAAGGTCCATACTCCCCAAAGCAATCTACAGATTTAATGCAATCCATATTAAAATACCAATGGCTTATTTTACAAATCTAGAGAAAAAACTCCAAAAATTTATATGGAACCAGAAAAGACTTCAAATAGCTACAGAAGTCTTGAGAAAGAAGAACAGAATTGGAGGGTTCACAATACCAGTTATCAAGTAATACTATAAAATTACTATAGTCAAAACAGCTTGGTACTGGCATAAGAACAGGCATATAGATCAATGGAACAGAACAGAGAACCCAGAAATAGACCCAAGCCATTACCGTAATTAATATTTGACAAAGGAGGCAAGAGCAAACAATGAAGTCACAACAATCTCTTCAAATGGTGTTGGAAAAAATGGACAGATACATGCAAAAATATGAAGTTGGACTACCAACTTAACCATACACAAGAATAAACTCAAAATAGATAAAAGACATAAATGTAAGTCATGAAACCATAAAAATCCTAGAAGAAACCATAGGCAAGAAAATCATCTCTCATAGCAATATGTATATAGACACTTCTCTTAGGGAAAAATAATAAAGGAGAAAATAAACAAGGAGACTACACACAAAAAAAGCTTCTGCACAACAAAAGAAACCAGCATTAAAATTAAAAGGGAACCCACTGTATGGGAAAACATATTTTGCAATGATACATCTGATAAAATTTACTATCCAAAATATATAGAACTCATACAACTTAAAAAAAGGAAGACAAATAATCCAATTAAAAAATGGTCAAAGGACCTAAATAGATACTTCTACAAAGTGGACATACAGATGGCCAAGAAACATGTGAAAAAATGCTCAAAGTCACTGATGATCAGAGAGATGCAAATTAAAACAACAATGAGATATCATCTCATACTTGTCAGAAGGGCTACCATCAAAAAATCAACAAATGACAAGTGCTGGCGAGGATGTGGAGAAAAGGGAATCCTAGTACACTGCTGGTGGAAATGCAGACTAGTGCAACCATTATGGAAAACAGTATGGAGTTTCCTTAAAAAAATAAAAATGGGCCCTAACCGGTTTGGCTCAGTGGATAGAGCGTCAGCCTGCAGACTCAAGGGTCCCAGGTTCAATTTCAGTCAAGGGCATGTACCTTGGTTGTGGGCACATCCCCAGTGGGGAATGTGAAGGAGGCAGCTGATCGATGTTTCTCTCTCATCGATGTTTCTAACTCTTTATCCCTCTCCCTTCCTCTCTGTAAAAAGTCAATAAAATATTTTAAAAAATAAATAAATAAATAAATAAATAAAATAAAAATGGAACCCAGTGATCCCACTTCTAGGAATATATCCTATAAGCCTGAAATACCAATCAGAAAGAATGTAGGCACCCCTATATTCATAGCAGTGCAATTTACAATAGCTAAGATCTGGGAAAAGCCCAAGTGCCCATCAGTAGATGAGTGGATAAAAAAGCTATATTACATTTACAACATGGAATACTATGCAGCAGTAAAAAGGCAGATCTCTCACCTTTTTTAAATTTAAATTCATTATTGTTTAAAGTATTACATGAGTTTCCTTTCCCCCTCATTGACCTCTCCCCAGCCAACCCCACCTCCCAGCATAAGCCCTCACCCTCCTGTTGTCTGTATCCATTGGTTATGCTCATATGCATGCATACAAGTCATTTGGTTGATCTCTTAACCCCTCACCCCCACTTTCCCTCATAGATTGGACAGTCTGTTCAATGCTTCTATGACTCTGGGTCTATTTTTGTTCATCAGTTTATGTTGTTCATTATATTCCACAAATGAATGAGATCATGTGATATTTATCTTTCTCTCTGACTGGCTTATTTCGCTTAGCATAATGCTCTCCAGTTCCATCCATGCTGTTGCAAATGGTAAGAATTCCTTCATTTTTACAGCAGCATAGTATTCCTTTATGTAGATGTACCACAGTTTTCTAATTCACTCGTCTGCTGATGGGCACTTAAGCTGTTCCAAACCTTAGCAAGTGTAAATTGTGCTGCTATGAACATAGGGGTTCATATATCCTTTCTGATTGTTTTTTCTGTTTTCTTGGGATTCATTCCCAGAAGTGGGATTACTGGGTCAAATGAAAGTTCCATTTTTAATTTTTTGAGGAAATGCCATACTGTTTTCCACAGTGGCTACACCAGTCTGCATTCCTACCAGCAGTGCACAAGAGTTTCTTTTTCTCTGCATCCTCGCCAGCACTTGTCATTTGTTGATGATAGCCATTCTGATAGTTGTGAGATTATGCCTCCTTGTTGTTTTGATTTGCATCTCTCAGATGATTAGTGACTTTGAGCATGTTTTCCATATGTCTCTTGGCTTTCTGTATGTCCTCTTTCAAAAAGTGTCTATTTAGGTCCTTTGCTCATTTTTTTATTGGATTGTTTATCTTCCTTTTGTTAAGTTGTTTGAGTTCTCTATAAATTTTGGAGATTAAACCCTTATCAGAGATAACATTGGCAAATATGTTCTGCCATGCAGTGGGCTTTTCTGTTGTTTTGTTGATGGTTTCTTTTGCTGTGCAGAAGCTTTATATTTTGATATTGTCCCATTTGTTTATTTTCTCCTTAGTTTCCATTGCCCTAGGAGCTGTATCGGTAAAGATTTTGCTACAACATATGTCTGCTATTTTGTTTCCTATGGCATCTTCTAAGCTTTTTATGGTTTTTCGTCTTATGTTTAAGTCCTTTATCCATTTTGAGTTTATTTTTGTGTATGGTATAAGTTGGCGGTCTAACTTCATATTTTTTTTAAGTATTTTTCAATTTTCCTAACACCATTTATTGAAGACACTATCTTGACTCCATTGTATGCTCTTGCCTCCTTTGTCAAATATTAATTGAGCGCAATGGCTTCAGTCAAATTCTTGGTTCTCTGTTCTGTTGCATTGGTCTATATGTCTGTTCTTGTGCCAGTACCAGGCAGTTTTGAGAACAGTGGCTTTGTAATATACCTTGATATCTGCTATTACGATGCCTCCGAGTTTGTTCTTCTTTCTCAAGATGGCTGCAGCTATTCAGGTTTTTTTTTTTTTTTTTTACTCCAGGTGAATTTTTGAAGAGTTTGTTCTAGGTCTTTGAAATATTCCCTTGGTATTTTAATAGGGATTGGATTGAATCTTTTGATTGCTTTGGGTAGGATGTTGATTCTACCAATCCATGAATATAGTATATTCTTCCATTTGTTTATGTCTTCCTCTATCTCTTTTTTCAGTGTCCTATAATTTTCTGAGTACAGTTCCTTTACCTCCTTGGTTAAATTTATTCCTAGGTATCTGAATTTTTTTGTTTCAATGGTAAATGGGATTGTTTTTTAGTTTCTTTTTGTGTGAGTTCATTATTGGTGTATAAAAAAATCCATAGATATCTGGGTGTTAATTTTGTATCCAGCTACATTGCCGAAGTCATTTATTAAGTCTAGTAGCTTCTTGATGGATTTTTAAGGTTTTCTATGTACAAAATCATGTGATCTATGAATAATGACAATTTTACTTCTTTTCCAATTTGGATACCTTTTATTTCTTCTTCTTGTCTAATTGCTATGGCTAGCACTTACAATACTATGTTGCACAAGAGTGGTGAAAGTGGGCATCCATGTCTTTTTCCTGTTCTTAGGGGAAATGGTTTTAGTTTTTGCCCATTGAGTATGATGTTGGTTGTAGGTTTGTCATATAAGGCTTTTATTATGTTGAGGTATGATCCCTCTTTTCCCACTTTGCTGAGAGTTTTTATCAGAAAAGGGTTTTGGATTTTGTTAAATGCTTTCTCTGCATCAATTGATATGATTATGTGATTTTTGTTTCTCAATTTGTTTATATGATGTATGATGTATCACGTTTCTTGATTTGTGTATATTGTAGCAGCCTTGCATCCCTAGAATAAATCCCACTTGCTCGTGGTGTATGATCTTTCTAATGTAATGCTGGATCCGATTTGCTAGAATTTTGTTGAGGATTTTAGCATCTATGTTCATCAAGAATATTGGCCTGTAATTCTCTTTCTTTATAGTGTCTTTATCTGGTTTTGGGATTAGGGTAATGCTGGCTTCATAGAAAGAGCTTGCAAGTGTGCCTTCCTCTTGAATTTTTTGGAATAGTTTGAGAAGGATAGGTGTTAGTTCTTTGATGTTTGGTAAAACTCCCCTGTGAAGCTTTCTGGACCAGGGCTGTTGTTTGCTGGAAGTTTTTTGATTGCTGTTTCAATTTCATCAATAGTTATCAGCCTATTCAAGTTTTTTTTCTTTTGTTATTCCTGATTAAGTTTTGAAAGCTTGTATTTTTATAGGAATATGTTCATTTCGTCAAGGTTATCCAGTTTGTTGGAGTAGAGTTGTTCGTAGTATTTTATTTTTTTTATACAATCCTTTGTATGTCTAAGAGGTTGGTTGTTACTTTAACTCTTTCATTTCTGATATTATTTATTTGGATCCTCTCTCTTTGTTTCTCGGTGAGCCTGGCTAGCAGTTCATCAATCTTATTTATCCTTTCAAAGAACCAGCTCTTGGTTTTATTGACCTTTTTGTTTTTGTTTTTTTTTTGGTTTTTTGTTGTTGTTGTCTTTTTTGTCTCTATGTCATTTATTTCTGCTCTGACTTTTATTATCTCCTTCCTCTGGTTACTCTGGGATTTTCTTTTTGCTCTCTAATTTTTTAGGTTGCAGGGTTAGATAATTTATTACCATTTTTTTCTTGTGTTTTTTTTAAGTAGGCTAATTTCCCTCTCAGGAGTGCTTTCACTGTGTCCCATAGATTTTTGAATTGTTTTGTTTTCATTGTCATTTGTTTCCAGGATGCTTTTTATTTCTTCTTTGATCTCTTTGGTAACCCAATCATTGTTTAATAGCATGCTGTTTAGCCTCCAACTGTTGGATTTTTTTATTGTGTTTTTTTGTAGTTGATTTTCTAACTTTATGCCGTTGTGATCTGAGAAGATGCTTGATATGATTTTTATCTTCTTGAATTTGAAGAGACTTTGCCTGTGTCCTAATATGTAGTCTATCTTTGAAAATGTCCCATGTGCACTTGAGAAGAATGTATATTCTGTAGCTTTGGGGTGAAATGTTCTAAAGATGTCAGTTAAGTTCATCTGATCTAGTGAGTCATTTACGATTGCTGTTTTGTTGCTGATTTTTTATTTAGAGAATTTATCCAGTGGTGATAATGAGATATTAAAGTCCCCTACTATGATTGTATTGCTGTGGATCTCTCCCTTGATATCTTCCAGAAGTTTCTTTTGTGTGTGTGTGTGTGTGTGTGTGTGTGTGTGTGTGTGTGTATTTGGGTGCTCCTGTATTGAGTGCATATATGTTTACCAGAGTTATGTCCTTTTGTTGAATTGCCCCTTTAGTATTGTGAAGTGGCCCTCTTCATCTCTTGTTATGGCCTTCACTTTGAGGTCTATTTTGTCACATATAAGTATTACTACCCCAGCTTTTTTCTCATTTCCATTTGTCTGAAAAATTTTTTCCATCCCTTCACTATCAGTCTGTGTGAGTCCTTTGTTCTGAGATGGGTCTCTTGCAGACAGCAGATATATGGGTCATGTTTTCTTATCCATTCAGCTAATCTATGTCTTTTGATTGGGGCATTTAATCCATTTACGTTTAACGTTATTATTGATAGGTACTTGTTTATCGCCATTTTTATTCTTTATGCTTGTGTTCCTTCTTCCCTTCCTATTTCTTCTTTTTACAGCAGTCCCTTTAGCATTTCTTGCATTGCTGGTCTGGTGGTAATAAACTCCCTTAGCCCTTTTTGGTCTGTGAAGCTCCTGATTCCACCTTCAATTTTGAATGATAGCCTTGCTGGTTATAGTATTCTTGGATTAAGTCCCTTGCTTTGTATCACTTTGTATATTTCATTTCATTCCCTTCTGGCCTGATGTGTTTCTGTTGAGAAATCAGTTGATATTTAATGGGAGATCCATTGTAGGTAACTTTCTATCTCTCTCTGGCAGCCTTTAAGATTTTTACTTTGTCATTGATGTTTGCCAATTTAATTATAATGTGTCTTGGTGTTGGTCTTTTTGGGTTTATCTTGTTTAGGACTCTGTGTGCTTCTTAAACTTGTGTGAGTATTTTTCTTCCCAATATCAGGGAAGTTTTGTGTCATTTTTTCTTCAAACAGGTTTTCTATTACTTGCTCTGCTTCCTCTCCTTCTGGTACCCTTATTATGTGGATGTTGTTTCATTTTGTTTTGTACTAAATCTCTTTTAGGCTCTCCTCCTGCTTTTTAAGTTTTTTTTTGCTGTATTTGTATGTTTTTTCCTACCTGGTCTTCTAATTTGCTGATGAGGTCCTCAGCCTCTTCAAGTCTACTTTTTAAGTCTTCCATTGTGTTCTTTATTGAAGCTAGGTCATTCTTCATTTGCCCTTGATTCATTTTCATACTGGTGACATTCTCATTCAGCTCTTTATAATTCTCATTGAGTTGTGTGTATTTGTCATCCAGACGTTTGAGCATTCTTTTAGCCATTACTCTGAATTCTTTCTCTGACAAGTTACTTGCCTCCATTTCATTTAATTTCCTTTTTGGTGATTTCTCTTTTTCTTTCCTTTGGGGGTTCTTTTTTGTCTCCCCATTTCTTGCTGTAATTTTAATTTTTTCTATGTCTTAGTTCCAACTGCTTTGCTACCCAGGTTATTTTGGGGATGGTGCTATGTATTTGGTGATTTTTGGGACCCAGTGGTGCAGTCTTTTAGATCCTCTGGGCTTGGTGATCTAGAAAAGCCCCCTATTTGTGCTATTTGTGTTCTCTTGATGTAGTTGGGTCTTGAATGTTAGTTTCTTATTCATGGATGAAGTCTCATCACGAATTGGCAATGTGACTCATCCCCGGCTTTGTTGTGCAAGCTATTGTGGATGTGATCATGGTTCCATCTTTTGTGGAAAAGGTTTCCTGAGGTCTCACTGGTATGTGCTCACTGTGAGTTCCCAGAGTCCATGGCCTGGAAGGAAAAGGTCTTGGGGCCTGAGGCTCAGGTACTGTGACTTTGACCAGTGTTGTGTGACTCTTGCTGGAGTAGTGTCACACTGCAACTCACTACAAGGGTACCCCATGACAGTGGGGGGCAGCCATCCCATAGTCTGCAGTTGAGGCAGTGGGAATCTGGCCAAAGTGATTTCCCTCTCAGAATCAGGAGGGGATTCAGGAGCCAGCATCTGTGTGAATATCAGAGTCTGTGGCTGAAACAATATGACCTTGTCTGGGGAGGCGGGTCCTCAGTAACTCACCAAGGTGTCTAGAGGTAGGCAACTGGGAGGGGGATGTCATGGATCCTTCTGAGAGAGCCATGTGTCCTTGGTTGGAGAGGCATGTGCCCAGTGGCAGCTCTCAAAGGCGTCCAGGAGCCATCTTCTGCGGCTGTGTGCTCATAGGGCCCACACACTGGAGCAGCACTATCGTTGTGTGCGATTGTGGTGTCCAGACACTGGCCCCAGTGAGGGAGAAGTCCCAATTTCTGCTTGGGGAGCTTTGCATCCTTGGTAGGATGCGCACCCCAGTGGTGGCTTACAGAAGCACCCAGGAGCTGCCTTCTGGGGCAGTGGGATCAGGGGACCTGCATGCTGGATGCTGGCAGCTGGGGTCGCACCTTGCAGTGGCTCAGAGATGCACCCAGGAGTCTCCTGCCGGGGCAGTGGGCTCAGAGGGTCCACACACTGGATCGGTGTGACTGCAGTGTCTGGAGGTCAGCAGCTGAGGAGGGGGATGTCCGAGTTTCTGCTGCCAGGACCTTGCACCCTTGGTTGGATTCACACATGCGCACCTGGCAGCAGCTCACAGAGTCACCCAGGATATGTCTGCCAGGGCAGAGGACTCAGGGGGCCTGTGCACTTGATCAGTATCTGGAGGTCGGCAGCCAGGGAGAGGAAAGTCCCACTTACTGCTGCAGGAGCCATGGGCCCTTGGAAGTGGATATTCTAGGGTCTGAAGGTCTGCAGGCGAGGCAGCAGGACTTTGGCTGGTGTGGCTGCAGGGTCCCAGACAGTGTCCAAGGCCAGTCTGGGTGATGGTGATGATGAGTTCCTAGAGGAAACCACTCTCCTCTTCAATATGACATGGGCCCCATGCCTGAACCCCGTAGCCTAGGGAGTGCCTGCAGCAGTGGTATGGGCTCCCTGTCCAGGAGAGCCTGGTCTGCCAGCCCTTGCTACTCCTGCCAGATTTAACTGTCCCTCACTCACTCACACACACACCACACACATCCACACACTCCCCTTTCATCCCCTCACTCACTCACACCCTCTCCCTCACCTCCATCCTGCCAGCTGCCATCTTCCTCCTTCTCGATCTCTCACCTTTTGAGACAGCATGGAGAGTCCTGAAGAATATTATGCTAAGCCAAATAAGCCAGTTACAGAAAGACATGTATCACATAATCTCACTCATATGTGGAATCTAATTAACAGAACAATCTGATGAACAAAATAGATTCAGAGACATAGAAGCATGGACCAGACTGTTGAATCTCAGAGGAAAGGTGGGGGTGGGTGGGTGGATGGAATGAGATCAACCAAAGAACCTATATGCATATATGCATAACCCATGAACACAGACAATAGGGTGGTGAAGGCCTGGGGCTGGAGGGTAGAGGAGGCTAGAAGAGGTAAATGGGGGGGGGGCATATGATATACTTTCAACAATAAATATGTAAAAAACTTAAAGATAAAATATTGTAGAATCCTTTTTAAAAAAAGAAAGAAACTTCTACTTTTCATTCAAGATGGCAGTATAAACACAATACTTTCCTCCTTGCACAATCACATCAAAATTAAAACTAAGTTACAGAATAACCATCATTCAGAACCACCTGAAATTGAGCTGAGTGGAAGTTCTACAACTATGGAATTAAAAAAGAAGCCACATGGAGACTGGTAGGAGGGGCAGAGATACAGACACACAGAACTGGCTGGTCCCACACCCATGTGTGGTGGGTTAAAACATGGAGGGAAGTGCCCTGTGAGGAGCAAAATGTCTCAGTCCCACTCCAGGTCCCCCAGCCCAGGCTTCCAGTGCCAGGAAAAGAAGTCCCCATAACTTCTGGCTATAAAAACCAGTGGGAATTGAGGCTAAGGGAGAAAGAGGCAGCTGCCTGGAATTTCAGGTAGTTCCTCTTAAAGGAGCCACACATGGACTAACTTGGACTTGCTCCCTTTGAGCTCCAGCACTGGGGGCAGCAGCTTGAAAGGCACCAGGGACATATAGGGAGGAACTGGAGAGTCATATTTCTCCCAGAAGAGGCCATTGTTCCTTTAATGATCCCTTCCTCCAAAGAGTTGGCAGGCAGGTGCCATATTTGAGACTGTTATCAGTAATGTTTCCATATAAATGAACTGCCTTAGCTCATGCTTCAGATTTTGCTAAAAATCTCTCAAATAAACAGCATCTGGCCTCAGTGAATCCTGTACCTCTCACTAAGTGGCCCCAGGTCTTACATGGCAGCTGGCCTTGGTTCCCAGCTTGGCCTTGCCTGGGCACCTCCAAGATCAGCACAAGCAGCAGCCATCTGCAGATTACTTTACAGCTCATGTTGGGTGAACCCATTAAGAACACAGGCAGTGACTGAACTTAACCTGAATCTTACAGGAGTCACCAGAGCCAGCACACCAAGTGTACAGTTTCAGATCACATCAAATCACCACCACCCAATCACCTCCACAAGCAATACACTCAAGGGGCAGACTCAACAAGTATCAGAGCCCTGCTGAAGTAAGTCCTGTTCTGTGTGGTGGGCCCTTGCACACCTGATCCTCCACAGTGGTCAGAGGTTGGTGGTCAGTGGTTATAACTAGTCCTTGCAGCCAATCAGCCTGAGAGTATATCCCTCCCATTTATGTGCCAACAGAAATCAAGGATTAACTACCGGAGGAAGATGTACAGTCCACACAGGGGGCACACCTCGATTTCCCATCTTGAGTGATCAGGAAGGCTGTGCCACTGGACCTACAGGACACCTACTACATTAGGCCATGCTACCACTCCTGGGAAACATAGCAGCTCTACTTAATACATAGAAACAAACACAGGGAGACTGCCAAAATGAGGAGATAAAGAAACATGGCCCAAAGGAAAGAGCAGAACAAAACTCCAGAAAAGAACTAAACAAATAGAGACAATGAATCTACAAGATGCAGAGTTCAAAACAATGGTTATAAGGATGCTCAAGGAACTAGGTTAGAAAATCAACATCATAAAAAAGGACCTGTCAGAAATGGATAAACTAACTGAAATAAATAATAATTTACAGGAAACTAACAGTAAAGTATATGAAGCCAAGAACCAAATCAGTGACATAAGGAAGCAAAAAACACCCACTTAGAACAACAAAAAGAAAAAAGAATCCCCCCCAGAAAGGATAGTGTCAGGAGCCTTTGGGACAACATCAAGCATACCAACATTTGCATCATGGGGGTGCCAGAAGGAGAAGAGAGAGAGCAAGATATTGAAAACCTATTTGAAGAAATAATGACAGAAAACTACCTGGTGAAAGAAATAGACTTACATGTCCTGGAAGCACAGAGAATCCCAAACAAGAGGAACCCAAAGAAGCCCATACCAAGACGCATCATAATTAAAATGCCAAGATCTAAAGAGAGAATCTTAAAGCAATAAAAGAAAAGCAGTTAGTTACCTACAAAGGAGGGCCCATATGACTGTCAGCTGATTTCTCAACAGAAAATTTGCACCACCTGAAGGGAATGGCAAGAAATATTCAAAGTGATGATAAGCAAGGAACTACAACCAAGATTATTCTGCCCAGGAAAGCTATCCTTTAGAATAGAAGAACAGATAAAGAGCTTCCAAGTCAGGAAAATGATAAAGGAGTTCATCACCACCAAACCAGTAGTATGTGAAATGTTAAAGGGTCTTCTTTCAGAAGAAGAAAAAGATAAAAACATGAACAATAAAATTGCAATAAATACATATTTATCATTAAGTTGAATATCAATATCTATACAATAAATTGAATCAAAAAACAAAATAAACAAACATGCTGAACAGAGACAGACTCACAGATACAGAGAACATTTTCAGGGTTGCCAGATAGGAGGGCAGGTGGAGGGATGGTCAAAAAAGGTGAAGGGTTTAAAAAGCACAAATTGGTTATTACAGAATAGTCATGGGAGTATAAAGTACAGCATAGGAAATATAATCAAGAATCTATACTAATAAAAGTGTAATATGCTAATTAGACCAGACACCTTCCAGATGTCCTTCTGGACAAAGCCACGGTAGCAGAGGCCAAGGCAGAGGCGGTTAGGGGCAATCAGGCCAGCAGGGGAGGGCAGTTGGGGGTGATCAGGTTGGGAGTGGAGGGCAGTTGGGGGCAATCAGGCCGGCAGGGGAGGGAAGTTAGGGGTGATCAGGCTGACAGGAAGAAGTGTTAGGGGTGATCAGGCAGGCAGGCAGGTGAGCAGTTAGGAGCCAGAGATCCTGGATTGCGAGAGGGATGTCCAACCGTCGGTTTAGTCAGACATCCAGCAGTCAGACATCCCCCAAAGGGTCCTGGATTGGAGAGGGTGCAGGCCTGGCTGAGGGACCTCCCCCGTGTACAAATTCATGCACTGGGCCTCTAGTCCTATATAATAAAAGCCTAATATGCAAATTGACCAATCGGCAGAATGACCTGTGGAACGACCGGTCGCTATGATGCACACTGACCACCAGGGGGCAGACGTTCAATAGAGGAGCTGCCCCCAGCCCGCAGGCACCAGGCCAGCCAAGGCGGGTGCCAGCAAAGGCCCTCCTATTGCCCCACTGGTTACCCTGCAGAGGGAGGCAACTGGCAGCAGCGGCAGGGCGTGGGGCCAGCAAGCGGGTGGTACCAGGCCAGCCAACCCGAGTGCCAGCAGGGGCCCCCGGATCGCCCTGCAGGTCGCCCCACATATCAGCCCTGATTGCCAGCCAGGCCTAGGGACCCTACCCATGCATGAATTTTGTGCACCGGGCCTCTAGTATTCTAATAACTATGCATGCCGTCAGATGAGTGCAAAATTTATTGGGATGATCACTTAAGTTATGTAATGTTTAATCATTAGGTGTACAACCTGAAACTTATTTAAGAATGTATGTTGTCCTGGCCAGTGGGCTCAGTTGGTTGGAAGATCATCCTGTACACCAAAAGGTCAGAGTACATACCTAGTTGCAGTTCAATATCCTGTACTAGTCAGTTTGTGTGGGAAAAGCAACTGATCAATGTCTTTCTCTCTCTCTCCTCATTTCTCTCTGAAAAAAATAATCAATGAACATATCCTCAGGTGAGGGTTTTTTAAAAAGTATTTATGTCAACTGTAATTGCAAATAAAAAAAGTTTTACTAAACTAAGGAGAAACTTCTGCCCATCCCCCTTAACTATCTAGAGGAATCTGAATTAGGGGCTTTGTCCATAATAATAAATTAACAAAAATATAACCTTTTTTTACTTAATCGATATGCCAGGCCAAACTACTAATTGCTGAACATCAGCTCATGTTATGGTCCTGCAATTACCTTCTGAAGCCCCAAGGTGCCTTACTTCATGCTTAGCTCAGAATATCATCTATACCTTATTTTCCCTTTTTATCTTTGAATTTCTCATGTAGACAGGGTCTCCAACTCACTCATGTATGTGGGGTTCCCAGGCATACAAAATTAAATTTAATTTTCTCTTGTCAAATTATCTCATGTCAATTTGATTCAACCAGCCAAAAACAAAACAAGCACACAAAAGCACAGAGAAGGGAAGAGAGCATTTTTCCCTTTTCCCACAAAGCAAAGAGGGAAAAGTAGTTAGATGATATTGGAAGTTGTTTCAGAAAGTTGCAGTAGTGGCTCTCCAGAAATTAAGTCAGGTCCCAACCTAGCCTAAGTGATGAAGCAACAAATACCTCTAGATAATAACAAACGTATTTTGAATAGACATGTCCTTGCCAGCTTCTGTAGAACAACACTTTATACATTTCTCACAACACCAAAGATACTGGCTCTGAATAGAAGTTAAATATGTGCAGAATGAATGAATGAATGTTCTTTATTTTACAATATAATTTGAAGCTTTCAGAATTGTGACTTCTCTGATATATTAATTATGGAAAATGGTTTAAGCTTTATTGAAATACTATTGTTAAGCACTGTTATACTGACTTATGTAGGATGAAATAATTCAAGAAAAGTACACAGTACATAAACTGCCTTTTCACTGAGTGGGATGGCTGGCATTTAAGCACTATGGTTTTTATGTTCTGTGCCAATTGTCTGCCAGAGTCTAGCTGAAATTTAACATTTAATAATGTTAAGTATGTGAATTTGGGGGAGAATTTGCATTTATATCTCAGATGGCTTGTTACCCAAGCAGAATTGAGTGGCTATATTTTTCTATTTTTTTTTCATGCCTTATTTTGTTAATCATTCCAATCATATTTGTTCCATTCCATAAAAATGAGAAGCTTACCTTCCACCTTTGTGAAATTATTGTTAATCATTATCTAATGTCTGCATTATCCCATTTAAGCCACCCCCCTGTGGTTTTACAATTCCTTCTGCTCACTAATCCAACAGGAGAAATAATGTGCAAACAAGCAAATATAGGTTTTTCTTGTAAATCATCATTGTCTCTTCAGCAACATTAGAGTTTCTCAAAGTGTTATTTAAGAATCAAATAAATCTCTAGATAGAGCATCCAAGTCAAAGGAGACATAAGGTTGGAAAAAAATAGAAAATGATCCACACGCACTGCACCCAGCCTTAATCTTGACCAATAGAACATTAATTTTAAAATTTGATCATGATGAAAGAATAATTGGAAAGAAGAGACATATAATGGAAAATGAAAATATATATAATGTCCTAAGACCCATGTCCTTCTTGCTACCCAAACTTATCTTAGATGTAAAGGATTTCATATCTCCACATACTTGTTGCATGAGTAAATACATCAATAAATACTGCCAAATATCTGCATGGAATACAAAAATACACAACTAGTTAGCTGGATATTTCTGAAATATCTGGATATTTGGTGTTATATAAGTAAAGTATCCAGATATGTAACCAGAAATTAATCATTCTCATGTGCGTATTTCATATTTTATACAAAAATACCTGAATATGTATTTTGGGTCATTATTTTTATCTGGCTTTATGGGATTATCTTACCGAATAATAAACAAACATGTAAATTGACTGTACCTTCGCTACACTAACCAGCCAATCAGGAGAGTATGCAAATTTACCCAACAAATATGGTGGTTAATTTGCATACGTAGGCTCCAAGTGGCGGATCGAAGCCTGACGGCTCTGGGGCCGGAGCAGCGAAGCCTGATGGAAGCCCTGTGTGTTTATGTCTCCCATCAGGCCCCAGCAGCCCCAAGCCTCGCCACCTCGGTGCTAGGGTTGCTGGGGGCCGGATTGGAGACACAAACATGCAGGGGAGCCTGGCTCCCAGCAGCCCCAAGCCCCCTGAGGCGGTGCTGGGCTGCTGGGGGCCGGATCAGAGATACAAACATGCAGCCTCAAGCCCTGCCATCATGGTGCTGGGGCTGCTGGGGGGATCAGAGACACAAACCCACAGGCCTGGCACCCAGCAGCCCCAGCACCCAGCAGACCCAAACCCTGCCATCACGAGCTGGGATGCTGGGGGCAGAATCAGAGACACAAACCTGCAGGCCCGGCACCCAGCAGCCCCAGCCCTG
>NW_005871223.1:2620153-2646692 GCF_000147115.1 Myotis lucifugus | reverse complement strand
GTGCTTTCCCTCTGACCCCTCTCTCCCTGGGAGTCCGGTGTGGAGGGCAGTCTCCCTGGGAACCCAGAAACCCGCCTCTGGGGCAACTGTGCAGCAGCCACGCCTGGCGAGCCACAGAGAGGGTGACCTACCCATGCAGATGTGTACGCTGGCGGAGACCACGCAGCTGCCATAGTTGAAGTCGTCCTTGATGTAAGAGCGGGGGTAGCGGGGATCAGAGTCGGCGAGGTTGGCAATGGAACCCCAGCTCTCCACCAAATGACTAGAGCACACAGTCCTCAGTCACTTCCTGAGCAGCAGTCAGCCCCAACCGGGGATCAAACCGGAAACCTAAGTAGGTGCCCTGGCAGAATGGAACCCAAACCTTTGCTGTAGCAGCGGAGCTCCGACCCACAGCAGGGGCCGGGCAGCCAGAGGGGTTTTGTTGAGGGGCCCTGACAGATAGCCCGCAGCACAGTGGGTTAGAACCTCCTCCCGATACAGCAAGGTTGCGGGTTGGATCCCTGGTCAGGGCACAGACAAGAAGCAACCAAAGAGAGCATAATAAGCAGAACAACACACTGGTGTTTCTCTCGCTCCCTTCCTCTCTCTAAAATAATCAATCAATAAAAATTAAAATAAAAAATAAACCCTCTGGCTTTCAGAATTGCTAAAAAAGTTAGAAAGTGAAGTCCCATCCCTTCCCGCTCATTCAACAAATACTTCATATGCTCCTTCAATAATCACACTGGGGATGGGTGTTTGTTTGTTTGTTTGTTTTGGTTAATCCTCACTTGAGGACATTTTTGCATTGATTTTTTTTTTTTTCGGAGAGTGGAAGGGAGGGAGAAAGAAACTAATGTGAGAGACATCAATTGGTTGCCTCTTGCTGAATCCCCGACTAGGGTTCGAATTGAGCCTGCAACCCAGGTACATGCCCTTGATTGGAATCCAACTCGGTACCCTTCAGTTCACCTGCAGAAGCACTATCCACTCAACCAAACCAGCATTTTTTTTTTCTTTTTAAGTCCTCCCCTAAGGATATGTTTTTTTCATTGATTCTAGAGAGAGAGGAAGGGAGAGAGAAAGTTCCCCAAGCATTCTGATAGGGATGGAACCCACAACCTGTGTATGTGCCTGGAATCGAACCCATGACCCTATGGTGCATGGGAGGACACTCTAACTACTGATCCACACTGACCAGGACCTGGAGGTACACTTAAAATTTTTTTTCAGATCTGCCCTGGCCAGGTGGCTCAATTGGTCAGAGTTTCAACCTGTACACCAAAGGATTTCCTGTTGGATTCTAGGTTAGGGCACATACTTAGGTTTAGGTTAGATCCCAGTGGGTCAGCAGGTGCAGAGGCAGCCTACTGGTATTTCTCTGTCACATGGATGTTTCTCTCTCTAAAAATCAATTTTAAAAACATCCTCAGGTGAGAATTAAATATATATATTAGAGGCCCAGTGCACAAAAATGTGTGCACTTGGGGGGGAGGCCCTCAGCCTGGCCTGTGCTCTTTCGCAGTCTGGGACCCTCGGGGGATGACCACCTGCTGGCTTAGGCCTGCTCCCCGGGGGATTGGGCCTAAGCTGGGCAATCAGACATACCTCTGGCAGCCCGGGAGCCCTCGGGGGATGTCCACTTGCCAGCAGGGAGCAGGCCTAAGCTGCAGTCGGACATCCTTAGCGCTGCTGAGGCGGTGGGAGAGGCTCCCACCACCACTGCTGTACTGGGAGCCATAAGCCTGGCTTGTGGCTGAGCAGAGCTCCCCATGTGGGAGTGCACTGACCACCAGGGGGCAGCTCCTGCATTGAGCATCTGCCCCCTGGTGGTCAGTCTGTGTCATAGTGACCAGTGATTATCAGTTGCTCTGCTGTTAGGGTCAAATTGCATATTACCCTTTTATTATATAGGATAGAGGCCTGGTGCACGGGTGGGGGCCGGCTGGTTTGCCCTGAAGGGTGTCCCGGATCAGGGTGGGGGTCCCCGTTGGGGTGCCTGGCCAGCCTTGGTGAGGGGCTGATGGCTGTTTGCAGGCTGGTCAAGCCCCCCCCCCCCAGCAGGGACCCTCACCCCATGGAGGTGTGGCCAGCCTGGGTGAGGGGCTGATGGCTGTTTTCAAGCTGGCCATACCCCCTTTAGAATGAGGGGTTCCCACTGGGGTGCCTGGCCAGTCTTGGTGAGGGGCTGAGGGCCGTTTTCAGGCTGGCCAAGCCCGTTGGCGATGGAAGCTCCCAGCCTCTCCTTTTTTTCTTTTTTTTTTTTAATTCTGGGATTTATTTACCTTCTATAATTGAAACTTTGTTGTCTTCAGGGGAGCTGAGAGCCGGCTCCTGCTCGCTCCTCCCAGCCTCTCCTTTTTTTCTTTTTTTTTTATTCTGAGATTTATTTACCTTCTATAATTGCAACTTTGTTGCTTTTGAGTGGAGCTGAGAGCCGGCAGCAGGCTGGCTTCCTCCATCACTGGAGCAAGCAAGCCTCCTGCTCGCTTCACCTCACCGGCCGCCATCTTGGTTGGGTTAATTTGAATACAGTCGTTCTGATTGGCTGGTAGGTGTGGCTTAAGGCATAGCGAAGGTATGGTCAATTTGCATGTTTGTCTTTTATTAGATTAGATTAAAAATTTTCAGATTTAAAATTTTATTTGGTTCTTTTTTAAATTTTATTTTTCATTTACCGTTCACATTCAATATCCTATCCTATATAATAAAACCCTCATATGCAAATTGACTGAGTGGTGGAATGACTGGTGGCTATGAACTGACCACCAAGGGGGAGACGCTCAACGCAGGAGCTGCCCCCTGGTGGTCAGTGTGTTCCCACAGAGGGAGTGCCACTCAGCCAGAAGTGGGACTCACAGCTGGTGAGTGCCGCGGCGGTGGCGGGAGCCTTCACAGCAGCACTAAGGAGCAGCAAGCTGAGCGGTAGGAAGCAGCAAGCAGGTGGGTGGTAAGGAGGGAGGGGTCCCGGACTGAGAGAGGGCACAGGCCGGGCTAAGGGACACCCCCCCATCCCCAGTGCACAAATTTCATGCACCGGGCCTCTAGTATAGTATATAATTATGTATCCATGATCATGTCATAATTATTTATTTTTAATAAATACTGCAACTTGTCAGATTCGTCAATTAAATGTTCAGGTCCACACTGACCCTGTTTACATGCTAAACTAGTATTAACTGGTAAGAGTTCACTAGAGCCAGGGAAGGGGGTAGACAGGAACTCTTACTGGGTATACATCTTATTTGCTCATTTTCTTTCCAAATACCTTCTGAGATATTATAGGAAATATGCAAAGATAATAAATCAGGAAGTTGGTTACCAAAATTACCAATACTACATTTAAACCTTGAAATGAAACTTTTCTCCATCAATTAGGACACACGCAACTTTTTTTTTTACCTTAATAAAGAACAGTACTCTTTTTATGCCACAATTTTAAATCTTTCCTTTTCATGACTAGGATCCTTTTAGTAATGTCCACACTATTGTTATGCTAAAGTGTGTGAGTAGGAAGTTAGGATATTCCCTATCTCTTTCTCCTTGCCTTGTGAGAAGTCACAGAAGGATGTCATGCCTCTTCTAGACAGCCCACTTGACTGCCATCATAGGAAAATGTGATCCAAACATGACATATACCACTGCTAATTTTCACTGTCACTGTATACTCAGTATAAATACAAGATAAATAAATAAACTAAAGTCTCCTTAACCTCTGATGGTGACCTTAATTCTAATGTTCTTTTATAATTTATAGCACCATTGACATAAACTCTTATAAACCTGCTCTTATCTCTACTAAAGTCTTTTATAGACTACTTTTTTCTATGACTTACACCTCATTATAAAAATCATTGGCTGTCACAAAGAAAGTGAGTGCAGTAAGCTGGGAACTAGTTCTTTGACATATTGAGATGGTATATCAGTCTGGAGGTGTAATTCTCAAAACAGAAAGTTGGAATTATAGATACCACCCACATTAATTCATAAATAGAAGAAATAATGTTGGTACAGAATAGTGATTTTCAAGTTATAGTGCAAACGAGTCAAAATAGTATTTTAATTTAAAAAAATTGATTTATGACTCAATATATCAAAATTCACCAGGACTCATTTCTTTCATGTATTATAAATTAATATCACATATATCTTATTTGAAAAAAATAAAGATATTGATGATTTATAAAATGAAATATAGAGGTTCAACTCTCTTCTGAAGGAAGATCTAGCAGTTTTCTTGAAGCTCTCTACTGATCTGATAACAATAGTTATTTTTGCTATTTGAACTTTAATCTGCCCCTTTGATCCATTTGCTATAACTAATTATGAATTAAAGTTTCTCAAAGCATTTACATAAATTTGAGTCATGTGAAAAGAACTAACAATTAGACTAATGAGTTTCATAAGTCATTTCTTCTGCATCCACTATTTACTCATGCATCCATTTTTTAAAAGAATCATGCATTTTTTTTTACTCAGCTCCCTACACTCATTCTCTGACCATCAGCATCTAACGTACTGCTTTCACATGTTCAGTAAATGTATGTAATGAATTTATGTGTCTATTAGTGTATGTGTGTGTGTGTTTCTTTCCCACTAATAAGAAAGGGTGGAGAGGTCCATCCCTGGAGAGTTACAGGAAGTGAATAAAACCTGTATTTTGTGTGATGCATTATTCCCCTCAGGAGCCTGGGACAGATGATCTCTTAAAGTCATTTTTTTGATCTATAACTAAATGATCAGTGAGCCAGCTTCAGGTTGCCCTGTACTATTTAACTCATAGTGCTATTACTCAAGAGTACTAAATAGTGCCCCTGGGCTCTGAAAAAATTAATGCACAGCCCTTAAGGTCAAAATTACTGCCAGGTAGTGATTTAAGTAATGGGAAATAAATCCCATTAAGATATAGCTAAGTAGTTAATCAGCAAGTAAAATAATAATGATAATAATGAAAAATAAGGAGTTAAATTTGTTTTCTCATTCTGCACTTCATGGACAGAAATAACTGTTAGGTGTGTTCCTCATAGAAATCTTTAATAAAAAGTAGTGATCAAAACTTCCCATGGGTTTCTCATCTCTAAACTAAATATGTCCTATCCCTTTCATTTTTACGCATAGTATTTGTTTTCATCACTTTTATTTTCTTTGCTTTTTCAATGTCCTCTTCAGTTTTATCACTCTTTATCGATGTGATGACCTACAATATTAACCTAATAAAAAATGAGAATTTATTGTAAGAAGTGCTCCATTTTGCCTATATTTTAAAATATTTCCTTAATCTCATAATAAACACCAGCTTTATAAATGGCAGATTTGTTGTTTTTGAATTGAACTGCTGCAATCATGGGTAGCATTCTTGCTGGTTATGAAGATACCTAAAATATCCTTGGTTTATGTACTAAGCTTATGAACCAGACTCTGTTTAAAAATAATAGTTTTGGCAACAAAGTATTTCATTAGCCACAGAAAGGTAAGGAGATTCATTTAGTAATATTAGATGATTTACTATGGTGGGACTGTAAAAACATGCATACAAGTCTTCCAAGTCTGAGAACAACGATTGATGCCCAGCATTATCAAACTGCTCCCTCAATAACTCTATTGATAGGAGAATATTTAATCTAATGAAGAAATATACAATCATTTGTGATTTATGTTTTTGTGTTAGTGTAGTAACCTCTGCTTAGTACTTCTCACCTTTTAATGACGTTATTAAATAATTTAGCCAATCAGTATTTTTGAAAATAGCCACTTTAACAGTTAAAAAAATTATACAAAACACAAAGGAGTCAAATGTAAGAGAGAGATACCATAACATATTCCTGGTTGTTTTTTTCTCTCCCTTGAACTAGCAATTTCTTGAAAGACTTGGAATACTAGTCATCTGAACATATCAAGTCTCCCTAACCAAAGTGAAAAGGAAGTATATGCCCTGTAAACCATTGCCTAAGGTTGGGGCTTAGTATAAAATCTATCAAAATCTGTTCATTTTTTCATTTGTGAGAATTAGTTATACTCAAAGTCTTATGCTATCTTACACAAACTCTTTCCAAAGGAAAGAGTTAATTTTAAGGTTGTATTATCACTTAGCTCAGTTATTTTGAAAGATAGTTCACCAAAACATGACCTCACTAAATTTTGCCATTGGTAAAAGAAGAAAGGAAAGGAATCCAGTAAATAAAGACCAAAATATATGGCCTCAATTCATGTATCTTTTGTGGCATATTTTCTTGTCTTTCCAAAGTACTTATATCCTATCTATTGAGCATAGGAATCTCAATAGCTCCTTTAGTTCTTGAAGGTATCATCTTCACCCAAGTAAGGAAGAACTTGGAAAACCATGGTCAGTCAAATGAGAGAAAGTTCTCAAGCCTACATCCATAACGCTGTGTATGACACCACTAGTTTTATTCACATGAGGATAATGGATACTTCTTAGAGGAATGGTACAGAACACTATGGAGAATATTTTATTGAGACTCTAAAAAAGAAGATAAAAGCAATCCTTAGCCTATGAGAAAAGTAACTCAGATGGTAGGTGAAAAATCAAAGGGATTGGTCATAATCCTGGGGTATCAGGTGTAGTCAGATCAGACAGGTATTATTTAGATGTCATTGAGGGAACATTCAGATGTACATATGTACTTAGGCCTGAGGGACTTCAAGGTTATCCTTAGGGAATGTATGAAATGCTCTGAGATCCTTTTGATAACAGACTTTACTTTCATAATAAGATCAATAAAAGCAATGCAACTATCATTGGCAACGTTAGATATACCACAATCAAATTGTTGAAAGAAAAAGACACTTGAAAGTAACAAGAGAAAAATAATTCATCATACATAAGAGATTCTCATTAAAATTAACAGGTAGCTGACTTCTTATCAGAAACCACTGAGGCCAGAAATCAGTGGGATGACATGTTCAAATTGCAAAAGAAAAGGACTCTCAACCAAAAATTACATATCCAACAAAACTACATTTCAACAATAAGGAAAACATTAAGACATTCCCAGATAAATAAAAATTGAGATAATTCATCACTACTGCTACAAAAAAACACTAAAGGGAGTCCTTAAGGCTGAAATTAATGGACACTAGACACTATTTAATTCACATAACAAAATAAAGAACTGATTAAGACAACTGTGTAGGTAAATATAAAAATGTGTTTAATTATTTTAACTGAATAATTATTTTCTTCTACCTAATTTAAAAGCCAACTGCATAAAGCAATAATATAAAACTGTGTTGATGGGCTTATCTATATATATAAAAGCCTAAGCGACCGGCCAACCAGCCGACCAGCCAACCAGCCGGTAGCTATGACATGCACTGATCACCAGGGGGCAGACGCTCAAAGCAGGACAGCAACTTTGCAGAGTGCCCTCTCACACTTTGGGACACCTTGGGAGATGTCAGACTGCTGGTTTTGGCCCGATCCCTGCAGGCCAGGCTGAGGGAACCCACCTGCTGGAGGGACACCACTCACTCCGCAGATGCCCTTCAAGCCCTGGTGCTGCCCCAGGTGAGGCCAACCAGGGAGGGACCATGGGATATTGGCTCCAGAACATGTCCGGCCCGTCTCACCCAGTCCTGTCCTGCCAGCGACCTTCTAATTAATTTCTGTTCAATGTGCAGGAATCCATGCACCGGGCCTCTAGCAATATATAAAGATGTAAGTTGTATTACAGTAATAGCACAAAGGGAGGGGAGGGAATAGAACTATATAGAAGCAAAGTTTTTTAAAATTAATATGGCATTAATCTGAAATAGATTGTTATAAATTAAGTTTTCATTTTATTTCTGGGACAACAACTAAGAAACTTTAAAAAAATAATGAAATAAATGACAAGGCAGTTAACATATACAATAGAAAATAAAATATCTATTTAACACATAAAGCATAATGGAGAATAGAGGAACAAAAATTATATAAGACAGAAAACCAATATCAAAACTTAAGAAATAAATTCTACCTTATTGCCCTAACCGGTTTGGCTCAGTGGATAGAGCATCGGCCTGCAGACTGAAGGGTTCCAGGTTCGATTCCAGTCAAGGGCATGTACCTTGGTTGCAGGTGCATCCCCAGTAAGGGGTGTGTGCAAGAGGCAGCTGATCAATGTTTCTCTCTCATCGATGTTTCTAACTCTCTATCCCTCTCCCTTCCTCTCTGTAAAATATCAATAAAATATATTTTAAAAAATTCTACCTTATTGATAATTACATTAAATGTAGATGGATTAAGCACTGTAATCAAAAGACAGATTGACAGTGGATAAAAAAGATCCAACTATCTACTGTCTTTTGGTTCAAAGACACAAATAGGTTGAAAATAAAAGCATGGAAAAAGATATATTTCTACACTTCACTGGAATTAGTAAAATGTCGTCTATTACATTATGATAAGTTATATATGTATATTATAATATCTAGAACAACCACTATATAAAATATACTAAAAAACTAAAAATAAATCAAAATAGTACCCTAAAAATTAACTCACAGAAAGGCAACTCACGGGAAGACAAGAAAAGAGAAACAGGGATATGAGAAAGAGAAGGAATAAACAGAAAAACAATATGACAGACTTGAAACCTATTATGTAAATAATTAACCTTCAATATAAATGATCTAAATATACCAATTAGGAGACAAAGTTGGCAAAATGGATATTAAAAAGGCCCAATTATATGCTATTTATAAGAAATTCACTTCAAAACAACATAGATAGGTTGAAAGCAAAATAAGTCCATCGAAGAAAGCTAAGATCCATATGATTTCATTCATATGTAGGATATAAAACTGAAATTTATAGATACTGACAATAATATGATGATTACTGAAGGAAAGGGGTGGGGAACAGTAAAAGGCAAAAGGAGCCAAATATATGGTGACAGAAAATGATATGACTTCATGTGGTGGGGGAATGTATCATAGAAAGGTACACTTGAAACTTATATAATCTTAGTAACCAATGTCACCCAATTCAATTTAATAAAAAAAGAAAGTAAAAGAATGAGATATGGTATACTATGCCAATAAGAATTTTTTAAAAGATTGGAGGGAACTCTTTGTACCTTTATTAAAACACTCATGGTGTTCCAATACTCTATTACATGGTGGGGCTCAGTCTTTGTGAAATTGACTGATGACTACAGGTATGTAGCCTTTCTTACATTTTCATGAACCAGATTACTCAAGTATTAAGTCAAGATCTTACTAATATATAAAAAAGAGTAGTAACTAGAAGACCTTCTAAACCAGCACACTGATATGAAATAGCTGGTGTGAGGCTGCTGGTGGGAAGAGCAGCCAAAGCTAAAGAAAACACATATGCAGCATCAGTTAAGTAACTGTGGGCCCAGCTTCGTATTTTAAATTGGAAAGAAAGTTTTCATGTATCACAAAAATAGCAATAGAAGAGGGTCAAGTGGAAAGATGATTTTTATTCTCAGTTCTCTGATGTGGTTTGTGGTTCTTCTTTCAACATCTGTCAGTCTCCATCAATATATACCTGAAAAAAAAAAAGCAGGCAATTATTATTTGAAAGGTTATAGAATTGTCCACATTGTGAATTTCACCTTCCTAGTTGTCACTTCACAACTAGGTTGCTAACTTAGATCCCAATAAAATTAGTCTTGAGTAAGATACTTTAACATTTACTATTAGAAACTGCTTGGTACATAAATCCCTTTGGAGAAACAGGAGCCTCATCCAAATGGACCTAAAATACTGTGGACCAGACTTGACAGCCACAGTCCACTGAAATGCTGGAAGCCTGGAGAAAAACAAATTCTTGTCCCTTGCTTTCCCCCTTCCTCTCATAGGCTACTGCAGAAAAATAAAGTGTTTTGGTTTTTTTTTATGTGAAGGGAAATATACTAGACTTTCTACACTTCAATCAATTTTAGGATGTCCTGTGGGATCTAGAACCACTAAGCTCTATCCTGAACCTAACTCACTTGTTAACTCTCATAAAAATTGCCACAGATTTATAGATGACACTGAACTAGGCCCTCCATAATTTGATAAGAGGAGCTACAAGAGAGTTAAGTATGACATTAGAATGGAAATAAAATATGATATTCCTACAACCCTCATGCAATCTTTCATGGAGAAGCATCATTCTACTTACAAATACTAATTTAAATATTTAGTCTGAGGGCAACCTTTTATCTCTCAACCACATTCTCTCCCAAGCCAGATGCAGTAAAGAGGCATGCTCTAGGAACAGAATGAGCAGTAAACTGATTTCATATTTCTAACACCAGATTATATTATGACCTTACAGGGGGATAAGAATGATGGGCTTGAGTCATCTTTGTGAGGATTTTTGAATTTCTTCTTTCAACTCATTTCAATTCTATTCAATTCAACTTGACAAAAATGTACTTCACAATGCCAATAAACCAGGGGAAAACTACAAGAAGTTGTCAATATCATAAAAGCATATCTATATATGTAAAAGCCTAAGCAACCATCTGACCGTTTGACCATTCAACTGTTCGACCTGTAGCTATGATGCCCAATGACCACCAGGGGGCAGATGCTCAACTCACAAGCATGGAAACATGGAAAAGACAGAGGGAAGGGGGGAGGGTGGGAAGAGATTAACCAAACATCTTATTTGCATACTAGAGGCCTGGTGCATGGATTCATGCACTGGTGGGGTCCCTCAGTCTGGCATGCAGGGATTGGGCCAAAACTGGCAGTCCGACATCCTGTAAGGTGTCCCGGATTGCAAGAGGGTTCAGGCCAGGCCGAGGGACCCCACCGGTGCACATATCCATGCACTGGGCCTCTAATATTAAATACAATGACAACATCACAAGGTAAATCCCTCCCTCTTTTTTCCTTTTATTCTCTTTCTACCTTCATTTCCTTCCTTCCTTCTTTTTCTTCTAGATTTATTAAGCTATAATTGATATATATCATGTAATTTAAGTTGGATAACATGATGATTGGATACATGGATATAGAGTGAAACGATTACCACAGTAGGGATAGTAATACATCCATTATCTCACAAAATTACTATTGTGTGTGTGGGGGGGGGTGAGAACATTTCTTTCTAAGGCATTGTCTTCCCAAAGACAAATAATGATTTTCACCTATCATTTCTCTAGCTTCTTTCACTCACCAAAGACATCAATATCTTTCTATAGTATAGACCATAAAAACAGTCACTTTCTTTGCAGTGATCTAGAGAGCAAAGAGGACTTCTCAAGGTCACCCATTACTTTTCCGATGCACACAAGGCAAGCACCAGCACCTCTGCTCTTCACAAGGGGCATCTCTCATGCTGCAGTTTTCTGTCACCAACTGTAATGCACTACCTGTGATTTTCATCTACCTCTATATGAAAACATGATAGAATGCCCCTCTTCCGTGGGTTATTTCCATAGCTACTGTATTTATTATATTAATGTTTATCTCTTGGATGTCATTTAATGAATGTCAGCAGGGAGGAGGGAGGAGATAGAATATTTACGGAAAGAAGCTGTGCCATTAATTCAAAATGGATGGTAAAGACAAGTGTGCACATTCCCGTGGCCACATGGGGACTATTTTAAGGCACTGAAGCAGTTAATTTTGTTTTAGATACATGATTATAGATAAAATAGATCTTTTCAACTTCGTTGAAAATTGAAATTATAACGCATACAAGGCTTCAGATCAAAATGCTATATAGTCTCCCCTCCCCACCTTATCTAAGGAGTGTAATGCCCTTACAATGGCCCACTTCTTGAACTCTTTCCAATTTCAGATATTTCCTATCTCTTTTAATACCTCATTGCTTTTGCATCAATTACAGCCTGACCTAAAGCTGCACTGGAAGTGGAAGTGATATATAGTGGAATCCATTTAAATGAATTTCTGATGAAAGAATAAAACTGTTAAAAGAAAATTTACTGCACAAATTTATACAAATCCTGTATATGCTGTGAAAACCTCTTAAATGAAAACTGATGAAAGATTAAAATATTAAATTAATTAAAATCCACCATACTGATGATTTAACCTACTAAATAAATGTCTAAAACAAAGATAGAATTTTGTAGTGCTCAAGTGTATGTCAATTTTATTTTACTTTTTTTAAAAATATATTTTATTGATTTTTCACAGAGAAGAAGGGAAAGGGATAGAGAGTTAGAAACATCGATGAGAGAGAAACATCGATCAGCTGCCTCCTGCACGCCCCCTACTGGGGATGTGCCTGCAACCAAGGTACATGCCCTTGACCGGAATTGAACCTGGGACCTTTAGTCTGCAGGCTGATGCTCTATCCACTGAGCCAAACCGGTTGGGGCTGTATGTCAATTTTAAATGTGTGGTAAGCTAGCATAACACAAAAGTATGGCTGTCGTTATTCTTTGTTGAACCAGCCATTATTTAGAAACACTTGTATTGGTTCTTCACATGATAAGAAAGGCAAAATATCCTGTTTCTCATACAAGGTAATGTTGTGCATTAGCCTCTTCCTTTTTCCTAATCCTTTATCACTTGAACTCTCTAGGTTATATGTTAGTTTGCATATAGTGCCTAAGAGGTGGATAAAAATTGGGTATCTCCCACAGCCATTTCTACCCTCTAGTAGGGTTCCTTAAAAAAAACAGAACTTAAATCTTGCTCACAGAATATACCTTTGCCAAAAGTTAATATTAGAACATAAATTTTCAGTGAGACAAAGCAATTTCTATTAAGAATTACTACTCTGCCCATCTAATTCTCAATTTAACATTAAAAAAAACCAATAACTCTGTTGTAAATTTTCTAGCAATTAAAATAAGTACAAACTAGTTTCTTGCACAGAAGAATTAGAGTTTCTGACTCAGTTTAGAGTAAAGGTGACATGTGGTTTTTGGTAATACACAAGCTTTGGTCACTCAAAAACAATACTCCCTAATTAGACACAGTTGAAACTGTTTGATTATTGTCAGGAAAAACAAAAATTCAATTGCACTATTTAAACTTCACCCAGCTGTCCTCTGATCCCTGTTCATATTACAGTATTATAGTCATTGCGATTATTGCAATTTAGAAATCATGGCCAAGAAGAGGTCATTGGCAACTGGTAGTGACCAAATATCTGGGCATATGGCCAAATGCATGTGACCATTAATTCAAATGAATTCTACTGACCATCAGATAAAATATAACTTGTCTTAAAGGACCAAGAGGGAAGGGGTTTCTATGCTAATTAGTTATGGCCAATCCTAAAATTGATTTTAGGGAGAAATAGAAAATTGCTTCTAGTGAGCTTTTGATTTTTCATCAACCCTAGATATTTTGAGGGGCAGAGTGGGAGGGATTGTCCAAACCTTCAATGGAATTCCTGAAGAGGTGGGAATCTCAAGGCATGGTTAAAAATGATCCAGGGTGGTCTATGGTTGTAGTTGGCATAGCCTTGGGCACTGCAGCATCTTTTAAATTACTATTGTCTAAAAGGTGAAGTGTTTCACCTTTAGTGGATAATCTTGATGTAATTTGTCAACTGCAGTAGTTGTCCAACAGCTCTCAAATGTCCCAAGAGCAAGAACTGAGTCTTGGTTTATCTTTGCAATTCTAAGGAAACCCACAGCACTCAATAAATATTTGGTGAAGTAAACTGAAACAGTCCATAGCAATTTTACTCTGGCTGAATTCATAACTAAATAAGACTTGGGGCTTTAGCACCCCCTGGGGGATGCTATACTTGACTTCCCTTATAGTTTTTCATTCTTCCTGAATATTTATGGAGTACCTCTGATGAGGTGTTCGGTACTGGAAATGGGATACCTATCTTTAGGAAGCCTACTATCTATCAGAAATTCTGAAAGGTCCTAATTGTTGTCCAATAATTATTTATAGAGCAACAATTAACCAGGCACAGAGGTACAGTAGTAAACAAGGTATACTTCCAGTCTAATGGAGTGCTGATAAAGAAAGAGGCAGTTACAATTGAGTATGAAAAGTGTTCTGAGACAGGTAGGAAGGCAATGGAATAGAGGAAATACTATCTAAACTGAAACCTGAAGGATAAACATAGAAGTTAAATAGGTAAAGTGGCTATATAAATAAGAGGGAAGCTAAATTTATGAGATTATTCATTTTGTGGATTCCATATGTTCCCATATTTGAATTTATAGATTCTTCATTAACAAAAAGATATTTTCTTTTTTCAAATAGATAATTAGACAGAATATTTAACTTTTCCAAGTGTTTGATACTTTTTGGATAGCTGATTAGTATCCATAGCTTATTTTTATAATTTTTTTTGTACATATATTTACCAAATAGGTCAGGTGTTTTCATGTAACATTAAATACTTATTGGTATCACTGTTATCATTAATGCCATCTTAGAGCTTCAAGATATCCAGCACTTACAATGGTCAGAGTGAAAAAGAATTTTGATATCACAAAGTTAAATACAGTGAAAGTGATAGGGAACTCAAGAAGTTAAAAATTTTTAGCTTTAGATATACAGTTTATAGGCTTGGCAATTAATGCATGTGCAAAGCTTTCGTTCCAAGGACTGGAGTGTATGACTGGACCTGGCATGACTTCAGGAGACACGCACACAATTCGACCCTTGTGCCCCAGGAGGACTGCAAGTGACCAAAATGGTATCTGAGCTATTGTGCTCCAGGGACAGAACCTCCACCAGCCAGGACGTACATAAAGAACCACTGGTCAGCAGATGAAGGGATGGTTGGAAAATCACTGGACTGCAGCTTTTATCTGATTAACCTTTTCCTCTGAATTCCAAACCCCTTACCTACTTTTTCCCTGAATTCCAAACCCTTTACCTACACTTTTCTTCTCCTTATAAAAATGGTTGGCTTGAAGTGAGATGTAAGACAGTCTTTAGGGTATATAACTCACCATCTTCTCAGATCACCAGCCTTCTGAATAAAATGCCCATAAAGATTTAACCCTTGTCTCTGCTTGATTAATTAGAATTATAGAACATAATTTAAATAAAGACAATATATGTAAATAAACATTAAAATCAACATGAAAGACAACTATCTACTTATATTATTTAAATTGTAACTAAAAATATGCATAAAAACTATTATTGTTTTTAGAGATATTAATTGAAAATGAGGATATATCATCACATGATTTTAACATAAAATCTAAAGATTAATTAGAATTATAGAACATAATTTAAATAAAGACAATATATGTAAATAAACATTAAAATCAACATGAAAGACAACTAGGAACATCTTAGAAGTTATTTTGAACATTATAGAGACTTTTTCTCAAGACATTCTTTCTTGATTTCTAATTTAAATATATTAGGAATTGAAAAACAATGCCTATCTGAAATTCCACATTACAGACCAAACTGCTGAACATCCACTTTGCATGCATTTAATCCTTTCTAGACTGAAACTTGGTCTAAAGTGAGCTAAAAGCAGTATGAACACCTGGTTCACCTGCTGGTGACTCAGACTTCTTAGCGTTTGTGAGCTCTCCCTGATCTGTGTTTAGAACCATCACTGGGGAGTCCCCACAAAGCAGAGTTTCCAGACAAGTGAGCCTCTGATCACCTATATCAGAATCACCTGGAGAGCTTGAATTTACAAAATGCATGATCCTTGCCCAATGTCAGGTCTATCGGATCAGAACTGGGTGAGGATGGCTTGAGGAAATTATTTTTAACAATAAAAATTTAACAAAATTAATTATTATATGTACATAAGTTTTTAAAATGGTGAAACCTGATAGAAGGTAAATCTTCAAATTATGAAACTTTGCAGTGGAGCTCAAAACCCAAATTTCCATGTTGACTTGAATGTGACCAAGAATAACAGAAGAATTGAAAAGAAGAAAGAAAGAAAGAAAAAGTCCCTGGTAGCATCTAGAGAAATTGCAGGGGATCACAATGGTGATAAGAAGGAAAAATGATTTTTTCCTAAGCAAGAACCAGCAGTGCTCAGGAAGAACTGCAGCTCCCTTAAGGATGGGGTATAGAGACGATAAGAAATCATTAGAAAACATCAGTGGGGACAGGGTGTACTCCCTGGAGCTCTGGCAGGTATCACACATGCCCTGGGGCAAGTACAACATAGGCCCTCAACAAATTTTGGTGGGATAGATGGATGGACGAATAGATCGATGGAGGGATAAAAGGAAGGATGGGAATTCTTGAGTGTCATTTTTAGAATGTCAGTATATTGGGAACTTCAATTGCAGAGATTCCAAGAAAATAGGTGTCGGGTCCAAGTCCCTCTGCCAGGAGCTGGACCACCTGGGATGCTGGGTATTCGATAGAGAAGCCATGAGAAGTTGTGGGTATATAAGAGAGTCTTTATTGTAACCCAAGTGGCCATTGCTATGACAGGAGCTATTAGACAAAGCAGTTCTTCAAAATAAAGTCCCAAACAGTAGCCGTACACCAGCTAGGTAACAATACATCTTTCCCACAAAGTAGCTGTAGCCTCCAACTTAGGAGCTATACAGGAGCCATTCTTAGAGCTACAGCCTCACTAAGCAGCTGCCTCCAAGCCCGCAGTAGCAGACTGCTGGTCAGTAACATACTTTAATACTAACTTAGACAAACGCGGCTCCTTTCCAAATAGTGACCTCACTATTTTGGGTTATAGAAGGGCATGCTTGCACAGTGTACACAGTCAGATTACTGTGTCCTTGCTTCTTGCACCTGCATATAGTATCTCAACCTTGAACACTTTTATAAAGATCCCCACACTCAGAGTAGCCTTGAACATTCAGCATACTCTGAACAGGGCCTCCACACTCCCATTTGCCTTGATCATCCAGCATACTCTGACAGGATCCCCACGATAGGATTTTATGTATTTCAATTAGAAAGGTATTCTGAAAATTGAATTGTAAATTACTGTTAGAATGCTTACAAGTGTGAAATGCTGGACTTCTCATAAGGCATTTCCCTGGATACCTATAGGAGACACACCAAGTAATATGGATACTTTGTGCCATGACCAATCTAAAGCAAGGTTTCCAAGTATAAATCAACAATTGTGATTAGTTCATGTTTACTAGTACTTGACAGCAAATTTTGACAGAATGTATCAGACAGGCATCATTTCACCGGAAGATTAATCTAGGACTTAGTATGTAGGTCAAGACTATCATTTTAGTTGGGTATTAAAAATAGACAACAGATAATTTTACTGGCAAAATGTTAAAATTTAAATGCCTATGGATCTGGAAAACAAGATTATGGCACTAATTCTGCCACCAATGCACTGTACAAATTTGGACAGGTTATTGTATACTGCTTAATAAAATAAGAAAATTAAAATATAATTTCAAAGGCCTAGTCCAGGTGTAATCCGTATTGTGCTGGTAGTTAACAATGGGATCTCCTGGGGAGAGGTAAAGAGCCCTTATTTGTATCATTTTTAAATTTATATGGAATAAATACTTCCATTGTATTTCAAGATGATGTCACTGAATGCAGAGTTGAGAAGAGATGCACATAATTCTTGCAAGCTGGTTGGAGATAATATTCTATGGTAACATAATGCTATTTTATGTACCTACTAGAGGACCAGTGCACGAATTCGTGCATGGATGGGGTCCCTCGGGGTGGCCTGCAGAGATAGGGCCCCAGCTCACACCCACAGCCTCGCAGCCCTGCAGCCCCACCTGGCACCCCACCTTGGCCTGGCGCTGCCCCCTCACCTGCTCCACCATCCCGCCTGTCGGGTAATTGATTGGAGCCGGGCCCACTACCCAGGTCCCTCAGTGCCTGGTAGCCAGGCAGTGGCCCCACATCCCACCACCACCACTGGTCGCCATCTGCAGGGTGATTGGCAGGGCGATCGGGCCCTTGCTCGCACCTGCCTTGGCTTGGCACCACCTGCTCACCTGCTGCACCATCCGGCTGTGGTCCTGCTCTCGTCAGGGCCCATCGGAACCAGTAGCACCGCCACTGCTGCCCACTGCCAGCACTGTGTCATCAACGCCCACCATGGTCGCATCGCTTCCTGGTCATAGCGCACGTCATAGCAAATGGTTGAATTCCCAGTCAAATGACCACCCGAGGGGACAATTTACATATTAAGCTTTTATTTTATAGGATTCCCCAATCTGAATATTTGCTCTATGTTCCATTTTTGCTCTTCTTCATAAATATTTAGGTTCCTAGAATTAAAATGTCTGAGTCCCATCCCCCAACCACATTGTATGTTCTCATATGTAATTTTTTTTTAAATTTAAGTTCTTTATTATTTAACACTAGAGGCCCGGTGCACAAAAATGTGTGCACTCGTGGGGTCCCTCAGCCTGGCCTATGCCCTCTTGCAGTCTGGGACCCCTCAGAGGATGTCAACCTGCTGGGGGAGGGCCGCTCCCTGCGGGATCGGGCCCAAGCTGGCAGTCAGACATCCCTCTGGCAGCCCGGCAGCCCTCGGGGGATGTCCACTTGCCAGCGGGGAGTAGGCCTAAGCTGCAATCAGACATCCTTAATGCTGCTGAGGAGGCAGGAGAGGCTCCCACCACCACCGCTGTGCTGGTAGCCATCAGCCTGGCTTGTGGCTGAGCAGAGCTCCCCCTGTGGAAGCACACTGACCACCAGGGGACAGCTCCTGCATTGAGCATCTGCCCCCTGGTGGTCAGTGTGTGTCATAGTGACCAGTCTTTCCCAGTTGCTCTGCTGTTAGGGTCAATTTTCCTATTACCCTTTTATTATATAGGATGGAGGCCTGGTGCACGGGTGGGGGCTGGCTGGTTTGCCCTGAAGGGTGTCCCGGATCAGGGTGGGGGTCCTGCTGGGGTGTCTGGCCAGCCTGGGTGAGGAGCTGATGGCTGTTTGCAGGCTGATCACACCCCCTTCAGGGTGGGGGTCCCTACTGGGGTGCCTGGCCAGTCTGGGTGAGGGACTGATGGCTGTTTGCAGCTGGTCACACCCCCTTCAGGGTGGGGGTCCCCACTGGGGTGCCTGGCCAGCCTGGGTGAGGGGCTGATGGCTGTTTGCAGGCTGGCCACAGACCCTTCAGTGTGGGGGTCCCCACTGGGGGTGCCCGGCCATCCTGGGTGAGGGGCTGAGGGACGTTTGCAGGCTGGCCACACCCCCTTTAGGGTGGGCGGTCTCCACTGGGGTGCCTGGCCAGTCTGGGTGAGGGGCTGAGGGCTGTTTTCAGGCTGGCCAAGCCCCCTGGTGAAGCTCCCAGCCTTTCCTTTTTTTTTTTATTCTGGGATTTATTTACCTTCTATAATTGAAAATTTGTAGCCTTGAGTGGAGCTCAGAGTCAGCAAGGGCGGGCGGGAAGCTTGGCTTCCTCCATCGCCAGGGGCAACCCAAGCCTCCTGCTTGCTCCAGCTCGTGGCCACGGCCAGCTGAAAGCAGGTATCTGGGGTTTATTTATCTTCTATAATTGAAACTTTGTTGCCTTGAGTGGAGCTCAGAGCCGGTCACGGCAGGTGGGAAGCTTGACTTCCTCCATCACTGGGGCAACCAAGCCTCCCTCTCGCTCCAGCTCCGTGGCTGCCGGCCTCCATCTTGGTTGGGTTAATTTGCATATAGTTGCTCTGATTGGCTGGTGGGCGTGGCTTAAGGCATAGCGAAGGTACAGTCAATTTGAATCTTTGTCTTTTATTAGTGTAGATACTACATAAGTCTCCTTTTTATGTCATAAGCTAACATGAAAAGGTATTTTTTATTTTATTATATATTTTTCTGTTCAGTCTAACAAAAATGGAAATAACTTTTTATGAAGCCTTTAGCTTCTAGCTTGAAATTTGTCTGTTAAATTACTATTTTTTAATGATGTGAGAGGTGTTGTTTTATTAATTCTTTTTTCTCTGACCTTGAAATATAATAGACTACTTTAAAGGTCTCAATGGTATAAGTCATTAGGAAGATAAAAATATATGTGATTAAAGTAAAACATGATAAGACTTAAATTAAGTAATGATGTTAATAATCTTACTTTATGAAAATGGGTTAGGTGATAAATTTTAATTATCATTATAATCAGGGTTTATCAACTAAAAATGGCTTAAATTTTTTAAAGTGAATGAATATTTAAAAGTTTACTAGAGAAAATACAGCTGTAATTCAAAATTATTAAATGACTTCACTGCAAAAAAATATCTAACAATTTTAAAAATAAGAAAAATTTTAGTAGCATTTACCAAAAAAATATAGTCTATAATGAATATTCAAATACTGGAAAAAAACAGCAACATAACACATACTGTCACTACATGTAGTATACACATAACTTAGTACTTGTATTTCCTAGCAAAGTAAACAGTGATTTGCCAATTAAGGCCATTTTTCTCCCAAAACTTGTTATTTCTCTGAATACCACTCATTGGATTTGTATAAACTCTATTTTCCATACAAAATTGTTAATATTTTATGTAAGCATAATTCACTTTTAGCAGCTAGACAGGGACACATACACATGCTTACCACATGGTCAACACCTACAAGTTAGATCTGGATCAATTCTTTCCTATGCATTCCTCCTCTAGTTCCTGGAAATGTCAATCTTGACTTTTTATCTTATGTGTTAGTAAATTTCTTGGATCCAGTAATGTCTCTAAGTTAGTTGTTAAGTTTTAATCTCACAGAAGAGTTATAATACTTTCTTGCATTTTCCCAATTTCTTAACTGATATTTTTGGTGATTTAAGAGTCAGAAAAGCATATATTTTCTAAGTAATGCTGGGAAAAAGTTCCCACATGTGCACACTACCTGAGTTATACCTGCTTTCTCCATTTGTGCTTAGAGAAAAGCCTTGTAAAGTCAGTCCTATAATGTGACATATGCATTCCTAAAAAATCACTGTTCTGTGCAAAATCACACAAGAAAACACCACAGGGCTTTTGTGGAAAAATGGGGCTAGTGATATAACACATAAAAACTTCTCAGTAACACATAAAAGAAAGATAAGAGGCAAATAAAAATGGTAGTACAGTTTCATAAATAATTAAAGAATAAAGACATATGTAAATACCGCAATAAATATAACACTTTACTTCAAAAAAAAATCTGAGTCAAAGGTAAATGTAAACATTTCTGAAGTTCTTGATCAATACTGCTAAAATATGTCCAGAAAAATCATACTAATTTATGTACCCACAAACAGTGAGAAATTAATGTCTCACAAAACAATGGCCAACAAAGGGCATTATTAAAAAAGCAAACAAACAAACAAATAACCAGCTTTTTAATCTGGCAGTTTAGTTTCTGAATTTACATTTTTAACTAGATAAGCATGTAAATATACTAATTAACAATTTATATTTCTTTCTTTGAAAAATGTTTATTCATGAGCTTTGTCATTTGTCCATTTATTCTTAATGGGTTTCTCTAATTAATATTTATGTCTATAACCCTTTGTTAAGCTATTGCAAATATATAATTATAAAGTTAATGTCCAGAAATATTACATCTTTAATAATTAAATCTGTGGATGTTTTTCCCATTTCTTCTCCAACTTTTCTGGCTTGTTTTACATTTAATAATTTAAACCACCTTAATTTACTTTGAATATAGTATGAAGAAAGAATCTATGATTTTCCTCCCCTGCCCCCCAAATTTAGTTAATTTCCTTCTATCTCTTTTTCAAAAAATCTCTCTCCTTTCAACCTATTTTATACTGTGATTTGCATAAAATGTGAAATTTTATATATAGACATCTCTTTTTGCCCATGTATCCTTATCTATTGATCTGTTTATTCTTATATAAGTATATTCCTATGATAATATATACCCCATTGCAATCAATTTCAGTATCTAACTAGTTCAGTCCCTACTAACTCCTTTACTTTTCTAAGTTTTCTTAACATTTTTATGTTACTTATTGTTAGAAGGGTTTTAGCATGTTTCTTAAAAACCCAACAGGGTTTTTATGTCTATTTTATTAAACAAATATTATTAATATCTTTATAGTATAAAACTATTTGTCTTTTATTTATGTTCCCTGATAAATACTGTGGTTTTCTTTATGTTTTTTATTGAAATTATTAGTAGACATGTAATGCTTTTACGCTATTACTAGAGGCTCAGTGCACGAATTTGTGCACCAGTGGTCCCTCGGCCTGCCTGTGGGATCAGGCTGAAACAGGCTCTCTGACATCCCCTGAGGGGTCCTGGATTGTGAAAGAGTGCAGGCCAGGCCAAGGAACCCCACTGGTGCACAATCAGGGCCAGGGAAGGACATGGGAGGTTGGCCAGCTGAGTAAGGATTGTGGGAGGGCTCCAGGACATGTCTGGCCTGTCTCGCTCAGTCCCGATCAGCCAGACCCCAGCAGCAAGCTAACCTACTGGTCGGAGCATCTGTCCCCTGGTGGTCAGTGCACATCATAGTGAGTGGTTGAGTGGCCTTAGCATATAATTAGCATATTACACATTGATTGGTTGAACTGCCAACCAGACGACCAGACACTTAGCATATTAGGCTTTTATTATATAGGACTAGAGGCCTGGTGCACAAAAATTCATGCACTGGAGGGGTCTCTCAGCCAGGCCTACACCCTCTCACAGTCTGGGAGCCCTCAAGGGATGTCCTACTGATGGCTTAGGCCCGGGGAGAGTGGGCCTAAGCTGCAGTCTGGCCTCCCTCTACAGAAGGTGACTGGACCAATCAGGAGAAGGTGCTGCCCCCATTACCCCACTGCTGCTGCCACTGCCAGTTGCTGTGGCTGTTGGCCCTCAGCCCTCACTTCTTAGTGCTGCCCCCTCCTCCAACTGGAGCCAGGCTGGCTGGGGGAGGGACTGTGGGAGGTTGAGGCAACGCATTCACACCCTGTCCAGACTCTACAGAAGCTCCGGGACTGAAGTGCTGTGGCCTCTCCCACCACCACCTCTGCAGGAGTGGCTGCAGCACAGGTGGAATTGGACCAGGGCCCATGGTGCCACGGCCTCTCCCGCCACTGCCTCTGTGGAAGGAGGGGCCACAGCATGGGTGGGATGGACCTGGGCCCGTGGCACAGCTGCCTCTCCCACCACCACCTCTGCAAAAGGGGCCATGGCACTGGACCGGCCTGCGCCACCACCTCTCCCGCACTTCCGGCCCTCGACCCATGCAGCCACTGTGGCTTTGTCCGGAAAGACGTCCAGAAGATGTCCAGTCTAATTAGCATATTACCCTTTTATTAGTATAGATAAGTAGAATCTGTTTTCGATCTATTTTCCGGTACATATGTTACATCTATACATTTTGTAATGTGTCAATGATAAGTACAAAAGTCATTGATTTTTATATATTTATGAGGGGCCTGATGCACGAAATTCTTGCAAGAGTAGGCCTTCCTTCCCCTGGCTGCCAGCACCACTTTTCCTCGGCACCCGGGACCTAAGATTTCCTCCAGCTGCTGGCAGGCACCAGGATCCGGGCTTCCCTTGCAGCCACGACTTCATCTGGAAGGTCATCCGGAAGGACATCTGGAAGAATGTCTGGTCTAATTAGCATATTACTCTTTTATTATTATAGATCACAAACTTATTCACAGAAATTTTTAGATTAATCTTGGAGAGTTATATTTATACTTTATGTAAATAATAACTTGTTTATTTATAGTTTTAAATCTTACTTTACTGGCCATGAATTTCAAAACAATAATAATGTTAATGATAAGCATTATTTTTTTCTTTCTTTGGTTTATATTTATTTAGAGAAAGTTGTCGATTATATGCAACTAGAGGCCCGATGCACGAAATTTGTGAATGGGGGTGGGGCGTCCCCTTGGCCCAGCCTGCTCCCTCTCCAATCCGGGACCCCTCGGGAGATGTCCAACTGCCGGTTTAGGCCCTATCCCTGGGATTGGCAGTCGGACATCCCTCTCACAATCAGGGACCACTGGCTCCTAACCACTCACCTGCCTGCCTGCCTGATTGCCCCTAACTTCCCCCCTGCCAGCCTGATCACCCCTAACCACCTCTGCCTGCAGGCCTGGTCACCCCCAACTGCCTCCCCCCCTAGCTAGCCTGGTCGCCCCTTACTGCCCCCCCTGCCAGCCTGGTCACCCCATGCAGCCTGCTGTTCAGTTGTTTGGTCGTCCCTCACTAAGCCCCTGATGGCCTTGTTGCCCCACGCAACCTGCTGTTTGGTCGTTACTGTTACTGTGATGGCATCCTGGACAATTTGCATATTCCTCTATTATTACTATAGGTAGGGAAATTTGTCTATGTGTGCATCTTTACATATTTTTTTAACTCTTTGTTTTAAATACATATTCTTTGAGTTACGAAGCATATTTATATTTCTAATATTTTAAGAACATTTTTGTTGTTATATTTTTAATTGTTTGCTTTTGATTAATTAATGAGTATTACATTTTACCAGATAGATTTTTGAAATTTATTGATATGACACATATGGGGTTTTATTTGACCAATTAATTTTTGCTATCATAGGCTTTTCTATTTAACAAGGTAGAGATTTTTCTTGTTTAGAAAGAACTGACACTTTAATACTGCTAAATTTGATTTGCTAATATTTATTTAGAAAATTTATATTGATATGTATAATTTTGCCCATTCTATGCTAGAAATTTTATTCAGATTTTTGTGTAAAAATCTAAGATTTTAAAAGTACATTGGGTGGTTTTGGAACTTTTTGGTAGAGCCACTACAGATAACATGGCAATACTCTTTTACTATAAAATTCAAAAGAATGCATTTATAAAAACTAGATGAGTCTTTTATATTGAAGTAATTCTTTGATTGGGCATGTCTGTTTTATTTTTCTAATTGATATCTGTAAAGTAAGTTTCAGTCATGTAAATTTTTGTATCTCTAAATGATAATCACTATTTCTAATTCAATTAGCATAAAATTATGAATAGTATTTTATAATATTTTTTCTAAATTTCAATCTATGAAATAAATAATGGATTCAAATTTTCACCACTTTGCAACTGCTAATGAATTGACAGATTTAGGCATTTATCATTTTCAGTTTGGATGGCTCTATTTTTCCTTGCATAAATTTACCAGGAATTTATGTTTTATTGTTATTCTTTTAATAGTTCTGTTTATCTATGTCTTATTCAATAATTTCTATTTTTATCTTTAATTATTTATCCCCATTTACTTTAATTATCTTTATGGTAAGCTAGAGGCCTGGTGCATGAAATTCGTGCACTCGGGGGGGGAGGGGTCCCTCAGTCCAGCCTGTCCCCTATCACAGTCCGGGAGCCCTCAGGGGATGTCCTACTGACAGCTTAGGCCCACTCCCCGTGGGCAGAAGCTGCAGTCTGGCCTCCCTCTGAGGGAGGCGACCAGGATTATCAGAGGAAGGTGCCTCCCCCATCACCCTGCTGCTGCTGCCACTGCTGACCACCACTGCTGACCGCCACAGCCGGCAAGGTGTTTTCATCAACATGGACTCCAGTCCCTTCCCCACGAAAAAATGACAACTTTCTTTAGGCATTTTCAAGATGTCTCTTTCATAGGATATGACATTTCTTTCATTTTTTTTTTATCCTCACCTGAGGATATTTTTCCATTGATTTTTAGAGAGTGTGGAAGAGAGAGGGAAAGACAGAGAGAAACATCAATGAGAGAGGCACACTTTGATTGGTTGCCTCCTGCATGAGCCCTGACCTGGGCCCCAGCTAGGGAGGAGCCTGCAACCTAGGTACATGTCCTTGATCAGAATCAAACCTGGACCCTGCAGTCCGCAGGCCAAGGCTCTATCCACTGAGCCAAACCAGGTAGGGCAGGATATGACATTTCTTAGCCCCTCCAGCAGTGGGACTTCATTTTTTCCTCCAGGAGTGAGGTAGAAAAACCCTAGATCACCTTCTTGGATTCTTATTACCCAGGTTACCAAGAACACTGCAAGTGGTGTACTGGGAGCTTAGTCAGTGAGCGGTCAGAAAAGTTGTTTCCTCTGCAGCTCATGCACAGAGGCAGGACTGCTAGCGCACGGTGGCATGGGATAGCCCCCTGTCTCTGCTCTGGGCCTGCTCAGGCCACCGCGGCAGCACAGGCACACCCCCCTGTCTCACATCACACGCAGTCCCCTCCCACCCACCTAAGCACACAGCCTGCTCCTGAGTTGTCATGACGTTATGGCGTTCCAGACAATTTGCATATTACCTCTTTATTTATATATAGACAAGTTTAGTGTTTACTGTATATAACATGTTAACAAAAAATGAGATACCTTAAACAAAAAAGAAGTTTATTTCTCAGAAAAGTATAAAAGAAAATCCATATGTAGGAGGCATTTGGTTTCTTATAGAGAGGGTCCCCAAAATTGTCAGAGTACCTGATTCCTTCCATCTAACAGCTCTTTCAACTTTCTATTTGTAACCCATGGAAGTCCCTATATATGAATATCCTGTTGATGCTATAACTGCACAGATAGAATGTTTCTAAGAGGGTTTTAAAATGTGTTAGTTTATATGTTCCTGGTGGTATAAATCCTAAGGTTGAGAAGATCTTACTGTAAAGGGCCTGAATAGATATTTTTCTAAAAAAGGTATACAGGTGGCTAATAAATATATGAAAAGATGCTCAACATCTTTTCTAATCTTCAAGAAAATGCAAATCTACACCACAATGATATGTCACCTCATACTTGTTAGGATGGCTATTATTAAAAGACAAG
>NW_005871223.1:2500919-2620050 GCF_000147115.1 Myotis lucifugus | reverse complement strand
AAAGAAATCAACCAAAGAACTTGCATGCATATATGCATAACCCATAAACACAGGAACTAGGGTAGTGAAGGCCTGGGGTGGGGGTTGGGGTGAGGTAGAAGGGGTTAATGGGGAAAAAAGGGGACATATGTAATACTTTAAACAATAAAGATTTTTAAAAAGACAAGAAAGGAGAGAAAAAGAAGGTGATTAGCAAGAAGATAGGGAGGGAGAGTGTGTGAGAGAGTGAGGGAGCGATAGAGGAGTGTGTGGATGTGTTGGTGTGTGTGTGTATGAGCTAGGGACAGTTAGATCCTGCAGGTCCTCCAGTGGGCTGCCAAACTGGGCAGTCTTAGATGGTGAAACCCCGCTGCCACCATGGACACTCAGGGGGAAGCCAGTGTGGGCACAGAGACCACGCCATCTTGAAAAACAGAACTGCTTGGGACTAGGATACTAGCCTCACCACTACCCAATTTGATCTCAAACGCAAACTGGGACCCTACAGCCACTCAGGACAAAGACCTGCAACCACAGCTGTAGACCCACAGACACCAAGAATCCAGACATCCTGGCTGCAGATTTCTGTGAGTCACAGAGCCCATCCCCCTCCCCACAGGGCCGCTGTGCCACCTGACTTTTATTCTGGTCAAGAGCACAAGGAAGTCTGTTTCCTGCAGCTCAGGAGTGGACCTCCCACCAACTTAGGTCAGCTGTGCAACCCGGTCCCCCAAGCAGACCAGGGACCCTGATTCTTCGCGTGAGAGGCAGCACTGAGCACCAGTGACTTGACTCTGTTTCTCATTATGCGTGCCTGGGATCCCTGAATCTAAGAGCACACTAAGAGCCAGTGACTCCAATTCTCAGCGCATGCGCACACAGGAACCCTGATTCTTGGTGCGAGGCCACAAGAAGCAGCAGAGACTTTGATACTCGATTCTTGGTGTGGACACAGGGGGACTCTGACTCCTGGCATGCAATAGGGGACTCTGATTTTCGGTACATACCAGCAGGGTCTCTTTTTCAGCATGGCACAGGTGGGGTCCCTGATTCTAGGTGTGTGCATGAGGCCGCACTGAGCACAGGTGACTCTGATCTGGGGTGAACGTGGCTCCCACCAACCCACGGCAGCCACATGTCTTGATGTCGGAGCTCTTCTGTGACACTCCGGTGGTACTAAGCTCCCTCTGCACACAGCCCAGGCCCCTGCAACTCAGCATTTGAGCCTTCTGGGGATAGTTAGAATGGGGAGACAATGAAACAATCCCCAGAAGAAAGAAAAAGAAGAATCGCCAAAAAAAGGAAATAAGTGAAACAGAGACATGCAATATGAAATAAAAAGAATTCAGAGTAATGGTCATACCGTGCATAAACTAGATGGATGAGAAATCAACAACCTTGCAAAAATCAGAAAGAAATAAAAAGTGATATGGCTACAATAAAAAATGCCATGGAAGGTTTCAACAGTAGACTAGAAGAAGCAAAGGATGAAATTAGTGAGTTAGAAGATAAGGTAGAGAAACAAGCCCAATCTGAACAGCAACTGGGGAAAAAAATTTAAAAAGTAGGAGGAGAGCCTAAGGGACAATAGGAAATGAAGTAACATACATATAATAGGGCTGAATAGGAATAAGACAGGGATGCCCACTCTCAAAAGAAGAGCAGCAAGGATTAGAGAATCTATTTGAAGAAATAATGACAGAAAACTTCCCTGATATGGCTAAGAAAAAGTTACACAAGTACAGAGAGTCCCAAGCAAGATGAATCCCAAAAGACCCACACCAAGACACATCATAATTACAATGGCAAATGTTATGGACAAAGAAAGAATTTTAAAGGCTGCAAGAGAGAGACAGAGAGTTACCTACAAAGGATTCCCCATTAGATTATCAAATGATTACTCAACAGAAACACATCAATCTAGAAGGGAATGGAATGAGGTATACAGAGTGATGCAAAGCAAAGAACTGAGTCCAAGAATACTCTATCCAGCAAGACGGAATAAAAAAGACCCCAAATACCTGCAGCAATCTTGAGAAAGAAGAACAATGTTGGAGGGATCACTATACCAGATATCAAGCTGTACTACACAGACACTGTTCTCAAAACTGCCTGGTACTAGCACAAAAACAGACATATAGACCAGTGGAACAGAACAGAGAAGCCTGAAATCAACACAAGTCATTATGCTCAATTAATACTTGACAAAGGAGACAAGAGCATACAATGGAGACAAGACAGTCTCTTCAATAAATGGTGTTGGGAAAATTGGTCAGATATATGCAAAAAAATAAAATTAGATCACCAACCTACACCATACACAAAAATAAACTCAAAATGGTTAAAGGACTTACTTAAATGTAAGATGGGAAATCATAAAAATCATAGAAGACTCCATAGGCAGCAAAATAGCAGACATGTCATAGCAATATCTTTACCGATACAGCTCCTAGGACAATGGAAACTAAGGAAAAAATAAACAAATGGGACTACATCAAAATAAAAAGTTTCTACACAGCAAAAGGAACTATCAACAAAACAACAAGAAAGCCCACTGCCTGGGAGAACATATTTGCCAATGTTATCTCAGATAAGTGTTTAATCTCCAAAATTTACAGTGAACCCAAACAACTTAACAAAAGGAAGATAAACTATCCAATCAAAAAATGGACAAAGGACATAAATAGACACTTTTTGAAAGAGGACATACAGAAAGCCAAGAGACATATGAAAACATGCTCAAAGTCACTAATCATCTGAGAGATGCAAATCAAAACAAGAATGAGGTACCATCTCACACCTGTCAGAATGGCTATCATCAACAAATCAACAAACAACAAGTGCTGGAGAGGATGCAGAGAAAAAGGAACCCTCCTTCATTGCTGGTGGGAATGCAGACTGGTGCAGCCACTGTGGAAAGCAGTAAGGCGTTTCCTCAAAAAATTAAAAATGGAACTTCCATTTGACCCCGTAATGCCACTTCTAGGAATATATCCCAAGAAAACAGAAACACCAGTCAGAAAGGATATATGCACCCCTACATTCATAGCAGCACAATTTACAATAGCCAAGATTTGGAAACAGTCTATGTGCCCATCAGCAGATGAGGTGATTGGAAAACTGTGGTACATCTACACAATGGAATACTATGCTGCTGTATAAAAGAAGGAATTCTTACCATTTGCAACAGCATGGATGGAACTGGAGAGCATTATGCTAAGTGAAATAAGCTAGTCAGTGAAAGATAAATACCACATGATCTCACTCATTGTTGGAATACAAAGAACATTATAAACTGTTGAACAAAAACAGATAGAGGCAGAGAAGCATTGAACAGACTGTCAAACTCAGTGGGAAGGCAGGGGACGGTTGTGGGAGTAAGAGATCAACTGAAGGACTTGTATGCATGCATATAAGCACAACCAATAGATGCAAGACACTGGGTGGGTTGAGTGCAAGTGCAGTGGGGTAGGGAGGCCGGGTGGAGGTCAATGGGGAAAAAAAAAGGAGACATATGTACTACTGTTTTTAATACCTTAAACAATAAAAAAGACAAGAAAAATATGAATAAATAAAATAAAATAATTTAAAGCCACTTCCTATAACAATGCTAATAGTATGATATTGCTCTTTTTAGATTGTTTTCTGGGTAATGTGGGATAAAGCAAAGAAGATAAAAAAAGTGATATTTTATTTCTAGCATTTCCAGTATGACGAAAAATTAAGATTTTCTGTGCAGGAGAAAAAAACAAGTAGGGTAGGATAGGTTAAGTATAATCCTGTAGTTTTGGTTTTGAATTAGAATTAGAATTAATAGCATGAATTTTTAAAGCATTTTGTTATTTCTACTGGAAATAGTTATTTCTACTGGAATAACCTAGAAAACAATGACCAACCTGGTAGCAATAAATCCCCTATTATGTTCTCTGGATACCATTTCCCACTGGCTTATTACAAACCACACAGGTCATAAAAATACAAGAAAAGCCTGGACATCATATAATAACATAAAGCAAGGAAACTATTTCATATTACTAGAGGCATAGCAAAAGCACTCAGAAGCTGACTTCAAAAGGCTCCCACAGGCCAAAAATGATTAGTTACCCAAGATTAAGAATAATAATTACAGTGAATAGAAATACAGAAAATATCTTTATTCAGGAGTATTAAATGATTCTAAATCATGCACACACAGAAAAAGACAAAGGGAACAAATATCTAATGGGTCATCATCTAGGGAAACAAGTCATTGTTTTGGAAATTGATAAATACAGAGAAAGGATTAAACATTTATCTGTCTCTCCTACATAAACTATACAACTGGATAATCAAATGAAACAATAACATACATTTCTCTGTATAAAAATATTCTAGCCAATAAATAAAAAATGAATGATAAATCAGAATTTCACAGTTTTGTAAACTCTAAAGAACTAATGGAATAAGACACAGGAGGAATCCCCAGAAAAAGAGATATGTGAAAAGAATGCAAGGAAATTATCATGTAGAGAGTTCAAAGTAATAATTAAAAGGATGCTCAAGACCTTAGTGAGAAATACAACAGCATGAAAAAGGACATACAAACCATAAAAAATAACCCATTTGAAATAAAGAATAACACCAAGCATACACTGGAAGGAATAAAAAGTAGATTAGATGAAACAGATGATCAAATCAGTGACTTAGAAGACAAGGTAGAAAAAAAACTGACACAATCTGAGCAGAAAAATGAAAAAAGAATTTTAAAAGAATGAGTTTATGGGAAGTTTGGGACAACATAAAATGTAATAACATATGCATCATATGGATACCAGAAGGAGAAGAAAAGTGAGCAAGTGATAGAGAACTTGCTTGAAGAAATAGTGTCATAAAACTTCCCTAACTTGGTGAAAGAAAAAAACCACACAAATCCAGGAAGCACATAGTCCCAGTCAAAATGAAGCATAATAAAAATGGCCAATGCTAAAGACAAAGAGAGAATCTTAAATGCAGAAAGAAAGAGACAGTTATCTACAAGGGAGTTTCCATAGGCTGCCAGCTGATTTTTGAACAGAAACACTTAAGGCCAGAAGAAATTTGTCATGAAGTATTCAAAGTAATGAAAAGCAAGGACCTGCATCCAAGAATACTCTATTCAGCAAGGCTATCATTTAAAATTCAAAGCAAAATAAAGAGCTTCCCAAATAAAAAGAAGGCTAAAAGAGTTCATTAGCACCAAACAAGTATAGCAAGAAATGTTAAGGGTCTGCTTTAAGTTGAAAAATATATAGATATATATAGAGAGAAATATAGGTATAAGGAAAAAATGGTAATAAATAAGTACCTATCAATCATAAATGGATTAGCCCAGTCAGTGTGGCTCAGTGGATTGAACATCAACCTAGGCACCAGAGGTAACAGGTTCGATTTCGGTCAAGGCACATGCCCAGGTTGCAGGCTCAATCCTCAGTAGGGGTCATGCAGGAGGCAGCCAATTGACATTTCTCTCTCATCGATGTTTCTCTCTCATCAATGTTTCTCTCTCTCTTTCACTCTCCCTCTCTCTAAAATCAATAAAAAACATATTTTAAAAATAATAATAAATGGGTTAAATGCTCCAATCAAAAGACATAAGAATGGATAAGAAAATATGACATATACATATGATGTCTTCAAGAGACCCACCTCAGAATGAAAGATTCACACAGGATGAGAGTGAAGAGATGGGAAAATTTTTCCATGCAAATGGAAATTAAAAAAAATAAAAGCTGTGGTAGTAATACCTATATCTAACAAAATAGAATTCAAAACAAAGACCATAAAAGAGACAAAGAATGTCACTATAGGGATCAATCCAAAAAGAGGAAATAACCCTTATAAACATATATGAATCCAATATAGGAGCACCTAAATAAAAATAATAATAATACTTGGTGGGCTTTAAGGTAGAGATTGACAGCAATACAGTCAGAGTAGGGAACATTAACACCCCACTGTCACTAAAGGATACATCTTCCAGACAAAAACTCAACAAGGAAACTGTGAAAAATGGCCAACTAGATCAAATATTTAATTGATATTTACAAAACATTTCATCCCAAAGCTGCAAAATATACATTTTTCTCAAGTGCACATAGAACATTCTCAAAGATAGACTACATGGTACAATAAAAAATAAGTCTTAACAAATTCAAGAAGATTGAAATTATATCAAGCATCTTCTCAGATGACAATGGCATGAAAGTAGAAATAAACTACAATAAAAAAACTCAGAATTCTTCAAACACATGGAGGCTAAATAATGTTATTAAACAGTGAGCAGATTAGCAATGAAATCAAGGAAGAAATAAAAAATTACCTGGAAACAAATGAAAATTAACACACAAAAACACAAAATCTATGTGACAGAAGAAAGCATTTCTGAGAGGAAAGCTTATAGTATTACAGGCCTACCTCAAGAAGCAAGAAACATATCTAATAAACAATCTAACCCTACAACTACAAGAACTACCAAAATGAAAAATAAACAAATTCTGGAAGGAAGGAAATAATAAAATCTGAGCTTAAATAAATTACATAGAAAAACAATACAAAAAATCAATGAAACCAAGAGCTGATTGTTTGAAAAGATAAAAAAGATTGATGGCTAATCAAGAAAAAAAGAGAAAGGACCCAACTAAATAAAATCAGAAATAAAAGTGGAGAAATAACAACTGATTCCAAAGAAATACAAAGGATAGAAAGAAAATACAATGAATAACTATATGCCAGAAAATTGGACAACCTGGGTAGAAATAGACAAATTCCAAGAAACATACAACCTTCTAAAACTGAATCAGGAAAAATCAGAAATCCTGAATGGACCAATAACAACTGATGAAATTGAAGCAGAAAAAAAAATCCCAGCAATCAAAAGTCCTGGACTGGATGGCTACACAGGTGAATATTACCAAACATTCAAAGAAATAACACCTCCTCTCCTCAAACTATTCCAAAAAATTGAACAGGTGGATAAATGTCCAAGCTCTTTATATGAGGCTTGCATTCTCCTAATTCCAAAACTAGATAAAGACATTCCAAAAATGAAAATTATAGGCCAATATCCCTGATGAACATAGATGCTAAAACACTCATCAAAATATTAGCAAATCAGATCCAGCATTACATTAAAAAGATCATACACCATTATCAAGTTGGGGATGCAAGGTTGGCAAATCAATAAACGTGATACATCACATAAAAAATTAAAAGACAAAAATCACATGATCATATCAATAGATGCAAAAAAAAGCATGGGACAGAATACAACATCCATCCTATCTAATAAAAGAGTAATATGCAAATTGACCACCACTCCAATACACAAGATGGCCGCCCCCATATGGTCAAAGATGGCCAGCAGGGGAGAACAGTTTGGAGGGGACCTAGGCCTGCAGGGGAGGGCAGTTGGGGGGAACCAGGCCTTCAGGGGAGGGCAGTTAGGGGTGACCATGCCGGCAGAGGAGGGCAGTTGGGGGGAACCAGGCTGGCAGGGAAGGACAGTTGAAGGGAACCAGGCCTGCAGGGGAGGGCAGTTAGGGGTGACCAAGCTGGCAAGGGAGGGAAGTTAGGGGTGACTGGGCCAGCAGGGGATGGCAGTTGGGGGTGACCAGGCTGGCAGGGGAGGACAGTTAGGGGCAACCAGACTGGCAGGGGAGGGCAATTAGGGGCAATTGGGCCGGCACGGGAGCAGTTAGGCGTCCACCAGGCTGGCAGGGGAGTGGTTAGGGGCAATCAGGCTGGCAGGCAGGCAAGCAGGTGGGAGCCAGCAGTCCTGGATTGTGAGAGGGATGTCCAACTGCCTGTTTAGGCCCAATCAGGCCTAAACAGGCAGTCGAACATCCCTTGAGGGGGCCCAGATTGGAGAGGGTGCAGGCTGGGCTGAGGGACACCCCCCATGCACGAATTTCATGCACCAAACCTCTCGTTTTTAATAAAAATTCTTAGCAAAGTGGGCATAGATAGAACATATCTCAAAGTAATAAAGGCCATATAAGACAAAACCACAGCCAACATCATATTCAATATGCAAAATCTAAAGGCCTTTCTCCTAAGATCAGAAACAAGACAGGGATGTCCACTTTCTCCACTCTTATTCAACACTAGAGGCCCAGTGCATGAATTCATGCATAGGTGGGGTCCCAAAGGGGATGGGGAGTGGGGGATAGGGGCTGGATATTATCAGCCCTCCTGGCAGGAGGTGACACACCCTTGCTGGCCCCGGATCTGGATCCATCCCACTGACGTTCTCGCCGGTTGTTGGGAGCCACCTGGTGGCCGCTTTATATCCTTTCTTCCTTGCAGAGTGTCTAGGGAGGGGAAGCAGCCATGGTACCCAAGGCCAACTTCCAGGAGGCCGGCTGTGCTATCGGGATCGTGCCATGTCACTGGTCCATCAGTGCCTGGCCTGTTCTCTGAAGATTGGACCTGCAGGACTACTGAGGTAATGAGTGGCTGCCACCAGGCTGGTGGGCTGCTGGAACAGGTGTGTCAGCTGAATGGCACTCTGACTGTGGGAGCGCACTGACCACCAGGGGGCAGCTCCTTCACTGAGCGTCTGTCCCCTGGTGGTCAGTGCGTGTCATAGTGACTGGTTGTTCTGGTCATTCTGGTCATTTGGTCATTCGGTTGCTTAGACTTTTATATATATAGATAGTACTAGAAGTCCTAGACACAGCAATCAGATAAGAAGAAGAAATAAAAGACATTGGAAAGAAGGAAGTAAAACTGTCATTATTCTCAGATGACATGATATTATACATAGAAAACAGTATAGACTCCACCAAAATATTACTAGATCTAATAAATGAATTTGGCAAATTAGTAGGATATAAAACAAATATTCAGAATTTAGTGTCATGTTTATACACCAATAATGAACTATCAGAAAGAGGAACTAAGAAAACTATCCCATTTATGATTGCAACAAAAACTAAAGAAGGTCCATAGGAATAAATTTAACAAAGGAGGTAAAGGACCTGAACTCAGAAAACTATAGGACATTGAAGAAAGAAATTGATCAAGATTCAAATAAGTAGAAGCATCTACTGTGTTTATGGATTGGAAGAATTAACATCATTACAATGTCCATACTACCCAAAACAATCTATAGATACAACTCAATTCCTATTAAAATATCAATGGCATACTTCACATCTTTAGAACAGAAATTTCAAAACTTTATATGGAAACAAAACAAACAAACAAAAAACAAATAGGCACAGCAATCTTGAGAAAAAAAACAAAGTTGGATGTATCATACTACCTGATATCAAACCATACTGCAAGGCCACTGTAATCAAAACAGCCTGGAACTGGCATGAAAACAAGTGTATATCAATGGAACAGAACAGAAAGCACAGAAATCAGCCCAGGTTTCTATGGTCAATTAATATCTGATGAAGGAGGCAAGAGTATACAATGTAGAAAGACAGTCTCTTCAAGTAATAGTGTTTGGAATATTGGACTGGTACATGCAAAAAATAAATAAACTAGACCACCAACTTACACCATACAGAAGAATGAACACAAATGGATTAAAATACTTAAATGTAAACTGTGAAATCATAACAATCATAGGAGAGGAAATAGGAAGTAAAATTTCAGAAATCTCTCATAGCAAAACTTTTGCTGATATATATCCTAGAGCAAGGAAAAAATAAACAAATGGGACTATATCAAAATAAAAAGCTTCTCTACAAGCAAAGAAAATCTCCAAAAAACTAAAATGGAACCACTATATGGGAGAACATATTTGCCAATGATACATCTGATAACGGGTTAATTTCCAAAATACTAGTATTTTCTACAGCATGTATGGGTTTGGAGATTATTATGCTAAGTGAAGTAAGCCAGAAAGAGAAAGACAAATACCATATGATCTCACTTATATGTGGAATCTAATGAACAAAATAAACTGATGAACAAAATAGAACCAGAGGCATTGATGGGGATGGGATGAAAGTAGGTGAAGAGATTACTAAAGAAAATATACGCATAGCCCATGGACACTTACAACACTGTGGTGATGGCTAGTTTGGGGGGGGGGAGTATAGAGGACCTCTGTAATAGTGTCAATAAATAAATAAATAAATAAATAAATAAATAAATAGACATTCACAACCAAATATCAATTTCCTTCATATGCAGAAGACCAAATACCCATTAAACATATCATGGGGGAGCCACTAGCCAAATATACATGCTGGTAAACTCCACAAACAACCTGGTTATTTTAAACAAATAAATCATAAGAATTAAAATGTATAGATAGAGAACAAACAGATTTTTTAAAAAGCTTTAAAAACAACTCATCAAATTGTACACGTTAAGCAGATGCAATTTATTTAAAAGAAATTAAAAATATATATATCAAAACATCTAATGCGTGGATCTTAATTGTGTCCTGATTTTTAAACATATAACAAAAAAGAATCCAAAAATGTCATTTGGAAATGTCATTGGAAATTTAAACCCTGGATAGTTGAATTAAACATTGGATAGCTGAATTTAATATTAGGAATTTTAATATTATGATAATCTTAAATGAGTTCTTATCATTAAAGGGACATAATATATATTCATGGATAAAATATGTTTCCTGGAATTCTGTTCAGAATAACAGGAAAGGGGGAAATGAAAAGAAGTATAAAAGCATCAGATTGGCCTGAGCTTGGTGCTTATTGAGGCTGAGTGACGGAACTTTACTATGCTATCTATTTTTATGTATGATTACAAATCTCTGTGTTAAAGGATAAATGTTAAAAAGGGTATAATAGTGACTTTCATAGACTATAAAGTGAACATATATCAAAGATTGTAATATTAATTAATGAGGACACCAATAAAATGTTACAATTAGTACAAAGATATTACTTATTAGTACTTATTACTTATCAGTATTAATGCTGAAATACATTTATAAAACTGGCTTATTCCATGGGTAATGCAGTGGTGCTAACGGTATGGGGAATCAATTGTATTTTCAGCAAACAAAATGTATTTACATGTCTATATTCAAGATTCCTCTGCTTGGTATCAAGTTACCTGCAATTTATAGAGTTGTTTAAAAGTTTAAAGGAATTGAAAGCTCAAGAAATGCCATAGAATTAGATAACCCAAAAGAATATGCCAAGACAACACTTAGTTTTCAAAAAAGATAGCCCGTAATCTTTTTGGATAATTTCAAAGTTTTTCATACATCTTCCTTTAAGTTACTGTGGTAGGCAGAATAATAGCCCCCAAAGTGTCCATGTCCTAATCCCCAGAGCCGATATGTTGCTTATATGTAAGAGATTGTGTTTATGTGATTACATTGAGGATCTTGAGGTTGGGAGATTAGCCTGAATTATTCCTTATAATGAAAGAGTCAAGAGAATTAAAATTAGAGAAGATGTGATGATGGCAGCAGGGGTTGACAGTGCAACTGCTTGCTTTGAAAATGGAGGAAGGAGGCCATGAGCCAAGGAATGCAGGCAGTGTCTACAAGCCACCAAGGCAAGGAAACAGATTCTCCCCTAAGGCCTCTAGTAGAAATGCAGGCCTGCTTACATCTCTATCTTAGCCTGGTGTAACCTATTTCTAATTTCTGACCTCGGAACTTTAGGGTAATAAATTTATGTTGTTTTAAGCCACTAAGTGTGTGATTATTTTACAGCAGCAATAGGACATTAATTTGGTCTTTAATCTTCCTCCCCCATTTTAAGATCATAATTATCTCAAAGAAGGATTATTCTTAATCACAAAAAAGGCTGGTCCCACTATTTTTGGCCTGACTATTTGCACAGAAGCAGCAAGAATGTTAATAAACCTCTCTGAGTTGTTTTGCAAATCTAGAACTGTATAGTTTCAAACAACCATTGAGGCCTTAAAGTTAATTTCTTTCTCAGTTACCATCAGAAATCTCTGATTAGACCTTTATTAACATCTCATTTGTTTTCCTAAGACTAGAAAATCATGCCCAAGAAAATATGTACTACATACTTAATCTTTAGTGCCTTATAAATTTGAGTGAATTTCTCTAATCTAAGGGTTTCCAAATTTTTAAGGCTTCTACATCACAAGAAAGTGAACATCTTACCACCTATAAGACTGGAACCCCATATAACAATATTTCTTAGAGGGTTTTGTAGCCCTTGGCTCCTTATATAAAATCAACTTTAGTTTCTTAAAAGTGACTTGTCATACTTATTAAATGTATATTATTTTCAAAAATGATATTTAAGGCAGGGAATTGGTTGCATAACTGACTAGTCCAACTACCTATATATATATCAAAGCACAGCAAATGGAATGGTAGAATGACCAGAATGACCAGAATGACCGGTACTATGACATGCACTGTGGAAGCCAACCAGCCTGATTCAGGCCCTGATCGGCCCACACCCCCTGGCTGACCCAGCCACCGATCAGCCCCCAACCCCAATTGGGGGTAGAGCTGTCCCCCAACTGCCTGCAGCCCCTCCCCCCAACAGGCCCGGCCCCCAATCGGCCACCAACACCCCAATGGGGGATGGGGCCGTCCAGCCAACTGCCCTCAGACCCTACCTCCCTGGCCTGGCCCAATGGGCCTCCATCTGGGTGGGCTGGCCAGACCTCACCCATGCACGATTTGTACACTGGGCCTCTAGTAATCTCATAAAACAAAGGAAAGATTCTTATTGAACCTATACACATAACTATATTAGCATCAAAAGTGAAGACAAAATCACTAATCATCAGAGAGATGCAAATTAAAACTACAATGAGGTTTCACCTTACACCTGTCAGAATGGCTACCATCAACGAATCAACAAATAACAAGTGCTGGGGAGGATTAAGAAAAAAAGGAAATCCTAATATACTGCTGGTTGGAATGTAGCCACTATGGAAAACAGTATGGAGTGTCCTCAAAAAATTAAAAAATGGAACTGCCATCTGACTCAGTGATCACACTTCTGGGAATATATCTGAAGAAACCCAAAATACTAATTTAAAAGAATATATGCACCCCTATGTTCATAGCAGCACTATTTATAATAGCTAAGATGTGGAAACAGCCCAAGTGCCCATCAGTAGATGAGTGCATAAAAAAGATGTGATATAATTATACAATGGGATACTATGCAGCTATAAAAAAAGAAGGATCTTTTACCCTTTAAGACAGTATGGAGGGACCTGGAAAGTATTAGGATAAGTGAAATAAGCCAGTCAGAGAAAGATAAGTATCACATGATTTCACTTACATGTGGGACCTAATGAACAAAATAAACCAATGAACAAAATAGATCCAGAGACATAGAAGCATGAAACAGACACATAAATCTCAGAGAGAAGGTGGGGGCCGGCAAGTGGGGGAGGGAAGAGATTAACCAAAAAACTTATATGCATATATGCATAATCCATGGACACAGACAAAAGGGTGGTGAAGGACTGGTAAGGAGTGTACTGGGTGGAGGGGATCGATGTGGGGGGAAAATGGGGCATCTATAATTCTTTCAAAACTAAAGATAATTTTTTGTAAAAAAGTGAAGACATTAAGAGCTTTGGAATTCTAGAAAGTCTGTGAGAATCAGTTAATTTTTTTATTGTTTAAAGTATTACATGTCTCTTTTTTCCCTGATTGACCACACCCCTCCCCCCCACCACCACTCCCACCCTCAAGGACAAGCCTGCTGGAGGCTAATTCCAGCAGGTCATAATTCTTCAAGAAGTTCATCAAAAGGTTGATGAACCTTGGGACTTCAGCAGGGCTGAAGATCTGCATGTTATTGCCTACTGCCAGACAGCTGAGGGCAGTTCCCCCAACCTGATAATACTTTATTGTTTACCAAACCTTGCCTTTGACATGTATATTTGCTTTGCTATAGGGAAAAATGTGGGAATAAAAAGCCCTGGGTGTGGAGATTCGAGGAGCTTAGTTACTAAAGCTAAGCCTCCCCTGGCTTCCCCAAAATACCTCCCAAATTTATATTTCATGTCTAGTCTCTTTATTAATTTATGTCACAACCCCTTCAACAGATTCTTGAACCCTTCTAGATGCGGATAAGACCCCAGCACAAGCCCACACCACCCAGGTATCCATGTCCATTGGTTATGCTATATGCATGCATACAAGTCCTTTGGTTAATCTCTAACACGCGCACACACACACACACACACACACACACACACACACACACACCCAGCCTTCTCTCTGACGTTGGACAGTCTGATCAGTGTTTCTTAGTCTCTGGATCTATTTTTGTTCATCACTTTATGTTGTTCATTATATCCAACATACGAGTGAGATCATGTGATATTTATCCTTCTCCAACTGGCTTTTTTGCTTAGCATAATGATCTCTAGGTCCATCCATGCTGTTGCAAATGGCAAAAATTCCTTCTTTTTTATAGCAACATAGTATTCCATTGTGTAGATGTACCAGTTTTCCAATCACCTCATCTGCTGATGGGCATGTAGGCTGTTTCCAAATCTTAGCTATTGTAAATTGTGCTGCTATGAATGTAGAGGTGCATATATCCTTTCTGACTGGTGTTTCTGGTTTCTTGGGATATATTCCTAGAAGTGGTATTACTGGGTCAAATGGAAGTTCCATTTTTAATTTTTTGAGGAAACGCTTTATTGCTTTCCACAGTGGCTGCACCAGTCTGCATTCCCACCAGCAGTGAAGGAGGGTTCCTTTTTCTCCACATCCTCTCCAGCACTTGTTGTTTGTTGATTTATTGATGATAGCCAATCTGGCAGGTGTGAGATGGTACCTCATTGTCGATTTGATTTGCATCTCTCAGATGATTAGTGACTTTGAGCATGTTTTCATATGTCTCTTGGCTTTCTGTATGTCCTCTTTCAAAAAGTGTCTATTTGGGACCTTAGCCCATTTTTTGATTGGGTTGTTTATCTTCCTTTTGTTAAGTTGTTTGAGTTCACTGTAAATTTTGGAGATTAAACACTTATCTGAGATAACATTGGCAAATATGTTCTCCCAGGCAGTGGGCTTTCTTGTTGTTTTATTGATGGTTTCTTTTGCTGTGCAGAAGCTTTTTATTTTGATGTAGTCCCATTTGTTTATTTTCTCCTTAGTTTCCATTGTCCTAGGAGCTGTATTGGTAAAGATATTGCTATGACATGTCTGCTATTTTGCTGCCTATGGAGTCTTCTATGATTTTTATGATTTCCCATCTTACATTTAAGTAAGTCCTTTAACCATTTTGAGTTTATTTTTGTGTATGGTGTAAGTTGGTGATCTAATTTTATTATTTTGCATGTATCTGACCAATATTCCCAACACCATTTATTGAAAGACTGTCTTGTCTCCACTGTATGCTCTTGCTACCTTTGTCAAATATTAATTGAGCATAATGGCTTGGGTTGATTTCTGTGTCTCTGTTCTGTTCCATTGGTCTATATGTCTGTTCTTTTGCCAGTAACAGGCAGTTTTGAGAACAGTAACTTTGAAATGTAGCTTGATATCTGGTATTGTGATCCCTCCAACTTTGTTCTTCTTTCTCAGTATTGCTGTGGCTATTCGTGGCCTTTTTTTATTCCAGATGAATTTTTGGAGAGTTTGTTCTAGGTTTGTGAAATATGCCACTGGTATTTTAATGGGGATTGCATTGAATATATAAATTTCCTTGGGTAGTATGGATATTTTAATGATGTTGATTCTACCAGTCCATGAACATAGTCTGTTCTTCCATTCGTTTATGTCTTTCTCTATCTCTTTTTTCAATGTCCTGTAGTTTTCCATGTACAGATCTTTTACCTCCTTAGTTAAGTTTATTCCTAGTTATCTGAATTTTTTTGTTGTGATGGTAAATGGGATTGTTTTTTAATTTCTCTTTTTGTGAGTTCATTATTGGTGTATAAAAAAGCCATAGATTTCTGGATGTTAATTTTGTATCTGGCTACATTGCAGAATTCATTTATTAAGTCTAGTAGGTTTTCTATGGAGTCTTTTGGGTTTTCTATGTACAATATCATGTGATTGTGAATAATTACAGTTTTACTTTTTCTTTTCCAATCTGGATGCCTTTTATTTCTTCTTCTTGTCTAATTTCTATGGCTAGCACTTCCAGTAGTATATCGCACAAGAGTGGTGAAAGTGGGCATCCATGTCTTCTTCCTGTTCTTAGGGGAAATAGTTTTAGTTTTTGCCCATTGAGTATGATGTTGACTGCAGGTTTGTCATATAAGGCTTTTATTATGTTGAGGTATGATCCCTCTATTCCCACTTTGCTGAGAGTTTTTATCAGAAAAGTGTGTTGGATTTTGTCAAATGTTTTTTCTACATCGATTGATATGATTTCGTGATTTTTATCTCTCAATTTGTTTATGTGATGTATCACTTTTATTGACTTGTGGATATTGTACCATCCTTGCTTCCCCAGAATAAATCCCACTTGGTCATGGTGTATGATCTTTCCAATGTAATGCTGGATCTGATTTGCTAGAATTTTCTTGGGTAGTTTAGCATCTATTTTCATCAGGAATATTGACCTGTAGTTCTCCTTTTTTTGTGGTGTCTTTATCTGGGTTTGGGATTAGGGTAATGCTGGCTTCAGAGAAAGAGCTTGGAAGTGTGCCTTCTCTTGAATTTTTGGAATAGTCTGAGGAAGATAGGTATTAGTTCTTTAAGTGTGTGGTAGAACTACCCTGTAAAGCCATCCGGACCAGGGCTTTTCTTTGCTGAAAGATTTTTTATTACTGCTTCAATTTTATTATTAGTTATCTGCCTATTTAGGTTTCTTTATTCTTCCTTATTGAGTTTTGGAAGCTTGTATTTTTCTAAGTATATGTCCATTTCATCTAGGTTGTCCAGTTTGTTGGAGTAGAGTTGTTCGTAGTATTTTTTTATAATCCTTTGTATTTCTGGGGTCTGTTGTTACTTCATCCCTTTCATTTCTGATTTTGTTTATTTGGGTCCTCTCTCTTTGTTTCTTGGTGAGCCTGGCTAGAGGTTTATCAATCTTGTTTATTCTTTCAAAGAACCAGCTCTTGGTTTTATTGATCTCTTGTATTGTGTATTTTTTGTTTTTGTTTTTGTTTGTTTTTGTTTGTTTGTTTGTTTGTTTTGATTGGTTTTTTTTGGTACTCTATGTCATTTATTTCTGCTCTAATTTTTATTATTTCTGTCCCTCTGCTTATTCTGGACTTTTCTTGTTGCTCTCTTTCTAAATCTTTAAGTTGCAGGGTTAGATAATTTATTGTAGACCATCTTCTGTTGTTTTTTGAGGTAGGTCTGTAGAGCTATATACTTCCCTCTCAGGACTATTTTTACTGTATCCCATAGATTTTGGATTATTGTGTTTTCATTGTTGTTTGTTACCAGGATGCTTTTTATTTCTTCTTTGATCTCATTGTTTAATAGCCTCCAAGTGTTTGATTTTTTTCATTGTTTTTATTGTAGTTGATTTCTAGTTTTATGCTATTGAGATCTTCTCAGATGCTTGATATGAGTTCTATCTTCTTGAATTTGAAGAGACTTTGCCTGTGTCCCAATATGTGGTCTATCTTTGAAAATTTCCTGTGTGCACTTGAGAAGAATGTATATTCTGTAGCTTTGGGGTGGAATGTTCTTAAGATGTCAGTTAAGTTCATCTGATCTAGTGAGTCATTTAGGATTGCTGTTTTGTTGCTGAATTTTTGCTTAGAGGATTTATCCAGAGGTGTCAATGGGGTATTAAAGTCCCCTACTATGATTGTATTGCTGTGGATCTCTCCCTTGATATCTTCCAGAAGTTATTTTTGTTTGTTTGTTTGTTTGTTTGTTTTTTATGTATTTGGGTGCTCCTGTATTGTGTGCATATATGTTTACCAGAGTTATACGCTCTTTTTTTTTCTCTTCTACTCAGAATGTATACAGAGTTATATGCTCTTGTTGAATTGCTCCCTTTAGTATTATGAAGTGGCCTTCCTTATCTCTTGTGAGGTCTATTTTGTCTTATATAAGTATTGCTACCCCCCATTTTTTTTCACTTCTATTCGCCTGAACATTTTTGTTTTATCCCTTCACTATCAGTCTGTGTGAGTCCTTTGTTCTGTGGTGGGTCTTTTATAGACAACAGATATATGAGTCATATTTTCTTATCCATTCAGCTACCCTATGTCTTTTGATTGGAGCATTTAATCCATTTACATTTAAGGTTATTATTGACTTGAGGCCTGGTGCACAAAATCTTGTATGGGTAGGGTCCCTCATCCTGGCCATAGATTGAGGCCATTCAGGGCCGTGGGTAGTTGGCTGGAGGTAGGGACCATGGGAGGTTTGCTGCCTGGCCTGTATCAGGCTGGCCGTGGAGGCGGGGGCGGGGGGGAGAGGAGCGTGCGGGGCCATGGGAGTTTGGCTGGCTGATCAGATCAAGGCCATGGGGCCTGTTAGGTTGGGAGGGGCTGCGGGAGTTTGGTCAGCCGGGGATTGGGGGGTGGGGGGGGAGGGAATGTGGGAGGTTGACCAGCCCAATCAAGGTGATTGGTGCCAGCTGGCTGGGGGGAGGAACCTCAGTTGGCTGGCTGGATGTGAGGGGCCGTGGGAGGTTGCCTGGCCATTTGATTGGGGCCATGGGGCCAGCCAGCCTTGGGGAGGGGCTGTGGGAGGTTGGCTGGCTGGCCAGTGGGAGGGGCCATGGGAGATTGGCTGTGGGAGTGCACTGACCACCAGGGGTCAGCTCCTGTGTTCAGCGTCTGCCCCCTGGTGGTTAGTGATCATCATAGAGACTGGTTGACCAGTTGTTCAGTCATTTGGTCGTTTGGCCATTCAGTCCCTTAGGCTTTCATATATAGAGATGGGTGCCTGTTTGTTGCCATTTTTATTCTTTATGCCTATGTTCCTTCTGCCCTTCCGATTTCTTCTTTTTACAGCAGTCCCCTTAGCATTTCTTGCATTGCTGGCTTGATGGGAACAAACTCCCTTAGCCCTTTTTTTTCTATGAACCTCCTTATTTCACCTTCAATTTTGAATGATAGCCTTGCTGGGTATAGGATTCTTGGATTCAATCTCTTGCTTTGTATCACTTTGTATATTTCATTCCATTCCATTTTGGCCTGATGTGTTTCTGTTGAGACGTCAGTTGATAGTCTAACAGGAGATTCCTTATAGGTAACTTTCTGTCTCTCTCTGGCAGCCTTTACTATTCTTATTTTGTTTTTGGTATTTGCCAATTCAATTATGATGTGTCTTGGTGTCAGTCTTTTTGGGTTCATCTTGTTTGGGACTGTGTGCTTCTTCAACTTGTGTGAGTATTTTTCTTCCCAATATCAGGGAAGTTTTTGTCATTATTTCTTTAAACAGGTTTTCTATTCCTTGCTCTGCTTCCTCTCCATCTGGCACCCCTATTATGAGGATGTTCTTTCGTTTTGTGTTGTTCCAGAGCTCCCTTAGGCTCTCCCCCTGCTTTTTAAGTGTTTTTTTTTTCAGTTGTTCCTCTGTTTGGGTGTTTTTTCCTTCCTTGTCTTCTAGCTCACTGATGTGGTCCTCAGCTTCTTCTAGTCCAGTGGTCGGCAAATTCATTAGTCAACAGAGCCAAATATCAACAGCACTTCTTCAAAATAGACTTGCCCAGGCCGAAAACTGACTTCTGCGAATGGGCCACAAAGTTTCAATCACACTGTACGCGCGCCCGCATGTGGTATTTTGTGGAAGAGCCACACTCAAGGGGCCAAAGAGCCGCATGTGGCTCGCGAGCCGCAGTTTGCCGACCACAGTTCTAGTCTACTGTTGATGCTTTCTATTTTGTTCTTTATTGCAGCGATGTCATTCTTCATTTCTTTTTGTTCTTCTTCATTTCCTCTTGATTCTTACACATGTTGTTGAATTTGTCTTCCATCCTTTTCAGCGTCCTTATGACCATTGCTCTTAATTCTTTCTCTGACAAATTGCTTGCCTCCATTTTGTTTACTTCCTTTTCTGGTGATTCCTTTTTTTCTTTTGTATGGGAGCTGTTTCTTTGTCTCCCCATTTTTGCTCCTCTAAGGGTGTCTTGTTATATGGCTCACTCTCTACCACTTTGACTGAAAGGCACAAAATACAATTTGACAAGATATGTCACAGCGGAAACAAAACACAAATGTATTTCTGACACCTATAACCCCAATAAAGGTAACCACCAGATAAAAGAGCAGTTGGGAGAGAAAAGAGTGCAAAAAAATGATATTGAGAAAAGGAAAAAAGGTAAGAGAGAAAAGAAGAAAAAAAGAAGGGCAAAAATATATGTATGTAGGGCGAAAAATCCACAAAACAAACAAATAAACCAAAAAATGCAAACTACAAATACCCAGAAAAAAGGGAGGGAATAGAATCTGAAGAGGTAGAGCTTATTTCCAGAAGGTAAGTTAAAGGAATTGAATGAATGGGGGAATGGTCACAGTTTAGTATAGTGGAGGTAGAAAGAGAATGAGTGGATAAGAAGAAAAGTAAAAAACAAAATAATCAATCAATAAAAAATAAAATAAATTTCCCCTTTCTTTAATCTATTATCTATCTATCTATCTATCATCTATCTATTCATCTATTTTTGGAAAATAAGAATAGAGTAGAGAGCAAATAGGCTTGAATTTGGTGAGTGAAACTAATTAAGCAATTAGGAGAAGAAGAGAGAAAGCGAGAAGAAAAACAAAAGCATAAAAAAATGTCTAGTGAAGAAAAAGAGAAGGGTGCATGGACTTGGAGCAGGGGGGAGGAAATTAGATATATGAGTAAGCCAACAGAGACTACTATAATAGTAATGCGCCAATAAGGCAGATAAAGAAGATCAATTTTAACAAGGAGTAAAAAGAAAGAAGGTAGAAAAACTAAAGCAGGAACAGGAGAAGAGAAACAGGATGAAAAAGGGAGAAGTCAGGAAGAAAAGGTTGGCAAAAAGGAAAAAATGAGATAAAATAAAATAATGATAAAAAATAAAAATAGAATGTAGAACACTAATCCAGAAAAAAAATAAAATGTTAAAAAAGATTATAATAATAATAAATAATAATAATAAAAAGAATAAAAAAATTTTTTTCCTTTTCTTTCTTAAGTAAAAGATAAAAAGTAAAAATGTGAAGTAGTGAAGTGTTGTTCACTTCAGCTGAGTCTTAATGTCCCATGGGTGCTGGTTTAAGACCCATCTCTAGCCCTAACCGGTTTGGCTCAGTGAATAGAGCGTTGACCTGCGGACTCAAGGGTCCCAGGTTTGATTCCGGTCAAGGGCATGTACCTTGGTTGCGGGCACATCCCCAGTAAGGGGTGTGCAGGAGGCAGCTGATCGATGTTTCTCTCTCATCGATGTTTCTAACTCTCTATCCCTCTCCCTTCCTCTCTGTAAAAAAAATCAATAAAATACATTTTTTTTAAAAAAAGACCCTTCTCTAGTGCTTTGTCTTCCACCTCTCAGCTTCCTGTTAGGTAGTCAGCACCATGTTGAAGTTCCCAGACACTCACCCCTCCTCTGTATCTATCTCCAAGCCTTGTTTTTAGGCGGGGGATCAATCTGCCTACTTTGTTTTTCTGCCTGCATTCAGTCATATTTACACAAGCATCTATTTCTGACATGGTTTCTAGGTGGTGGTGTTGCTGTATTAGTTTCTGGGACCAAATGGCTCCTCACTCAGTTCCCAAGGGCTCCCTGGGGGTATTGAGAATCCTTGTTCCCTGCAGAGCTTGAGGCTGGGTACAGCTGTACTGCTAGGAGGGGCTGGCTCCTTCAGGGAAAAAAAAATGGCTGTTTAGGATTGGAGGAACTGGACTGTCCCAGAACTGGATTCCTGGTCACCTTTCCCCACTTTGTTACCCAGCCTCCACTAAATCACCTTCACCTGCACTGCAGCCTCAGTGAGTGTTTGTAATTGAAAGATCCTATGTCCTGGGTTTAGTGAGTTAAAGCAAGGACAATATAAAGACAGAGCTACCGTGACCCTGCATGTTTCTCTCCCCCTGGCACTGCATGGCCAGGGCAGAACCTCAGGCTGTCTTTCTGGGTGCAGCCTCCCATGGCTGTGGACTTAGATTCAGAGTCCCCAGATACCAGCAGCCCTGTGGACCCCCTTCCACAGTCGAATGTTATGCGTGTCCCAGAGGGACATGGACTTAGTACAGTGCAGTTTCCTTCTGACCCTCTTGTCCCTGTGGTTATGTGTCTCTCTCTCCAGCCCAGATGCCCGATCCTACCATTTTCCAGGCATCCTCTGTCCTTTCAGGCTGTGGATTGTCTCACCAGCTGTGTATAATTTGCCAACTCCAGGTGGATGTTATTTGATTTAGTTGTTTCTTCTTCTGTTCCATGAAAAGGCACAGGACACATCTGCCTATTCGGCTGCCATTTTGTCTCCCCCCAGTCAAAATTTTTAGGAATCTGTGGCCGTGGAGGCTGGAGTCTCAGTGTTTGTGGGTTTTCAGCCCAAGGCAGCAGGTCCCTGGCCAGTGTGGCTGTAGGGTCCCGGGTGGTGTCTGAGGGCTCCCTTGGTGGAAGTGAGGCTGGGCTCCCAGTCACAGCAGCTCTCCCCTTCAAGACGGTGTGGTCTCTGTGGCAGAGCCAGCTGCCCTGGGAGAGATTGCAGCAGTAGCAGAGGCTGCCCGGTTAGAGGAGCCTGGTCCGCCAGCCCCCAACAGTCCTGAAGAATATAACTGTCCCTTACCACACACACACACACACACACACACACACCACATCCACACACTCGCCTTTCTCTCTCTTACTCACTCACACTCCCTCGCTGCCATCCTGTTGGCTGCCATCTTGGATTTCCCCAGAGAATCAGTTATTATCATTATTACTTTTAAAATCTTTATTGTTGAGAGTATTAGAGATGTCCCCCTCACCCCCCTCATTGCCTCCCTCCACATGGTTCCCAACCCACCCTAGGCCTTCAACCCTCTACTGTCTGTGTCCATAGGTAAGATCTTTGGTTAATCGCTTCCCACGTCCCCTCCCCACTTCCTTCTGAGATTCATCAGTCTGTTTCATGCTTCCATGCCTCTGATTCTATTTTATTCACCAGTTTATTTTGTTCATTCATTTTCTTGTATGTTTATTTTGATTTTTAGATTTTATTTTGTTCATTCATTTTCTTGTATGTTTATTTTGATTTTTAGATTCAATTGTTGATAGATATGCATTTGTTCTTCTTCTTCTTCTTCTTCTTTTCTTCTTCTTCTTCTTCTTCTTCTTCTTCTTCTTCTTCTTCTTCTTCTTTTCTTCTTCTTCTTCTTCTTCTTCTTCTTCTTCTTCTTCTTCTTCTTCTTCTTCTTCTGTCTTTTCCTTCTTCTTAAAGAATACATTTCAACATTTCATGTAATATTGGTTTGGTGGCGATGAACTCCTTTAGTTTTTTCTTATTTGTGAAGCTCTATATCTGACCTACAATTCTAAATGATAGGTTTGATGGGTAGAATATTCTTGGTTGTAGGTCTTTGCTATTCATTACTTTGAATATTTCTTGCCACTCCCTTCTGGCCTGCAAAGTTTCTGTTGAGAAATCAGCTGACAGTCATATGAGCACTCCCTTTTAGGTGACTAACTGCCTTTCTCTTGCTACTTTTAAGATTCTCTCTTTCTCTTTTGCCCTTGGAATTTTAATTATGCTGTGTTTTCGTGTGGGCCTCTTTGGGGTTCTCTTGTTTGGGGCTCTCTGTACTTCCTGGACATATAAGTCTGTTTCTTTCACCAGGTAGGTGATGTTTTCTGTAATTATTTCTTCAAATAGGTTTTCAATATCTTGCTCTCTCTCATCTCTTTCTGGCACCTCCATAATGTGAATGTTGGTACCCTTGAAGTTGTTAAAGAGGCTCCTTAAACTATCTTCATATTTTGGGGGTTCCTTTTTGTTTTTGCTCATTTGGGTGTTTTTTTGCTTCCTCACATTCCACATCATTAATTTGATTTTTAGACTCCTCTACTCTACTGTTAAAAATCTGAAAATTATTCTTTATTTCAGTTAGTGTATGTTTAATTTCTGACTGTTCCTTTTTTATGCCTTTGATTTTCTCACTAAGATCCTTGAAAGTCTCATGAAGATCCTGAGTAACCTTATTACCATGGTTTTGAACTCTATATCTCAATGTTTGCTTGCTTCCATTTCTTTCATTTGTGACAAGTTTCTTTGTCTCCCCATTTCAGCTGCTTCCTTGTGTTTGTTTCTATGCACTAGGTAGAGCTGCTATGTCTCCTGGAGTTGGTAGACTAGCCTTGTGTAGTATCTTATAGGGCCCAGTGGCTCAGCCTCTCCAGTAACCTGAGCTTGGCACTCTAGGTACATCCCTGTCTGGGCTGTTTATAAAACCTGTCTGGGCTGTTTACACAATCTTGTAGTTGAGCCTTGATTTCTGTTGCTGTCAGTGGTAGGAATTTACCTCCTGGTCAATTGGCTATAAGGACTAGCTGTGGCTACAGTGGGAGAGCTGCTGTGCAGGAAACATCCCTATGGAGCAGGACTTGCTTCAGTGGGGCTTTGGTGCTCACTGAGTCTGCCCTTTGAGTATGTCACTTACGGATGTGTAGAGTTGTAATTTGCTGTGGTCTGAAGCTGTCCACTGGGTGCACGGACTCTAGGACCTGCAGAGAGGTACCAAGTCAGTCACTGCCTGGGGCCCCCTGCAGGCGCTATTTGCATTGGGCTTGAAGGTGTCCAGGTGAGGCCCAGCTGTGAAGCAAGGCAGGCTCATGCTAGTGCAGAGTCTTGGGCATTTTCCTGATAGGTTTGGGGCAGCTGGCCCAGCTGCATCTTGCTGAGAGATTTTACCAAAGTCTGAATCCTGAGCAAGGACAGGCTATTCATATGCAAAAGTCACTGCACTCGGGCTGGGTGGAGCTTTAAATTGGATGGGGCAGGGTCTCAGGGAATCACCATGGCAGAGAAAACAGATATGGCTGCCAGTCAGCCCTGAGACCAAGGAGGTCCAAGCACAGGAACAATGACCCTTCCAACACCTCCATCTGGAAGGAAGCTGCCCCTGAGTTTCTGCCTCGATGCCAGACAATCCAGTTCCTCCTCATATGTGTGTCTGGGTCCCTAAGAGCCTCACCCTGATCCTGGAGCTTAGAGGAAGCAGGACTTTATAAGTTCAGTTTGTGCAGCAGTCCTTTTAAAGGAACAGCTGGGTCTCTGGCATCCTCCAAGTCACTGAGTCCCAATTCCTGCTGTTGGTCACAACCTGAAGTTATAATGACTTTTCTTCCCAGCTCTGGAAGCCTGGGCTGGGGGTCTGGTGTGGCTCATCTCCGCAGAGATGATCTCCCTCCTGATTAAAAGAACATCACACATAGGTGCTGGCCCAGCCTGTTCTGCACCTCCGCCCCTCCTATCCGTCTCAGTGTGCTTTCTTCTTTACTTCTCTAGTTGTAGGACTTCCATCCAGCCACATTTCAGGCAGTTCTGAATGACAGTTGTTCTGTATCTTATTTGTAATTTTGATGTGGTTGTTGGAGGCAGCAAGTGCAGGCATTTACCTATGCCACCATCTTGGTTCTCGAGAATTAGTTATTATTTTAAAATATATAATTTAATTTATAAATGCAGTATTGACAAAATTTTTGTGGGTTATAAATGCTTTCAAAAACAGGCCATACTCATATATACAGAAAACAGAAAAATAAAACAACAATGTTTCAAAAATATTAACTATAATAAAAATGTTTTTGTTAGTTCACTTAGACATCTTTAATTATTATTCTGCTAGATATTAGATTACCAGTTTTATAAAGCATCTACTTTTTGACAAAAGCAGTTGTGAAAATCCAGACCCATCTATCGGTATAGTCTGAGAGCAAACTTTTTCTGTAAAATCTTAGATGGTAAATATTTAAGAATTTTGAGCCAGATCTGATACAACTATTCAACATCACCATTGTAGCAAATAATCATCTAGAGACAACACATAAATAACTGGGCATGACTGTGTTCAATAAAATCTTATTTACAAAACCAGGCAGTAGATATTTTTGGTCTGCATGCCATAGTTTGCTGACTCTTGCTGAAAGCAATGCAAGATCAGCCTTAATATGTCAACAGTTTGAAGTACAGTACTTTTCCTTGGTGTTTTTAAACTTTCCTTCTTTGTTGAACATATAAACTCTTTCCTATAGCTTATGGCAAAGCCCCCATGTAAGCATCAGAGTAAAACAGATATTAAATGCAGATGACAGAAAATTAACAGCAGTGGTTAATTTATTACTGATCATTTTCAAATGTGAAGAAATGATGAGGTTTCTTGCTTCTAGTCAAGATAATAAATGTGGTACTCATATCTTCCCACAACCACATCAAAATTACAGGTAAACTAAAGAATAACCATCATTCAGAATCACCAGAAATCTGGCTGAACAGAAGTCCTATAATTAAAAATATAAAAAAGAAGAAGTCACATCGATATTGGTAGAAATGGCAGAGACTCAGAAAAGGCAGGTCCCACACCATGTGTGATGGTTAAAAATCAGGAAGTATATTTAGCTGCAGAGGTCCCCCCGAAGAAGCGAGGGGTCCCAGCCCTTCATCCTAGGGTTGCAGTACAGAGAAGTCCCCATAATTTCTGGCTATATAAAACCAGTGGGGATTATGGCTGAGAGACAGAGGGCTGCTGGAGTCCCAGACATTCCTGTTAAAGGGCATGCACACAGACTTAGACTGAATCATTCTGAGATCCAGTGCTGAGGCAGCACCTCAAAAGGTGCCAGGGACGTACAGGAAGCCCTGAATTGTCTGGCTTTGAGGCAAGAGTTGGAGGGTTAGATTTTTTCCAGACAGAAATGTTGGCAAAGGCCATTGTTTCTTGGCTGAGCCTTCTCCCTGCAGAGCTGGCAGGCAGGAACCACATCTGAGCCTCCAGCAACCTGACAAATACTCTCTCCCTTCCCCCACCCCTCCAATGGTTCCCTAAGACTCCAACTTTTGGGCCCACTTATGCCATTTCCAGTGGCTTTTCCACACAAACATCTTACCTTGGCTCATGCTAAAGACTTTCCTAAATTCTCTCCAAGGTTTACAAATCCCAAACAAACAGCATGTGGCCTCAATGTAACCCATGCCTTAGGCTAAGTGGCCCCAGGCCTGGTCTAGTGACAGCCAGCTTTGGTTAGTATCTGGCCTCTCCTGGGAACCTCTAAGCTCAGCATAAGTAGCAGCCACCTGCAGGCCACTCTATAGTTCATGCCCGGTGGCCCCAGGCAGAGCAGAAACAATGGCCGACCTTAGCCTGCACCTCATGAGAGAGAGACCCCGGATCCAGTAAATTCCTCCCATTGACATGCCAAAGCAATCAAAGCTCAACTACAATAGGAGGTGCATATAGCACACACTGGGGGCACAGCTAGAGTGCCCGACTCTGGTGACTGAGGAAGCTGTGCCACTGGGCTCTACAGGACACCTACTATATAAGGATGCTCTACCAAGACTGGGAGACATAGCAAGCTCTACCTAAAACATAGAAACAAAAACAGAAAGGCAGCCAAAATAAGGACACAAAGAAACATGTCCCAAGTGAAAGAAGAGAACAAAATTCCAGAAGAAGAAGAAAACAAAATAGAGACAAATAATATACCAAATGATTATTAGGATACCCAATGAACTTAGGGGCAGAGTAAATGAACTTACTGAGAACTTCAACCAGAGAGGAAACATAAATATAGAAATAGGAACATAAAAAAGAACCAGTCAGAAATGAAGAATGCAACAACTGAAATAAAGAATACGTTACAGAGAATCAAGAGTAAAGTAGATGAAGCAGAGGATCAAATAAGTGATTTAAAATATAAGAAAGCAGAAAACACCCAATCATAATGGCCAAAAGAAAAAGAATACAAAAAAAAAATAAGATAGTGGTAAGGAGCCTCTACAGTGGTTCTCAACCTTCTGGCCCTTTAAATACAGTTCCTCATGTTGTGACCCAACCATGAAATTATTTTCGTTGCTACGTCATAACTGTAATGTTTCTACTGTTATGAATCGTAATGTAAATATCTGATATGAAGGATGGTCTTAGGCGACCCCTGTGAAAGGGTCATTCGACCGCCAAAGGGATCACGACCCACAGGTTGAGAACTGCTGCTCTAGGAAAACTTCAAGTATAGCAACATTCACTCACATCATGGGGGTACCAGAAGAAGAGACAGAGCAAGGAATCGAAAACCTATTTGAAAAAATAATGTTGAAATATATTTCTAACTTGGCAAATGAAATGTACATACAAGTCCAGAAAGTGCAGAAAGTTTCAAACAATATCAAACCAAAGAGGCCAAAACCAAGACACATAAAAATTAAAATGCCAAAAGTTAAAGACGGAGAAAGAATCATAAAAGCAGCAAGTAAAAAGCAGTTAGATACTGGCAGATGCAGTGAAAGCACTGCTCAGCTCTGGTGCTCTGAGGTGCTCTGAGTCCATATATTCTTCTAAATTCTTACTGACTGTGCCAGAGTAAGTTCCTTCTCGAACCCTACTCGCTACACTGACTGCTGGGAACTTAGTCCAAGTTCCTCCTTTGTCTTCTGCTCACTAGTTACAGGTATCAGGTCCAAGCCCCTCTCTCTAGGGACTGGACCTTCTCGGACATTGGGTCTTAGATGGAGAAGCCATGAGAAGTTGTGGGTATATAAAGAGTCTTCATTGCAGAAGCCAATGGCACGACAGTCCTACACAGGGAAAACAGTCCTTCACAGCAAAGTCCATACAGGCAGGCAGCCGTACACTGGCTGATGACAGATACATTTTTCCCACAAAAGCAGCATTAGTCTCTGTACCCACAGCTATTATCTGAGCAGCAGTACACTGCTTCTAAACCCTCTGCTTTACATCATAGCAATATCTGAGCTCTCTGCCTCAGCAGCTTCTCCTATCTCCCCTACCCAGCACAGTGGCTAGTCTCTATAGCCTCACTTAGTAACTACCTCTGAGCTTCTCTCTCAGCCCATGGGCTGGTTAACAGGGTAGCTATATCTGAGCTCTCTATGAGCTCTTAGCCTTACATTGTAGCAATACCAGCTCACAGCTCCATCTAAGCTCTCTAGCCTTTTTCCCCTCTCTCCAGCACACTCCTCTCCCCAGCACACTTCTTGACACTCCAGCAGACTAGCTGGACAGTAACTTGTGTATTATTCTAGAGATAAAGAAGGTTTCATGCCAATAGTTACATCAATCATTTGGCTATAGAAGGGCACAGCATACCGGGTGATTGCTGTGGCCTTGCACCTGCTTATGGTATCTTAGCCTAGGCACAGAGTGGCCTTGGATATTTGGTGTATTGACAAGGCTTCTGTGCTTTAATTAGCCTTGACTATCAAGCATCTCTGGCGTGGTTCCCACAGATACCTACAAGGGAGCTCCCATAAAACTGTCAACTGATTTTTCAACAGAAACTTTACAAGCCAGAAGAGACCGGCATGAAAAACGTACTCAAAGTGATAAAAAGCAAGGACCCACAACTAAGATTACTCTACCCAACAAAGCTATCATTTAGAATTGAAGGTTAGAGAAATAGCTTCCCAGACAAGTAAAAGATAAAGGGGTTTATAACCACGAAAGAAGTATTATAAGAAATGTTAAAGGGTGTTCTTTAAGAAGAAGGAAAAAGGTAATTATAAGAATAACAAAATGACAATCTATACTAATAAAAGGGTAATATGCTAATTAGACCAGACATCTTCCCGACATCCTTCTGGACAAAGCCACAGTGGGGGCCAAGGCAGAGGTGGTTAGGGGCAATCAGGCTGGCAGGGGAGGGCAGTTAGGGGTGATCAGGCCATCAGGGGAGGGCAGTTAGGGGCGACCAGGCTGCCAGGGGGGCAACTAGGGGGTGATCAGGCTGGCAGGCAGAGGCAGTTAGGGTTGATCAGGCAGGCAGGCAGGCGAGCGGTTAGGAGCCAGTGGTCCTGGATTGCAAGAGGGATGTCTGAGGGGTCCCAGATTGAAGAGGGTGCAGGCCTGGCTGAGAGACCCCCACCCCCATGCACGAATTTTGTGCACTGGGCCTCTAGTAAATACATATGCATGAACAATTACTTTAAATGAAAATAGATTAAAATGTTTCAATCAAACATATGATGACTGAATAGATAGAAAAGTAGGATATGCTGTCTACAAAAGACTCAGTTTTGATTGAAAGTCACATACACTGAAAATAAAAGGATGGAAAAAGATATTTCATAAAAATGGAAACAAACGGACTAAAAAAAGCTGGGAGAGACATACTTATACTAGACAAGCTAGACTTTAAAACAAAGGCTAGCCCTAACCGGTTTGGCTCAGTGGATAGAGCGTTGGCCTGCAGACTGAAAGGTCCCAGGTTAGATTCCGGTCAAGGGCATGTACCTTGGTTGTGGGCACATCCCCAATAGGGAGTGTGCAGGAGGCAGCTGGTCGATGTTTCTCTCTCATCGATGTTTCTGACTGTCTATCCCTCTCCCTCCCTCTCTGTAATAAATCAATAAAATATTTTAAAAAAAAAAAGGCTATAACAAGAGATAGTGAAAGAACCAGCAATTTCACTTCTGGATATTTATCCAAAGAAACCTAAAGCACTATATCAAAAAGACATATGTATCCATATGTTCATTGCAGCACTATATACAATAGCCAAGACAAAAAAGCAGCCTAAGTGTCCATCAGTAGATGATTGGATAAAGAACTGGTGCATATATACAATGAAATATGACTCAGCCATTAAAAAAGAAAGAATGAAATCTTGCCATCTGCAACAACATGGATAAACCTAGAGGGTGTTGTGTTGAGTGAAATAAGCCAGACAGAGATTTCACTTCTACGTGGCATCTCAGTAACAAAATAAATGAACAAGCAGTCTAGAAACAGACCCATAAATACAAATAACATTTTGACAGTTGTCAGGTGGTTGAAAAATTTGAAAAGATTAAGAAGTACAAACTGGTAGTTACAGAATAGTCATGAGATGTAAAGTACAGCATAGGGAATATGGTCAATAATATTTTAATAATTACAGGAAAGGCAAACGTAGGTTTACAGTTGTAATACAAATACATAATACAGTGATTAATAAATAATACTACAAGAAATAACTTTGTGGTTCATGTACTCACAACTGCAAACCTAGTTTTGCCCACGCTATATGTATAGTGTCAGATGGGTATTAGATTTATTGAGGTGACCACTTTTTAAGTTATATAAATGTTTAATCACTGGGTGGTACATGAAACTAACATAATAATTGTACATCAATTGTAACTGGAAAAAATAAAAATTGAAATGAAAAAAATAAACTATGTGTTATTGGTGAAAAAAATATACAAATAGATCAATGAAATAATAGAAAGCCCAGAAATAAACCATCATAAATATAGTCAACTGATCTTTGACAGATAAGCAAAGGAAACACAATGAAACAAAGATAGTCTCTTCAGTAAATGGTACTAGAATAACTGAACATACCCATGCAAAAAGAAAAAATAATCTAGAAGCAAACCTTACACCCTTCATAAAAATTTACTCAAAATGAATAACAGACATACAAATGTAAAATGCAAAACATAAAACTCCCAGAATATAATATAGAAAAAAATTTTAATAACCTTAGGTATGTTGATGACATTTTAGATGTAACACCAAAGACACAATCCATGAAATAAATAATTGATTATCTGGATTTCTTTAAAATTAAAATTAACTGGGCTTGTTTAAAATTTTTGCTGTTTTAATAAATACCAACATTAAGAGAATTAGAAAGACAAGTCCCACACTGGGAACAAATATTTACAAAAGACATATCTGATAAGGGACTGTTATCCAAAATATACAAAGAATTCTTAAAACTCAACAATAAGAAAACAACCCCATTAAAAAATGGGCCAAAGACCTTAACAAACACTTTACCGAAGAAAATATGCAAATGACAAATAAGCATATGAAGATGCTCCATGGCATATGTCATCAGGGAAGTGCAAATTTAAACAATGAGATACCACTACAACTATTAGCACTGCCACATTCAGAACACTGACAATACCAAATGCTGATGAGGATGTAGAGCAACAGGAATGCTAGTGGGAATGCAAAATTGTACAGCCCTGCCCTAACTGGTTTGGCTCAGTGGATAGAGCATTGGCCTGCGGACTGAAAGGTCCCAGGTTCGATTCCGGTCAAGGGCATGTACCTTGGTTGCGGGCACAACCCCAGTAGGAGGTGTCCAGGAGGCAGCTGATCAATGTTTCTCATTGATGTTTCTAACTCTCTATTCCTCTCCCTTCCTCTCTGTAAAAAAATCAATAAAATATATTTAAAAAATTGTACAGCCTCTTTGAAACATAGTTTGGCAGGTTCTTACAAAACTAAACACACTCTTACCATATGACCCAGCAATCATGCTCTTTGGTATTTATTCAAAAAAGTTGAAAACATATGTCCACACAAAAACCTGCACATTAATGTCTATAGCATAACTGTCAAAACTTAGAATCAACCAAGATGTTCTTCAATAGGTAAATGGGTAAATAATTCTGATATATCCAGACAATGAAATATGGAATATGATTCAGTGCTAAAAAGAAATGAGATATCATGCCATGAAAAGACATGGAAGAAACTTCAATGTATATTGCTAAGTGAAAGAAGCCCACATGAAAAGGCTGCATACTGCATGATTACAACTATCTGACATTCTTGGAAAGGCAAAAATTGGGACAATAAAAAGATTGCCCTGGTCAGTGTGGCTCAGTTAGTTGAGCATTGTCCCATGTACCAAAATGTTACTGGTTTGATTCTTGGTCAGGGTACATGCCCAGATTGTGGGCTCGATCCCCAGTAGGGGGCATGCAGAAGGCAGCTGATCATACCAGGGAACAGATGAATAGAAAGAACACAGAGGATTTCTAGGGCAGTGAAAATACTTTGCATGTCATGATAATAATGGATATGTGTTATTATAAATTGGACTAAACCTATAGAATATATAACACCAAGAATGGCTTCTAAAGTAAACTGTTGACTTTAGATGATTATGATGTGTCAATACAGGTTCTTCTGGGTGAAAAAAAATTAATATATAAAAATAATTTATGAGATTTCTGACATGAATAATGTAATTGATAGCAGTAAATGATTATTTCTGTGACTTGAAAAATAAAAATAATAGAGCTATTTCAAAAAGAGTCACTAAGTATAGTAAGTCCATTTTCAAATATGTCATTGAATGTTATATCTGATTTATAAAAATAGAAGAACAATTTTAAGAAAATAAATTTTGAGAAAAATCACACAATACACAATAGTTCTGAGAGATTATATATATATTACACAAAGAATACACCAAGAATATCAAGTAAGAAAATTCAACAAGTCTTTAGTAGAGCCTAAATATATATAAAACTCCTTGGCTAAGTCTGATGTTCATCTCCAATTGAGAACCATTGGCCTAGAAGATTCTAACTTTTGTTGTGTGTGAAATTTTATTTTACTCTACTTACAAGCTATTGAGATATTCTGTTACTGTTTTATGGATGCTGGCAGAAGACATGAGATTCCTTGGTCAGAGACAAAGAACTTTATTGCATCATAGCAAGTAGCATGAACATAAAAAGTTGCATTACTTTCCCTAGATCCCAAGTCCCTTGCGGGTGACAGACAGAGGACTGATTGATGCATGAATGAAGAGAGTGTATTTCAGAACCTAAGGAGCACTGAGTTTGGGGAAATTCATTGTTTCTACAGCTAGCAGCATGCAAAGCTAATATTTATGAAATTACTTATGAGTACACAGCCCTGAGAATTGGCCCAGGTGAAAAGCAATCAGGACCTTGAAATATTTGCCTTCCATATGACATGCAAGAGCATGAGAAACCCATGGAGGCCTGTCTATTTCAACATGTTCTCATGAAAACAGTAAGGTTGTGGCAAGGTAAACATTTTAAGTAATGACTAATATTGTGACAGATAACACTATATTGTTGCCGCTTAACATCATCACATAAAGCATTCTAGGACTCTGATAAATATACAAAACCTAGCAGATTATTTCATAAGAATTTTGATCAGTGTTTCACCAAAGATTAAAATATGGAAAGCAAGACATTGACAAATCTCCAGGAACTACATGTAAATTATATAATTTCTGAAATATTTTACATTAATAACATTTTACCTTCACAAACGTAACCTAGGGAAGAATTAGTTTCTCATCTAATTTGACAACTTTTCCCATCCACCTCTTAGTAGCATATCAAAGGAAACAAATTAGTCCTAGCACTCTTTTTTTAAGCAAAAGAACACATTTTTGTGTTTATTCTTAGGGGTCCTATTGCAAAAACCAAAGATAATTTAGGAATAAAATATATGCGAAAATATTTATTTTTTCTATATTTAAGACTTGAATTTGGAAAGGCCAAAATCAAAACACTTTAAGAGGAGATTTGGAGCATTACTAAGACAAGATCCTGAGTGCCTGAGAAATACTTAGCTACCTATTTAAGTAAAGTGACAATATAATATTTAAAAATAAAGATTGGAAGTAGCATTTTAATAAATGAGAAACCTTTGGTTTTTCTTTTTTTCATTTTACCTAATGAAATAACTAAGTCAACAAAAAGTACAGAAAATTATTCTGGTAAAATACAGAATCTCTGTTATCCATGTGGATTATACAGCAGGTAAAGAATAATCTTACATATTGTAAGTGAAGACAATCAGTAAACTAAGGAAGCAGTCATGAAGATTGAGTAAGCTTTGCTATAATTTTAACATTCCATAGCTTTCTTAAGATCAAGGTAAAAAAACCTTGTCATAAACCAAGGTAAGAAAAATACTTTCTAAATTTCAACCATATATATATCTCCTATCTAATAAAAGAGAAAGATGCAAATTGAGCGTGGCCCCAAACGCTTCCCATTGGCTAATCAGGGAGATATGCAAATTAACTGCCAACCAAGATGGCGGCCGGCAGCCAGGCCCCTGAAGTGAACAGGGATGCTTGCTTGCTCCAGTGACGGAGGAAGCCAAGGTTCCCTGCCTGCTGCTGCTGGCCTCTGAGCTGCAACTCTAAGAAACATTGTTGCAAATATAGAAGGTAAACATTCCCCAGAAACCTGCTCTCAGCCAGCCGGGCTTCAGCCAGCAGGATCGCAACAGTGTTACAATTATAGAACCCAAACAAACCCAGATCCCTGCTTTCAGCAGCGGAGGTCTCATAGCTGGAGCCGAGCCTCAGAGCTAAAACCGGCTCTCAGCTCCAGTGACAGCCATAGAAGATAAATAAATCCTATATAATAATAGAGAAACATGGTAATTAACAATAACTTCGCTACCCTTCCCATTGGCTAATCAGCAAGATATGCAAATTAACTGCCATCCAAGATGGCGGCCGGCAGCCAGGCAGCTTGAAACAAACAGGAGGCTTGCTTGCTTCAATGATGGAGGAAGCCAACGCTCCCTGCCTGCCACTACTGGGCTCTGAGCTTGCAGTTTCAGAAACATTGTTGCAATTATAGAAGCTAAAAAACCCCAGAAACCTGCTTTCAGCCAGCCAGGCCTCAGAGCTGGAGTTGAAACAGTGTTTCGATTATAGAACCCAAACAAACCAGATACCCGCTTTCAGCAGCCGAGGTCTCAGAGCTGGAGCCGAGCCTCAGAGAGAAAGCCAGCTCTCAGTTCCAGTGACAGCCATAGAAGGTAAATAAATCCCAGAATAAAAGAAAAAAGAAAAAAAGGACAGGTTGGGAGCTTCAGTTGCCCGCCTGCCTGAAAACGGCCCTCAGCCCCTCACCCAGAATGGCCAGGCACCCCAGTGGGGACCCCCACCCTGAAGGGGGTATGACCAGCTGCGAACAGCCATCAGCCCCTCACCCAGGCTGGCCAGGCACCCCAGTGGGGACCCCCCACCCTGAAGGGGGTGTGACCAGCTGCAAACAGCCATCATCCCTTCACCCAGGCTGGCCAGTCACCCAAGCGGGACCCCCACCCTGATCCAGGACAGACTTCAGGGGAAACCAGCCGGCCCCCACCCGTGCACCAGGCCTCTATCCTATATAGTAAAAGGGTAATATGCCTCCCAGCACCAGGATCAGCGGAGCCACGAGGCCTCCTGGCACTGGGATCAGCAGAGCCTCCCAGCACTGGGATCAGCGGAGCCGCGAGGCCTCTGGCCCCTGGAGCAGCGTGACAGGTCAAAGCCCAAACCCCCTGATCGCTTTACGGCTCTTTGTGTGACAGGGGGAGGGGCAAAACCTCACCATCTGCCTTGTTCTGTTCGGGACAGGGAAAGACGCCCAACCCCCTTGATTGGCCCTGCTCTGTGCATGACAAGGGGCAGCGCCCCAACGCCCTAATCGGCCCATGCTCTGTGCATGACAGGGGGTGGCGCGGCGACCTCCCTATCAACCCTGCCTTGAGTGTGACAGGGGGCGGCACCCCAACCCCCCAATCGGTCCTGCTCTGAGCCCGACGAGGGGCTGCACCTAGGGATTGGGCCTGCCCTCCGCCACACAGGAGCGGGCCTAAGCCAGCATGTCGTTATCTCCCGAGGGGTCTCAGACTGTGAGAGGGCACAAGTGGGGCTGAGGGACACCCCCCCCCCGCCAGTGCACAAATTTTTGTGCACCGGGCCTCTAGTCCCAGAATAAAAAAAAAAGTAAAAAAGGAGAGGTTGGGAGCCTCAGTTGCCCGCCAGCCTGAAAACAGCCATCATCCCCTCACTCAGACTGGCCAGGCACCCCAGTGGGGACCCCCACTCTGAAGCAACAAGATGGCGGCTAATTTGCATACTGAAGGCAGGCGGCAGCGGGAAAGGCTGTCCGTGGTCCGGGACCCGGATCTGTGACCCTGCCGGGTGGGGGGCAGTGCTTGAGGCTGTCCATGGTCCCGGGACCCAGATCTGTGACCCTGCTGGGCGAGGTGGCAGCTCACACAGGGGCGTATCGGCCAGGGTTGGGCAGGGCAGGTCGCCTGGCTTCCGCCCAGCCCCAGTTATTCTGGGCAGGTGAGCAGTGCAGAGAGCCTCTGGACAGGGGAGGCAGGCCAGTGGAGGGCGGCCTGTACTCCCCACATGGCAGTGGTGACAGCTGTGAATGCGCCAAGCGGAGCCTGCAGGCTGAGCTGAAGTAGAGCCTACAGGCCATCAGTGCCTAGGAGCGGCTGCGCAAGATCCGCCTCCTGGCCCAGGAGGTGCAGGATCGCAGGGACAGCCACCGTGGTGGACCAGACTGACGTCCTCCTGGCTGCACCACAGGGGTTTTCGGATCTGCAAAGCCAGAGGCCTTGGTGTGCACATCCCCCCCTGGCATGCGAACATCCCCCAGCACACTGTCACCCTCCCGCGCCTGCAACAGTTGCAAACCAAGGTGTGCACAAGTTCCCCCCGCCTCTCCACCGCACTTCTGTCAACCCAGCATGCCTAACACCCCCACAGGATGTGCACACATCCCCTCTGATGCGCTCACGTCCTTTGGAGAGTGTCTGGGTGTTCTGGGTGCTGAGGGTGGGCACCTGTGAGATGACAGTGAAAGGGCGGAGCGGTGATGCCCTGTTCCCACGGAGGCCAGTGCAGCTACGAGATCACCTCTGGGGGGTTAATGCAGGTGCTGAGGTGGGAGCAGATGCAGACAGACACACCTGGTGGGCGTGGGCGGCCCTCTCTGAGGTGCCTTCGGTCAGCGTTCAAGATCAAGAACCCAGAGGCGGAGAGGAATTCCGTCCTCTCAGTGAAACAGTGGGATAGTCGGGGCGACTATAGAGGAGGAATGTGCACTTTGGGTGCCAGCACCCATGAGCGAGGGCTGCCCTGACTGAGCCTCGCTTGCTTGGGGCCTAGCGCACTCCTGCCAGGCAACGGGTGACAGGACGTGCTTTTCCGAATTAATGAGAGAAAACATTGATTCTCCTGCTGCCCACAAAGGTGGAAAGTGAAGTGGGGAGACATGTGGGGAGTGAGCGAGGTTCCCTGTCTGGGGGTTCCAAATCTGCTGTTGGTTTCTTTCACCGCTGACTAGAGATATACAGGGTGTCCCCCCAAAATGTATACACACTTTGAATACCTACTAATTCCAATGGTTCTAAGCATAAGAAAGAAACAACAATGGAGCTGTTATCTGTTAAAAGTGTGGGCACAAACAGGTAGTTGGACATTCCCTGAGGGGTCTCAGATTGGAAAGGGTGAATGCCAGACTGAGGGGCCCCTTTCCTCCCCCCCCACCCCAGTGCATGAATTTTGTGCACCGGGCTACTAGTATATATATAACTAGAGGCCTGTTGCACGAAGAGATTCGTGCAATAGGCCTTCCCTTCCCTTGGCTGCTGGCACCAGTTTTCCTCTGGAAACCGGGACCCAGGCCTTCTCTCTGGGTGGGCTTCGGCCAGAGCCCACCCCCCAGCCATTAGGCTTCGCTGCTCCGCTGATCTTGGGGGCATGAGGCCTCGCGATTCCGCTGATCCCGGGGCCGGAGGCCTCGCTGCTCGGCAGGCTTCGGGTGCGTTTGGCTCCACGGCTTGGAGCCTAGTATGCAAATTAACCATCTTTGTTGGCGGTTAATTTGCATATCACCCTGATTAGCCAATGGGAAGCATAGCAAAGGTATGATCAATTACCCTTTTTGTCTTTTTATTAGATAGGATTATGGAACAAACTAATGTTTTACATTAGAACAGTTCCTAGGAAGTTTGTGAGGTAATAACAGCTATACTAATAAAAGAGTAATATGCTAATTAGACCGGGAGACCTTCCAGAGACCTTCCAGACATCCTTCCAGACAAAGCCAGGGGCTTTGCCGGCCTACAAACCACCCCCAAAGGGCCTTCAGCCCCTCACCCAGGCTGGCCACACCCCCAAGTGGGGACCCTCACCCCAATGGGGGGTGTCGCTGGCCTGCAAACCGCCCCAGTCCCTTGCCCAGGCCGGCACCATCCCCAGTGGAGACCTCCACCCTGATCCGGGACCCCCTTCAGGGCAGACCAACCAGCCTCCACCCGTGCACCAAGGCCTCTATACTAATAAAAAGATAATATGCTAATTAGACCGGGAGACCTTCCAGATGTCCTTCCAGACAAAGCCATGGTGGCGGGGCTGAGGCAGAGGCAGTTAGGGGCAATCAGGCCAGGAGGGGAGGGCATTTGGGGGCGAGCAGGCTGGCGGGGGAGGCAGTTGGGGGTGAGCAAGCCAGCAGGGTTGGGCAGTTGGGGGTGATCAGGCCGGCAGGGGGGGCAGTTGGGGGCAAGAAGGCCAGTGGGGGGGGGGGAGTTGGGGGCAAGCAGGCCAGCAGGCAGAGTGGTTAAGGGCGATCAGGCAGGCAGGCAGGTGAGCGGTTAGGAGCCAGCGGTCCTGGATTTCGAGAGGGATGTCCGACTGCGGGTTTAGGCCTGATCCCAGGGATCGAGCTTAAACCGGCAGTCAGACATCCCCCGAGGGTCCCAGATTGGAGAGGGTGCAGACCGGGCTGAGGGACACCCCCCCTCTGCACAAATTTTGTGTCCCGAGCCACTAGTATCATAATAATACTAGATGTTATTTATGTGTTAGGATCACCAAAGGAGAAATGCACGAGGCCAAAAGGGGTAAAGAATTATGAATTTATTAGGTCATCTGGAGACCAGATGGACTGAGCCCCAAAATGGCACCACCCCCAAAGATGTGGAGTCAGAGTTTTTTTAAGAACTCTAGGTGGGCTTTCTCTGGGTAGAGAATTCTCAGGTCTGGATTCTGGAAAACTCTGGAGGGGAGAGATAATGGTCTTAGCAAGTGGAATGTGGTCTAAGCAAGTGGAATGTCCATTGTGAAGTGGCCTGAAGGTCAGTTCCCAGGGGAGGGGGTATCAATTCAATTATTTGATCAGACCTAACATTATGTTCACATGCAATTCATTCATCATAGTTGTCATAAAAGAATCAATTAATGTATTTTCAAAATTTTTCAAAATTTATCTTTATTGTTGAAAGTATTACAGATGTATGCTTTTATATCCCCATCCTGCTCCCATTTCTTCCCCAGGCCTTCACTGCACTATTGTCTGCCCATAAGTTATGCATATATGCATATAAATTCTTTGGTTAATCTCTTCTTGCCCTTCCCCCTTCCCTCTGAAATACATCAGTCTGTTGCATACTTCAATATATCTGGATCTATTTGTTCATTAGTTCATTTGGTTCATTAGAAGAATCAATGATTATTTTTTAAATGTCTGTTTTAATTCCTATTTCTAATATAGTAAATATTGATATTTATAACTTACATAAACAAAACCTCTTTGGGATCCTCAATGAGTCTCAAGAGTATGAGTATAATGAGTTCTGGAGATTTAAACAAACAAACAAAAGGCCTGAGAACTGCTAACAAAGCATTCTTCTTCTAAAGTACATGCATAGTCACATTTCTCTGCCACCATTGTTTCCCAGTGTTATTTCAGTCACTCATATTGATTACAATCTATATATATAAAAGGCTAAGTGACTAAAAGTCCGTCCAACCAACCATCCGTCTGTTCAACCGGCCGACCAACCAGCTGGTACATATGACATGAACTGGCAATTTAAAAATAAATGTTGACTTGCGCATGCACGATACATATAAAGCTCTTGGAATGGATATTATTGAAATCCCCTGTGAAATGATTTGTAATGGATCTATTATTGAAGCTACCTTTGGAAATAGTAATAACTATAGATAACATTGAAAATATATCTATATGTGCAATTCTTTGTCCTAAAAATGAGCACGTTCATAAATTAAATGAAGAAATTTTGGTTACACTCAATGGAGATTTTCACACCTTTTGAGTGATGATTCCATTGATTCAATGGATGATGCTGAAAAGGAAAATTTTCCTATCAAATTTCTTAATGGTATTACTCCTTTGGGAATGCCATGTCATACATTAAAATTGAAAGTAGGTACAATCATTATGCTACTGAGAAATCTTAAGACCTTTCGTACCACTCACAAGTTTTCTCGTGTTTCGCACGCCATCTGTTAAGGACCGCTCACGAGTTTTCTCGTTTTTCACATGCCATCTGTTATGGACCTTAGATGTCAACACACTGTCTTTTCCACATCGAATGAAGCGATCTCATTGGTGGAAACCATGCAGGTCGATCTACGAAAAACTATATAATTGCACGAACCCATAAAGCATTGCAGTTACATTGTATTTTGGTCATTCAAATAGTCTTCGTCTTCAAGTTCCTGGCGCTTTTAGAAATGCCCTCTCTCAGAAAAAGGAAGGAAACCAACGAAACTGATACACTTCCTTTCGTGTTGTTTCATTCTAAGGAAAACGATGAAATGGACAAAAAAAGTAGTGCTGTACCTTATAAACTGTGGACTTTTCAATTCATTTAGAGTGTACAACGTCCTCAATCCACAAGCAAAAATGAAGTATAAACAGTTTCTGCTATCGGTGGTGAGAGACTGGATAACGGATGACAATAATGAAGGCTCTCCGGAACCAGAGACAAATCTGTTCAGCCCTTCCCCTGGGGGTGCAAGGAGAGCACCTCATAAAGATCCACCCAAAAGGTTGTCAGGTGATATGAAGCAGCATGAACCTACGTGTATTCCAGCGAGTGGAAAGAAAAAATTTCCTACGAGAGCCTTAGAGTTTGTGCCGCCCATGGAAAAAGGAGCGAATCTAGATACTTATGTAAATTTTGTTTGGTCCCTCTTCATAGAGGAAAATGTTTTACGCAGTACCATATGTTAAAAAAGTACTAGGAACTTTAATTGTTTAATTGTTTTTGTAAATGAAAATGTTAAAATTATTGAAAAACAACACCTAAAGTGCATTATGATCTGTAGTTATGATGATTTAAATAACGTGCAGTTTGCCCAAAAAGTGCGGTCCCTGGTGTATGTCTTAGAGATTTCTATGCGGTATGAAATGTGTTAATAGTAAATGGGGTCTTTATAATGGTACTAGATTTATTATCAAAATATTGAGACCTAACATAATCGAAGCTGAGGTATTAACAGGATCTGTGGAAGGAGAGGTTGTTCTGTTTCCAAGAATTGATTTGTCCCCATCTGACACTGGCCTCCCATTTAAATTAATTAGAAGACAGTTTCCCGTGATGCCAGCATTTGTGATGACTATTCATAAATCAAAAGGACAAACTCTAGACAGAGTAAGAATATTCCTACCTGAACCCATTTTCAGACATGATCAGTTATATGTTCCTTTCTCTCGAGTTTGAAGAGTGTGTGATGTTCAAGTTGTAAATACTTCATCACAAGGGAGATTAATCATGCACTCTGAAAGTGTTTTTACTCTTAATGTGGTATACAGGGAGATATTAGAATAAGTTTAATCAATTTATCAGTCATTGTTTTTATCAATGTTTTTATATCATGTCTTTGTTGTTTTTATATCATGTTTTTGTCTTCATATCATGTCTTTGTTGTTGTTACATTATGTTGTTATTGTTTATTTGTTAATCAATTTAAATATTATTTTCATATACATTTTACTAATTTTCTTTCATCTCTGACACTTCTATTATAGAGAAAGGTTGAATAGCAATATTAAAATATTTCTTCTAATTAATTTCCTTTCAATGTGCACTAATCCATGCACTGGGCCACTAGTGTTGAATAAACAATCAGAGAAATAAGAACTGTCTCAAATACAAGCATCTTAGCAGATGAGTAAAGCTCATGGACACAAATAAAACAACTTTATACTGCCACACAAATATCTTTTGCACATTCTTAAAGTGGCAAAAATGAACACATTTATTAATGGGCTCCAAAGATATAGCCTCTAGGTAGCATATACAAATAATAATAAAGTATATAAGCTTAAAAATATGCTTAGTGACCAATAACTATATCACTTAAGAATTTTCTAAGTCACTCGATTTAATACCAATCCAAAATTGCAGTTAGCTATAGATTTTAGAAAATTTCTTCAAACTGATATATCACAAGACATAAAATTACTGTCAAAATAATTTTTTGTCAGAAAAATTAATTTAGGTAAACACACATTTACTAGTACTTTTCTCTATAATCCTAAACATTATATAATAGTAATGTTAGCTTATTTGGTCAGTAACCCTATATAAGATTAGGAAAAAGGAAACTAAATAGAATAAAGCCTAAATATAACTTAAAATTATATTATTTTAACAATTATAAATCAAAAAATGATAAATCATTTGTTATGCTGATTTACTAAACCAAAATTATTGATCTAGTCTCATTTACAAAAAAATTACCTTTTTATGTAAACTTGATTTCTTAAAATATATTCATGTTAGTTTTTATAAGAATTTTTGTTTGCCAAATACATTCAAAGCATCAGCACTTTAGTATTTATAATTTTTCTAAGAATTTTAGCAATATTCAATTTATGTGTTAATAATTTAATCAGAACAAAGCTCACTGAACATACAATATATTCTAATTTGTTAAGTATCCTCTGGGGAAATACTCAATGTTAACACATGAGGTAAAAGACTTTCTGAATCATAGAAATATAGACACACAGGCTGATAAAGTGCTTATACCTTCAAATGTAAAACTTTAGCTACAAGTTAATTATAAACTGAGAACACAGAAATCCCAACAGTCTGAATAAAACCCTATATTTTTCTTTAGTGAACATACTATTCTTAAGTAGTTTGATCTGGAAAAAATAAATCAACAAACAAAAAGATTAACAAGCTAGACTCCCTTGTCTCTTACTCAATAGAGAAGCTAGACTCCCTTGTCTCTTACTCAATAGAGAACAGATCTCTATCTACCAATAGTACATAACTCACATTAGCCATGTGCAAACCAGAAGCAAAAATGAAACACAAAATCACTATAAAGAAAAAAAAAACTACCAAAAAGAGAGAGAGAGAGAGAGAGAGAGAGAGAGAGAGACAGAGAGAGAGAGAGAGAGAGAGAGAGAGAGAGAGAGAGAGAGAGAGAGAGAATAACCCCTAGCAGGTGTTGCTCAGTTGGTTGGGTGTCATTCCTTGCAGCATAAGGTTGATGGTTTGATTTCCCATCAGGGTACATGCCTGGGTTGTGGCTTCTATCCCAGATGAAGGGCAGCTCTCACATCAATATTTCTCTCTCTCCCTCTTGCTTTCTCTCTCTCTCTAAAATTCAATAAAAACATTAAAAAAGAAAAAGAGTATAGTTCTATTGCCACTTGGAATTCACCTCTGGGGTCAAGCAAGAATTGTCTGGGTTTAGGCTGCTTAGGAGACACACATCTTCAGCGATGCAGATTACCCGACTATGGCAGGTGAGTGCATTTGGGCTTCTTGGTGGGACCTCCAAGACTGTTACAGGGTAATTTTTAAAAGATGACACAGCCATGGCTCTCATACAAATATAAAATGAACACATCGAAGATTTTATTTAATTATTAGTTAATGAGGGAACCAGGAGGATATTATAACTAGTCCAAAGAATTAACCAAAGAACCACACATGTAAAAGCAGTATTACTGAAAGAAATTTAAAAATAGATGGAAAACTGGATAATTCTGTGGGAGGGATGAATGAAGACAGGGAGATCAATTGTATTTGCACTGGGAAAAATTCACTTGTCTATCAGGGACAAGAATTATTTGCATAGCTATTATCTACAATTGTAAGATAGCTCAAAGACAACAAAAGGCACAGAGAATGTATGGAATCATAGAATATGATAACCCAGAAGGATGTGCTTAGACATAATCTTTTTGACCCATTTTAAAGTCTTTCATGATTTCTTTCTATATTCATATGAAAAAAATAAAACTATCATTCATTTATAAGTTTGTTATATTTTAGAAGCAAAAATGATCTAGAAACTACAACAAATTATTTAGAAAGGAGTGATCTGAATTAGAAACTAAGATTTCTGAAAACAAAACCAACTCTCAGGTGGGTAATAAGATTCCTGTAAATGAATCCATCTTCTTTTTGTCTTAAAATGCATTGTACTTATGATTTGTTTTAATTCAGTTGTAGGAAGACCCAATGAAAGTCATAGTAACTGAAAGAATCTAAAAGCTAGTAGGTTATATAAATAATCTAAGGCAAAAATGAATTTGAATAACTTATTTGATTATTATATTATAATAGAAATGTTATTTGCTCTAACAAACACCCATTTATTAGTGCTAAAGAAATGCAGTTTTATTTCCTGCTCAGAGAAAGTTGTTATGCTTTGGGTGGCTGCCATGGCTATCTCTTCTTTAAGTGATGACTCGGGAATCAGTTCTTTTTGTTCTATGCCTCTGCCATTTTGGAGTCTTTCACTTCCAGACACACGGAGAAAGCAAGTGAAGGATCTCACAGGGGATTTTAGGTACTAAACCTGGAGTTGCTTCTCAACAGCTTTACTCACATTGTCTTTGTCTGAACGAGGCACATGGCCCCAAATTAATAGCAAAGGAAACTGAGAAATGTGTTCATCTTGTGTGCACAGGGACAAGAACAGGTTTCTGAGTAGCTAGCTAGTCACTTCCATAGTCAGTATGACGGATTTAATTAACTTCCAGTTAAAAATAATTATAAACCATAACAATTGATTGTATTTGTCTATTTTAAATTCTTTTGATTTTTTAATCTCTATTACTTTACAATCAATAGAAAATTGTCCAGCTCCCTGACTTGTCACTCTGAAGACCCAATCTGGAAGAAGAATATTAACAAAGCAAAACCTGTATCACATATCACGTTTGGAAGAGGACAACGACATGGAAATAAATGAACAACAAGCCCAACAGGGGTATCAATGTGTGTTTTGGTGTTTCATGCATCATCAGCTATTTATTTCAATATTTTATAAGTGTCAACAGCACTTTGACAGCTCCATTTGTTCACTTTTTATACTTCTTTTGTATAAATAGTACATCTAATAGTTCCTTTTTAGAACAGCACATTAATCTTCCCTGTTAAGGGATGATTTGTCCTCAGACTTATCATTACACCTCTCTTGTGATATGACATCATCTTTTCATTTGCTGAGATAAATGCCAAACAACAAAAAATCACATAGGCATTTGAATTTCTACATTCGTCTATTTGATTTGCAGCACAACTTAAAAACATAGAGAAAGAGCCCTAGCTGGTTTGGCTCAGTGGATAGAATGTAGGCCTGTGGACTGAAGGTCCCAGGTTTGATTCCAGTCAAGGGCATATGATGGGGTTGCGGGCTCGATCCCCAGTGCCTGGAGAGAAGGGGTGGAGAGGGAGGTGTGCAGAAGGCAGCCAATCAATGATCATTTCTCATCATTGATGTTTCTATCTCTTTTTCCCTCTCTCTTCCTCTCTGAAATCAATAAAAATATATTTAAAAATATATACATATATAGGGAAAGAGGAAAAACTGGTCATTGATAAAGATATTTTTTTCTTGGCACTTTTATATTTTCTACACTGTTTGTACTCAATATTAAGAGACTCTAATAGAACTAAGCCAATTGGGTGGATTGCCCAGTGGGTTAAAACAGCCATGCCAGGACAGCCAAACATACACCCATCTACAGCACAGTGGAGTGGCAGCAAGTCTTCCTTGCCTTCTGCGTCCATGAGAAACCTGTCTTCTGGAGCACTGAGTAATAATAACCATAAGTCAATGGCTGTATTTAAACCAGTTCTGGAAGTTTCCTTAAAGAAGATGAGACGTGAAAGTTGTGATTCACTTATAAATAATATGAGTTACTAGTAAGTCCTGTCCAGAAGGTAATGCAGAGAGACAATAGAAAGGACATTCAGCAGCCATGTTTACTACAAGTTAAGCACTATCATTAAGTTCTAATCAAAATCTATTTAGACTTTAATTTACTATAATAGCTTTGGAAATTTCACCTCTAACTCTCACCCTTCTTATTTGTGATCTTAGCTTTGAATTTGATTACTTGAAAATATTAGGAAGAGTTGCTAAATTTAACATTATTATACTCACTATGAAAGATATGTTGAAACTCAAAAACATACATTTCATTTAATTTGGTTAACTTCCATAAAACCCCTAAATAATGGGGTTTCAAGATCTTCCATGTTGGTGAACACTTCCAGGTTCCTGGAGAATGGCACACCTAGAACAGGCATGGAAGTTCTGTACCTGTAACTGTTTTCCTGAACTCGGTAAGCCCTTAGAAAAAAATTATTGAACCTGAGGAAGGGGTTGTAATAACCCCCTTAATTTATTGCCTGTTGATTAGAAGTATAGATGGAAACCTAAGATTTACAACTGTTATCTGAAGTAGAAGAATCTTGTGTGACTAAGCCCTGAACCTTGTATGACCTGTGATAATTCTGAGTTATTAGTGTAAGAATTGAATTGAATTATAGAATGCTCTGTGATGTCCAGAGAATCATAGAATTATTGTTGGGTGGAGGAAAAGAAAACACCCATTTGGTGCAGGAGTTATGTGAGTAGAAATACTATCTGACCTAGCTACGGACAAAAGACATTTGCACATTAAAAAGATGACCATACACAATTTCAGATGCATATATTCCAAATACTATTTCTTACCAATAATATTTCTGGAGTCCTCAGGAAAATTTTCATGGAAGATGAAAGATATTGTGTATGAGGAAGAGTAAATTAGGAAGAAGACTATGAAGAATGAGATCCATGTCCATAAAATCATAATGTTTATACTCACACCAGAAAGTCACCTCCATGAGGACAGGATCATTTGTTGTATTCAATCCTGAATCACTAGTTGCTGGCAGAGCATAAGTAATCTCTATATAGAATGGCTTTGATGGATGGATGACTGACATGCCCTGACACCCAGGATACTAGACATAAAGAACACATAGACATATTTACAAGTTAGTAATGTACTTGATATAGTGGTTATCAACCTCACAGAACTCTTTCTTCCGAAATAAAGATACAATAGATATTTGAGGTTTAATATTTGTAGCTGATAAATCAACAGTGGATAGAGAAAGGGAACTTAAGAGTATATCTGAGAAAGCAATTATTTTGAAACCTTGATGCTTCTAAAAAAAAAATTTTAAATGAAGTGACAATAACAACAGAATCTAGACCACTTCAGAATTAGTAAGCCTAAAAAAAAAACTTCTTAGTAAATACTTGTTCTGAAGTAGGATGAAAAAAGAACAGAAACAGAAAATATTAATATGTTTTAAATAGTTCTATGTGTCTTAAACAGAAAGGGTGGGCCTCAGATTCATTTGCAGGCTCTATATCACAAGATCAAACAAAAGATGAAAGGGCTAAAATGACCTGGCCAAGATGTATGTCCACAGGATGCCCATGAAACCAGATAGTTTGGTGCATTAAGTCAAACAACTGCAATTTCAATTAAAAAATCAATCTGGTAATGACAAAAGTTTATTTGTGGACTGTCTTTCTTATCTCTTTTAGCTATTGCTCAAACAACACACAGACTTGAAATTGCATGCACTTGATAATTAAAAGATATAAGATGTATAAAGCACTTTGAAATCTACTATTACTATGTTCAATAAATACTGACTACTCTGTTAAAGTAATAAGTATATTTATAAATACTTCTGCAATTTGATTTCAAAAACTTTTTTATTGTATGTATGAAAGCTTCTTCAATGCCATCTCTTAGTCTAACCATGGCTTCACATTACCCTATCATGAAATCTACCCTTTACCCTGTATCCCAATGAGGGGTTCTTGCACCAGAATGCACTTAAACCAAAGCATCTGAAGCATTCATGTTGATGAAAATGTCTACAGTGAAGAACAAGCAGGACTTACGCAATTTGGTCAATGTTCAATTTCCCAGTGTATGTTCTTTGGCTTCTGTTGATCCCACTATCTGCTGTTCTGCTCTATTTATATCTTCATCAAATGATAGCACCAGCAGGAGAGTTGGAGGTAGCGGTTAAGAAAGAAATCTTCAGCCTGTCATAAGTGGCTTTACATGATCAATACTAGTAGGAGGTTTGTTACAAGACTAAAAACAGTGCATAAATATTCATATAAGAATCAGGAGATCAAGGCAGAGTCCAAATGTTGCCACTAACTATCTGGGTGACCTTGGGACTAGTTACTTAACTACTGAGACTGCAACAAACTATTGAAATTAGAAAATCTTCCAGATTCCTTTCAATTTTAAATTCTATGATTCATTAATTCTGAATTTCCCAAAATATTCAAGAATCTCCTATAAATCATGCTCTCATTTTCAAATTGTGCAATTACTCTCTAATTTTTAAATAAAATCCTTTAGAAAAGTCAATGATTCCTCCATTACTCAGCGTGAACAAAAGAGCCATATTTATTTTTTGTCTAGAAATATTTAAATAAACATGTGGTATGGTGACAACAGCCCTAGACCCAAAAGATATGGGACTAACCTCTGATTCTACCACTGACTAGCAGTTTTACTGTAAAATGACCTCAAAATTATAGTATTGGCGGTTATCATAGAGATTTTGTCTTTAATTTTACTTGCTTTAGAGAAGAGCACAGACATCTTGTGGAGACATTATGCAAACCTAGTGTGGTGTTTTGTTTGTTTGTGTTTTTTTTTCAATATTTCAAAACCAATGGTAAGAAAAAGAAATTTTAGCAACAAAAAATGTTCCTCACATAAAATCCAATGTGCAACTTTTATATGTGATCAAATCAAAGTGACGCCAGAGCCTTAAGGCCTTCTGTTTGACCACTTCACAACTTCCTTTACAGTCCCAAGGAAGTAACAACTCTGAGTCCTAGAACTTCCAAAGCCCCTCCTCAAAGTGGCCACCAGCATCACCTGGGAGCATAGTAGCAGCGCAGAATCTCAGGCCCCATCTCAGACTCGTTGAATAGAATATACCATGTGACAAGATCCCGAGGTGGTATGTGCGCATAATAAGCTTGAGAAGCACTTATCTAGAATACAATTTAAAAGCCATCAAATTTCCCCATGCTGCTTCCCCTAATTAAAATCTCTGGCTTAGCCTTCCTATTGCCTACCCCATAGCGTTCGTTGTTGGGACCACGAGCGTAAACTAATTTTTTAAAATATATGTTTTATAGGCAAAAGGTCTTCTTATTAAGTTCCAAGTTCTTAGAAGCCCATTCTATCTTACTGCTTATGTTCTAGATAAAATATCCTAGAAATTCCCACTGCTAATTATCCCCATATCTTATCAGCTAATCCATAGGAAAAAATGCTTGATTTGATTATCAAATTTTTGTACAATAAATAATTTTACCTGTGCTTTCCCTCCAATCTGTTATTCTAAGTCACTTCCATTGATTGAAATAGTTTGTTTTATACTGTTTCACTGTATACAGATGTGCTTCATTTGATAAGTGAATGAGTGCTTGTGGGAACCATCCCAGGTCCCCGGATAGTCAAGGCCGGTGGGAGCAAAAGGCCTTGTTATCAATACACCAGAATGATCAAAGGCCGCTCTGGGCATGTGCCTAAATGGAATGTTCAAGGACTCTGAGCCTGGGAATCCTAATCAGGCCAAGATACCATGAGCGGGTGCAAGGACACATGGTCCACTGTGCCCTTCAGTAGCCAATATGATTGATGTAACTATTGGCACGAAGCCTTCTTTGTCTAAATGGTATAAAAGTAGGTTACTGACCAGCTAGTTGGCTGGAGCTAGGTGGAGTAGGTGGGAGTGTGAAGAAGTCTGCTACAGAGAGCAGGTGGGCAGGAGAAGCTGCTGAGCCAGATAATTCAGGTACCGCTATGATGTGAGGTGGTGAGTCTAAGAGGCAGCGTGCGGCTTCTCAGATAATAGCTGTGAGTACAGACACTAATGCTGCTTTATGGGAAAGATATATGTTCACCAGCCAGTGTCCGGCTGCCTGCCTGTATGGACTTTGCTGTGAGGACTGTCTTGTCTGATGGCTATATGGCCACTGGCTTCAGCAATAAACTCATTCGTATACACCCACAACCTCTCATGGCTTCTCCTAAGACCTGGTGTCCCAGGAGGTCCAGCCCCAGACAGAGGGGCTCGGACCCAACACCTGTTACTAGTGAGCAGAGGATAAAGGAGGAACTTGGACTAAGTTCCCAACAGTTAGTACAGAAGGCAGGGTTCAAGCAGGAACCAGCCCTGGCGTAGTTGAATAGGAGAATTTAAAAGAATACATGGACTCACAGTCACTCAGAACAACTCAGAGCACCAGAGCTCGTGCAGGGCTCCTGCTGCGTGCCCTGACAGTGCTTTATCCAGTTATCATACTTAAATCCCACCTTCAAAATAGCGCATCATATCTCAAATATTTGAATAAAGTAAAATCAATTTTTAAAGTTTAATATAGATAAAAATACAGACTGAGAGGTGATTAATAACAAATAGACACTCAAATAAATAGATTGAATGATTGAATGAAAAAAAAAATTGAGTAGAATGCAAATAGGTTCAACATATCCCTCCCCTACATATCCCTCTCCTATCACTTTGTATTTATATCTCTTGTTTTTAATCTGAAAATACATTTCAAAGAAGTAATTCCTTAGTGCTAGATTTTGCTAACTGATAATGTGATGTGTAGCAATATATTTATTTTAATAAGTTTCCCACAAGTTCATACTATGCAATTAACTTGAGTTTGCCTTAAAGAGATTCAACCTGGTATGCTTTTCTTTCTTTTTTAAAAAAACATTATTAATTAATTTTTTTTTTTTTAGAAAGAGAGAGAGGGAGGGGGAAAAGAGAGAGAGAAACATTTATGTGATTGAGAAACATCAATTGGTTGCCTCCTGTAGGTGTCTCTATCGGGGATCAAACCCGCAACCTGGGTATGTGCCTGCTTTGACACGTAATGGAACCTGTCACCTTTTTGGTGTATGGGACAATGTTCCAACCAACTGAGACATAAGGGCTGGGGCCATTATGCTTTTCTCAAATGTGTCTTCACTAGTCAACTAATTTAAGAAAGAAATCCATTTATATTACTGAGCTGTGAAGTGACTGGATAATATCACAATTCATCTTTCATCCCTTGATTTTCTTTTACTTGATTATAACACTCATAATTAGAATATTAAAAGCAAAGACTAGTAGAGTGTGGATAGCTTTTTCTCTCCTTTTAATTTCTTCTTTTCCATTATAACGCTATAGATATATACACCTACTGGGTGGGTGGGGAGAAAATAGAGAAAAATTTACTCCATATCTATACTAAATTTTCCTGATTAATGCAAGATATATAATATCTCTAATCACCTGTCCTATACATATTACACTAAATCATGAATTTTAGAGCTAGATTCTTAGAGATTACTCTTAATCCACACTCATACTTATTTTCTTTCCAACCTATTTTCATTTACCTTTTTATATCTTCATATTATTTTATTTTTGCTTTCTTTTTCTCTTTTTACAGTAGTCTAAAATTTTAAACTATATTAATATAGCATTAGGTTTATAATTTTAAAATGTTGGAGATGAGCAGAAACAAAAGGTTTCTTCAAACAATACCATGTAGAATTTTTAAAAATTAGAAGAAAACTATATACAGCATACTTTCTTACATACAAGTCAAAGAGAAGGAAAAGTGGATTACATACCTTTATTTGTCCCTAAAAATAAACACTTTTAAAAAGCTGTATAAAACTTGTTTTCTAGAATTCAGAACCATGAAAACAGTATTCTTAAACTCTTAAATGCAATATATTTGTTGTTCTTTCATAGACACTTTATCCAAATAATCAATCCAAATATCCAAATTTAATCCAACTATGCATATAATAGATTTTACTCTATTAAAATCTTAAATGACTAATATTGTCAGATTCACAAGGAAGCATGAAAAAAAATACGCATCTATCATTTATGTCTTAATTGGCCATGCTTACCGTCATGGCAGGTATGATAACTGGATAACAGAAAACCTTCCAAGAAGATAACATTGGGTTACTCTGCCACCTGTGATCTGCACAGTCTGAAGGAGACTGTGGTTTAGTTTTAAAAACAACATTCATTAGAGACAATCAGGAACTATCAGTGTTCCAGACCTTGAGAATCTAGATCAGCTTGATGCTGTTTGACAATATGTTGAGTGGTCTAGTTGGAGGAAGGCAAAATTTATGCAGAAAAGCTGCTGAATTTGCTAATAATTTTTCAAATAATATGATGGGAGTTTTTATAACTAGAAAAAAATAGCATATGCATGCTACTTACAGAAAGTATATAAAAAAGAAAAATTAAAATCACCCATAATAATCCACCACCAGAGATAATTGCTGTTAATAGTATATTTCCTGTCATTCTCTTTACCATGTATCAATATATAGATAAGTATATGCATGTTAGGTTTAACACATGTAGATACATATATCTATGTATATATATATATATAGATGGCTAATTAAACAAAATTGAGGAGAACCAAGATGGTGGTGTAGGTAAATGCCAGTACTCGGTGCCTCCTTTAACCACATCAAAATTATAAATAAATTACAGAACAAAAATCATTTAGAATCACCTAAAATCTGGCTGAATGGAAGTCCTACAACTAGAGAAATAAAGAAGAAAGCACATGAAGACTCTAGTAGAAGAGATGAAGGTGTGAAACAGGCATGTCCAACACCCACATGTGGCATTTTTTTCAATACAAAATTATAAGTATCTCTCACCATAAAATAGTCTCCGAAATAGTTTTTAATAGTTATAGTATATTCATTGAGTAACAATTTATTTAACTACTAGAGGCCTGGTGCACAAATTTGTGCACAGGTGGGGTCTGGCTGGCCCCGCCCTCAATTGGGGTGGGGGGACAATGGAGGTGGGGGTGGCTGGGGGAAGAGGTGGTGGGTCATTGGCTGGCCACCCCGCCCCCTGGTCGAACTCCTGGTCAAACTCCCAGTTGAACTCCCTATTGAGGGGACAATTTGCATATTAGGCTTTAATATATAGGATTTAGATAAATATTTTTTTCAAACTTTTTTATTATCTTTTAAGGATTTAATTTTAGAAATAGGTTAAAAGGATATATATATATATATGTATATTTCTATTTTTTTAAATCTCACCCAAGGATATGTTTTTCTTAATTTTTAGAGAGAGGAAAGGATAGGGAGATAGTAAGAGTGAGAAACATAGATGTGAGAGAGAAACATCGATCAGTTGCCTTACATGCATATCCTAACCAGGGATCAAATCTTCAACCTGTGTATATGCCCTGATCAGGAATCAAACCCTCGACCTTTTGGTGCACTGGATGACACTCCAACCAACTGAGCTGTACTGGCCAGGGCAGAGGGTATGAATTTTTAAAGAATTTAATAAATAGTTCAAAATTGCTTTCCAGAAAATGTTAAATAATTATTGTAAATAAAATATGCATGTGAATTTAAGTAACTAAATTTATTAACATACTAAATGCCCAGTGTACGAAATTCATGCACGGGTAGGGTCCCTAGGCCTGGCTGGTCGATCTGTGGGGTGACCAGCAGGGCAATTGGGGGGTCCCCGCTGGCACCTGCCTTGGCTGGCCCAGTGCTGCCCGTTCACTGGCCCCGCCCACTGCTGCCACTGGCACCCACCTTGGCTGGCCTGGGGCCTGCAGGCTGGGGGCAGCTCCTGCATTGAGCATCTGCCCCCTGGTGGTCAGTGCGCATCTTAGTGGTCATTCAGCCGTTCAGTAGATTTGCATATTAGGCTTTTATTATATAGGATAATTACTATAAACTTTCTTTAACTGAGTTTGAAGTGTCAAAACAAATTTTTTAAGTTGAGAATGAGTTTTGAAGGCATCCTCTATGGGTTTAATTCCACTCTGCTATTTTCTACTTGAGAATTATGTTTTTTGCTAGAGCCTCCATAACAGATTAGCACATGGTATTCTGGGGAGCTTAAACAACAGAAATTTATTTTCTCAGAATTCTAGAAACTGGAAGTCCAAGATTATGCTGCTAGAAATATTGGTTTCTAGTGAGATCTCTCTTTGGATTGTAGATGGCTGCTTTCTCACTGTGTCCTCACATGGCCTTTTACCTGTGTATACACATTCCCGATGTCTCTTCCTTTTCTTATAAAAACACAATTTGTATTGGATGAGGACCCCCTTTATGACCTAATTTAACCATACTTATCCCCTTAAAGATCCTATCTCTATATAGGATCACATTGAAGTTAAACCATCACCATGTGAATTAGGGGGAGACACAATTCAGTTTATAACATGTATGTTTGGCCAAGTTACCTGATGTTTGCATATCTGAGTTAGCTCATTAGTAAAATGAAGATGATAATACTTACTTAATTGGCTGTGATGAGAATAAATGTATTATTATACACAAATCATTCAAAACAGTGCCTAGCAAATGTTAAGTATTTCATAAATAAATAGTTTCATATTTAAAAAATGAAGGTTTACATGAACACTGTATACATTAATCATGATACAAAATTGAAATATAGTTTTTACCCAGCCCACCTCCTCAGTAGCAGAGAGCGCAGCCTGCCCCAACCCTTCTACACCTGCCTCCCTGACCCAGCATGCCTGACACCTGCCCCAGGATGACTGGCCCCAATACCTTGATGAGACATGACCTGACACCCCCCGGAGGCATGGACCTGTCATAGCGACACAGTTTGCCTAACCCAGTGCCACCAGAAGATAGGCCAAGTGCTGCAATTCTGTGCAACAGGTCACCTCTGGGTGCATGGACCCACCCCCATGGACCCACCTGCCTCATCCAGCACCTCGGACTACCAGACTGCTAAAATGGGAAGACCATGAAATAGCCCGCAAATGGAAGGAAAGAAGGAATTGCTAGAAAAGGAACTAAAATAATGGAGGAAAGCAATTTGTCAGATAAGAATTCAAAGTAATGGTTATAAGGATACTCAAACAGCTTAGTGAAAACTACAAACAACTTAATGATAATTTTAAGGAGCTGAATGAGAACTATACCAACATGAAAAAACTGGTTCAAACAATGAATAAGCATCAAGCCCTGCCCAGTGTGGTAAGGTGGTTGGAGCATCAGACTGCACACCAAATGGTCTTGGGTTCAATTTCCAGGCAAGGGCATATACTTTGGTTGTAGGTTTGCTCCCCATCCACAGTTGGGGCGTGTGCAGGAGGCAACCAATCAATGTGCCTCTCTCACATTGATGTTTTTCTCTTTTCTTCTCCTTTCCACTCTCTCTGAAAAGCAATAGAAAAAAATAATCCTTGGGTGAGGATTAACAACAACAACAAAAAGAATCAAGTGGAAATGAAGAATGAAAAGCTGAAATAAAAAACACCCTGGAAGTATTCAACAGTAGACTAGGAGAAGCGGAGGACTGAGTCAATGAATTAGAAGACAAAATAGAAAAAAAAATCCAATTCTGAGCTGCAAATGGATAAAAACTTTAAAAAACAGGAGGAGAGTTTAAGGGAACTTTGTTACAACATGAAACATAACAATATCTGTACAATAGGAATACCAGAGGAGAAGAATCTAAGGAAGAAATAAAGAACCCGTTTGAAGAAATAATGGCAGAAAACTTTCCTGACCTGGTAAAGAAAAAAGTCCAGGAAACATAGAGAGTCCCGATCAAGATGAACCCAAAAAGACCACACCAAGACACATCATGATTAAAATGGCAAACATTGCCCTGACCGGTTTGGCTCAGTGGATAGAGCGTCGGCCTGCGGACTGAAAGGTCCCGGGTACGATTCTGGTCAAGGGCATGCACCTTGGTTGTGGGCACATACCCAGTGGGGAGTGTGCAGGAGGCAGCTGATCGATGTTTCTCTCTCATCGATGTTTCTAACTCTCTGTCTCTCTCCCTTCCTCTCTGTAAAAAATCAATAAAATATATATTTAAAAAAATGGCAAACATTAAAAACAAAGAAAGAATCTTAAAGGCTGCAAGGGAGAGACAGAAAGTTACCTACAAGGGAGCACCCGTTAGACCAGTGGTTCTCAACCTTCTGGCCCTTTAAATACAGTTCCTCATGTTGTGACCCAACCATAAAATTATTTTTGTTGCTACTTCATAACTGTAATGTTGCTACTGTTATGAATCTTAATGTAAATATCTGATATGCAGGATGGTCTTAGGCGACCCCTGTGAAAGGGTCATTCGACCGCCAAAGGGGTCGCGACCCACAAGTTGAGAACCACTGCGTTAGACTGTCAGGTGATTTCTCAATACAAACACTTATGGCCAGATGGGAGTGGCATGAAAAATACAAAGTACTAAAAAATCAAGGGACTGAATCCAAAACTATTCTACCCAGCAAGGCTATCATTCAAAATTGAAGGTCCTCCTGTGAAATTAGGAGCTTCACAGACCAAAAAAAAAGGGGGGGGCGGACTTTATTTCCACCAAACCAGCAATATAAGAAATGCTACAGGGACAGATGTAAAAAGAAGAAATAGAGAGAGGAGGAGAAACACATGCATAAAGGATAAAAATGGTAACAAATAAGTACTTATCAATAATAACTTTAAATGTAAATGGCTTAAATGCTCCAATCAAAAGACATAGGGTAGCTGAGTGGAAAAGAAAATATGACCCATATATATGCTATCTACCAGAGACCCACCTCAGAACAAAAGACTCACACAGGATGAAAGTGAAGGGATGGAAAAATTGTTTTAATGCAAATTGAAATGGAAAAAAAAAATCCTAGGGTAGCAATACTCCGACCTGACAAAATAGACTTCAAAATGAAGTCCATAACAAGAAACAATGAAGGCCATTTCATAATACTAGATGGATTGATACAAGAGGATATAACTCTGGTAAACATATATGCCCCCAATACAGGAGCACCCAATTATATTAAAAAAAACTTCTAGAGTACATAAAGGAAGATATTTACAGCAATACAATCATAGTAGGGAACTTTAACACCTCACTGATGTCACTGGATAGATCTTTTAGACAAAAAAAAAAACAAAAAACAAAAGAAAACAAAAAAACATCAAAAAGGAAACTGCAACCCTAAATGACACATTAGAGCAAATCAATTTAAGACATTTATAGAACAGTTCACCCCAAAGCTGCAGAATATACATTTTTCTCAAGTGCACATGAAAAAGTCTCAGAGAGAGAACACATGTTAGGACACACACAAAAAAACTACAAGTTCAAGAGGACTGAAATCAAGTCAAGCATCTTCTCAGATCACAATGGAATGAAACTAGAGATCAACTACAATAAAAACATCCCCAAACATTCAAACACATGGAGGCTAAATAGTATGTTATTAAACAATGAATGGGTTACCAATGAAATGAAGAAAGAAATCTAAAATTTCCTGGAAACATAAAAATGAACACACAGCTCCCCAAAACCTATGGAACATAGTGAAACCAATTCTGAGAGGGAAGTTCATAGCACTATAGGCCTACCTCAAAAAATAAGAAAAAAATGGTATTAAATATCTAACCCTACAACTTAAAGAACTAGAAAGAGAACAAGAAGGAAAACCCAGAGTAAGTAAAAAGAAGGAAATAATAAAGATCAGAACAGAAGTAAATGAAATAGAGACTAGAAAAATAATACAAACGATCAATGAAACCAAGAGCTGGTTCTTTGAAAAGATAAACAAGATTGATGTCTCTGGATCTGTTTTTGTTCATCAGTTTATATTGTTCATTATATTCCATAAATGAATGAGATCATGTGATATTTATCTTTCTCTGACTGGTTTATTTCACTTAGCATAATGCTCTCCAGTTCCATCCATGCAAATCTTGCCAAATTACCAGAAGGGGAATATTTCCATTGGAATGACTCAGGCTACTCCCCAAATATTTACACTTCCTTTCACGCCCTTAACTCTGCAATGAAAAAATTGTGAATTTGGAGATATTCCAGAATCATATAAATCCCCCTATTTTTAATTCAAAACCAAACCTCATGAAAACATCAGGAACACCGTTTATAAATGTCAGAAGATAAAGATATTAAATAATAATTTTAAAAAACACAAGATTGATGAACTTTTACCCAGACTCATCCAGAAACAGAGAGAGGACCCAAATAAATAAAATAAGAAACAAAATAGGTGAAATAACAATGACACCACAGAAATACAAAGGGTTGTAAGAAAGTACTATGAACAACTATATGCCAATAAGCTGGATAAGGTTAATAAAATGGGCAAATTCCTAGAAAAATACAATCATCCATAACTAAATCAGAAGAATCAGAAAACCTGAATAGGCCAATAACAACTAGTGAACTTTCCCAGCAAACAAAAGCCTTGGCCTGGATGGCTTCACAGGGGAGTTTTACCAAATATTCAAAAAACAAAAAAAAAAGAAAGTAGATCACCAACTTACACCATACTTAAGAATAAACTCAAAATGGATAAAATATTTAAATGTTCAGTCTTGAAACCATAAAAACCCTTGGAGAAAACAGTCAGCAAAATATCGGACATCTCACATAGCAAAATTTTCACTGATACAATATCTAGGGCAAAAGAAATAAAAAAAATAAACAAATGGGACTACATCAAAATGAAAAGTTTCTGCACAGCTAAAGAAAACAGCATTAAAAAAAATGAAACTAGACCACCAACTTACACTATACACAAAAATAAACTCAACATGAATAAAGATCTTGCCCTAACCGGTTTGGCTCAGTGGATAGAGCGTCGGCCTGCAGACTCAAGGGTCCCAGGTTCGATTCCGGTCAAGGGCATGTACCTTGATTGCGGGCACATCCCCAGTGGGAGTGTGCAGGAGACAGCTGATGGATGTTTCTCTCTCATCGATGTTTCTGGCTCTCTATCCCTTTCCCTTCCTCTCTGTAAAAAAAAAAAAACAAAACAAAAAAACAACCCAATAAAATATATTTTAAAAAAATGAATAAAGGTCTTAAATATAAGATGGGAAACCATAAAAATCCTAGAAGAAGCCATAGGCAGCAAAATAGCAGGCATTTGTTCAAACAATATCTTTACCAATACAGCTCCTAGGACAATGGAAACTAAGGAGAAAATAAACAAATGGAGTACATCAAAATAAAAGCTTCTGCACAGCAAAAGAAACCATCAATAAACAACAAGAAAGCCCACTGCATGGCAGAACATATTTGCCAATGTTATCTCAGATAAGGGTTTAATCTCCAACATTTATAGGGAACTCATACAACTTAAAAAAAGGAAGATAAACAATCCAATCAAAAAATGGGCAAAGGACCTAAATAGATACTTTTTGAAGGAGGACATACAGAAGGCCAAGAGACATATGAAAACATGCTCAAAGTCACTAATCATCCGAAAGATGCAAATCAAAACGACAATGAGGTACCACCTCACACCTGTCAGAATGGCTATCATCAACAAATCAACAAATGACAAGTTCTGGCGAGGATGTGGAGAAAAAGGAACCCTCCTTCGATGCTGGTGGGAATGCAGACTGGTGCAGCCACTGTGGAAAACAGTATGGAGATTCCTCAAAAAACTAAAAATGGAACTCCCATTCGACCCAGTAATCCCACTTCTAAATATATCCCAAGAAAACAGAAACACCAATCAGAAAGGATATATGCACCCCTATGTTCATAGTAGCACAATTTACAACAGCTAAGATTTGGAAACAGCCTAAGTGCCTATTAGCAGATGAGTGGATTAAGAAACTGTGGTACATCTACATAATGGTATACTATGCTGCTGTAAAAAAGAAGGAATTCTTACCATTTGCAACAGTTTGGATGGAACTGGAGAGCATTATGCTAAGTGAAATAAGCCCATCAGATAAAGATAAATATCACATGATCTCACTCATTTGTGAAATATAATGAGCAACATAAACTGATGAACAAAAATAGACCCAGAGTCATAGAAACATCAAACAGACTGTCCAACCTATGAGGGAAGGCAGAGGGTGAGAAGGTAAGAGATCAACCAAAGGACTTGTTTGCAGGCATATGAGCATAACCAATGGACACAGACAGTCAGGAGGTGAGGGAATGTGCTGAGGGGTCGGAGCAGGCAGGGAAAGGTCAATGGGGGGGAAAAAGAGACTTATGTAATACTTTACTAGTAAACAGTAACGAGTTAAAAATGAAAATGGAACCCACTGTTTGGGAGAACATATTTGCCAATGATACATCGGATAAGAGGTTAATATCAAAAATATATAAAGTACTCAGACAACTCAACAATAGGAAGATAAACAACCCAATCAAAAATAGGCAGAAGACCTAAATAGACACTTGTTCAAAGAGGACATACAAATGGCCAAGATACATATGAAAAGATGCTCAAAGTCACTAATCATCATTAAAACAACAATGAGGTACCACCTCATACATGCCAGAATGGCTACTATCAACAAACAACAAGTGCTAGTGAGGATGCGGAGAAAAAGGAATCCTAGTACATTCTGGTGGGAATGCAGACTGGTACAGCCACTATGGAAAACAATGTAGAGTTTCCTTAAAATAATAAATATGGAACTGCCATTTGATTCAGTGGCCCCACTTCTAGGAATATATCCTAAGAGGCCAGAAAGAATATATGCACCTCTATGTTTGTAGCAGTGTTACTTACAATAGCTAAGATCTGAAAACACTCCAAGTGCCCATCAGTAGATGAGTGGGTAAAAAAACATGGTTTCACATTTACACAATTGCACAATGTGCAGCTGTACAAAAGAAGGATCTCTTATCCTTTGAGACAGCATGGTGGGACCTGGACAGTATTTTGCTAAGTGAAAGAAGTCAGTCAGAGGAAGACAAGTATCACATGATCTCACTTACTAGTATATGTGGAATCTAATGAACAAAATAAACTGACAAGGTAGATCCAGAGTCATGGAAGCATGCAACAGACTGAGGATCCTCAGAGGGAATGGGTGGGGGAAGGGAAGAGATCCACCAAAGAACCTATATGCATATATGAATAACCCATGGACACAGACAATAGTGAGATGAAGGCCTGGAGAAGGACAGGGTGTGGGGAGGAAAGCGTCGATGGGTGAAGTAAAGGGGGAGACATCTGTAATACTTTCAACAATTAAGATAATTTATTTTTAAAAAGTGATAATATTGAAGTAAAATAATAGTTTCTATAGTTAGAATTTTTAAATTAGCTATAATCATATTAAGATAAATTAGTATTTAAACACACAAAGCAATATACAGATGATGTATGATAGAATTTTACACTTGAAACCTATATAATTTTATTAACCAATGTTACTCCAAGAAATTTAGTACAAAAGTTGAACATAAAAAAAGAAAAATTAGTATTTAATAGAAAATAAAAATATAAGCAAACCATCTAAGATCATACAATAAATTGACAACACAATGAAGAATAAAAACAATGTTTCAAGCAAGGTACAACCTTTTAATTCCTTCAAAATTAAAATAATTGTCTGGAAGAAGTCATCATTTTTTATGATGAATATTAATTTCAGCAAGTGAAAAAAAACAAGGCTTATATCATTTGAAATATTTGTTTTACTTATTTAAAGTTTTTCAAAGTGCTTCTTTCACATAGAAAATAAATCTTCCAGTACAACTCTTCCCAATATAGTTTATAAAATGCTAAAGAATGGGAAATATAAGTACTCAAGGCTTACTATCTCACTTCCTTACTGAAATAAACTTATTTGAAAAATCAAACAACCCACAAATATTTACTGAGTTGCATTGTGTGGTTAGTAGTAGTCCAGGTATCATGGGAAATGCAAAAGAAGTTATGGCACATAAACAGATAATTGAGACAATACAGATATGCACAGTTTGGAGTATAGCTGAGGACATCTAAGCATGACACAGGGAGGTTGGACAGGATTATCAGTATCAGAATGGCCAGGCCAGAAGAAATGGCGAATATGACATTAAGCAGCAGAGGAATAGCAGGTGGCTGGCAATGGGGACAGATGAAAGGGAAGATCAGCCTGGCAGGGAAAAGAAAGCCTCCATGTAAACAGGACCACAGGACCAAAGACATAAACATGAGGGAAAACTTGCAGAAAACTTCAAGTGGTCACTGTTGCTGAACCTGAGTGCTAGGCAGTGAACAGTAAGAAATGAAGCTGGATATGTAACATCATGGATGATTTGTATACACTGTCAAAAGAGTTTGTAATTTAGTCTATATATAATGGGAAGCTGTAGAAAGGTTTTGTAGCTGCTTGATTTAGTATTATTGACATCTTAAATAAATCTCTTCAGCAGTTTCAAAGAGTATGGGCGTGAAAGTGACAAAACTAGAGGCATATAGACTAGTAAGGAAACTGTTGTGATCGTCTTGCAAGAATTGATATCCTATATAATAAAGAGGTAATATGCAAATTAACCCTCACACCCTCACAAGATGGCTGCCTGTGACCAGGCCAGCAGGGGGGTTAGTGAGAGATGACCAAATGACTGAACAAGCAGGCTGCATGGGGCAACCAAGCCAGCAGGGGGGTTAGTGAGAGACGACCAAACAACTGAACAAGCAGGCTGCATGGGGCGACCAGGCTGGCAGGGGGGGCAGTAAGGGGTGATCAGGCTGGCAGCAGGGGTGGCAGTTGGGGGCAACCTGGCCTGCAGCGGGGGGCAGTTAGGGGCAACCAGGCAGGCAGGCAGGTGAGCAATTAGGAGCCAGTGGTCCAGGATTGTGAGAGGGATGTCTGATTGCCAGTTTAGGATCAATCCCTGGGATCGGCCCTAAACTGGCAGTCGGACATCCCCTGAGGGGTCCCGGATTGGAGAGGGTGCAGGCTGGGCTGAGGGGACCCCCCCCCCATGCACGAATTTCATGCACTGGGCCTCTAGTAGTGGAGATAAAAGAGAAAGTCAAGAGGCACTTAAGCATTAAACTGGTCAGAAACTGTGGCTGAGTAGATATAAAACTGTGGGAAAGAAAGATGACTAAACAGAATGTTTAGGTAGAGGAGCAATTTTGAGAGATAACACATTCAGTTTTCAAAATATTAGGATCATGGTGATGATGAGTGGTTGACAGATAGCTGGATATATGAATCCAGAGCACAAGGATGTAACAGTTGAAACAAAATAGTAGACAAATAGTGACTATTTAAAAGGATAAATGATTTGCCCTGGCTGGTGTTTCTCTTGTAGAGCATCAGCCATGCCACAAAGAGTCATGGTTGATTCTCAGTCAAGAGCACATACCTGGTTGCAGGTCGATCCCGATCCCTGCCAGGTGGGTGTGGGAGGCAACCAATCGATATGTCTCTCTCACATTAATGTCTCTCTCTCTCTCTCTCTCTCTCTCTCTCTCTCTCTCTCTCTCTCTCCCTTCCCTCTCTTTTCCCTGCCCCCATGTCTTTCTCCCACACCCTCCCTTCCTTCCACTCTCTCTAAAAAAAAAATCAATGGAGCCCTGCCAGCATGGCTCAGTGGTTGAGCTTCAACCTTTGAACCAGGAGGTCACAGTTCAATTCCAAGTCAGGGCACATGCCCGGGCCGTGGGCTCGATCCAGGAGGGGGCGTGCAGGAAGAAGTCAATCAATGATTCTCTTGCATCACTGATGTTTCTATTTCTGTCTCCCTCTCTGAAATTAATAAAAATTCAATGGAAAAAATATATCCTCAGGTGAGGATTTAAAAAAAAAAGGATAAACGATTCAAGAATAGAAACCTGTTAAACAACAGCATTTAAAGGATGAGCCATGAAAAATAAATAAGCCCATGAAGGAAGCAGAGAAGAGATGTGAGAACCAGAATGCAACTAGGTTAGAGAAGACAAGTGTGCCAAGTTTTGACAGATGGCACCTTCTGGTGAAGACCCATTGGATATACCAAACAGAAAGTTATTTGTGATCTTAGAGTTGTCAATGTATGTATTATGGGGAACTGGAAAAATGAAAATATTACGGTGAGTTTCTTTTAGTAAGAGACGGATGTCTGAAAAGACCTTAGTATCTCCCTTGGCTTATACAGGGAGGAGGTAATGTCCTATCATCTAAGATAATATCCTATGAGGTGAAGCAAACAGAGAAACAGAAGTGTCTAAAATAAGCACCGTGCAGAGACTAGACAGAGAAGTCTGGCCCAGATATAGGATTACGTATGCTTTAAGACTAAGATCTTAGTCCAGTCTAATGAAATGTCTTTACTTGGGAGAAAAGCAGAATTTCAAATGAAGAACTGATCACTGGAAAAAGAAAAAGCATTATTATTAGAAATTGGAAGCAAAGGAACCACAAACAGGACTAGCAGTAGAGTTGACTTTTTTGTCATGTCTTGTTAGTTACTCAAGAAAGATTTCTTAGATACTACAGACTAAGGCCAGATCAATTCCCAGAGAATGTTCTGGGCTAGATTGTGCAAACAAGCTCAGGTGACTCCAATAAATGCAGTAGAGTTTGGGGATGAGGAGCCAGGGAAGCATAGGGAGGGATTAACAGGGAGAAACATGATTAAAGTGTTCAACCTGGCAGAAATATACAAGGACACTGTAACTAAATGCTAAAACACACAAAGAAGTGAAAGAAGTAAGTTATCCCAAGAAATAAAAAATAGACAAGCCAAAAAAGATTCATACTCAGAAGTAAAAAAAAAAAAAAAGTGAGAACATCCATCCCTGGCACACACAAATTACTCCAAAAAGATTTGTTGAGCCCTGACTGGTTTGGCTCAGTGGATAGAGCATCGGCCTGTGGACTGAAGGGTCCCAGGTTCGATTCCCGTCAAGGGCATATACCTTGGTTGCGGGCACATCCCCAGTAGGGGGTGTTCAGGAGGCAGCTGATCAATGTTTCTCTCTCATCAATGTTTCTGACTCTCTATCCCTCTCCCTTCCTCTCTATAAAAAAACAAACAAACAAACAAAAACAATATAATATATTTTTTAAAGATTTGTTGAATGTAGAAATAAAAGAACAAATTAGTGGAAAAATAATAACTGAGGAGATTGGTAACAGTTATATTCTGTTGCACTTCAAATTAACATGGCTAAATAGTATCCATTCTTTTTATTTTTTTGGCGGGGGGGGGGGGGAGGGGGGGAAGAGGAAGGGGTTGGGGAGTATGAAATGGATAGACCAGAAGGGAGGCTGGACACAAACCTAGTATTTACCAGCAGTTAGTAGAAAATAAAAACCATTTCAAATTTTTTTAAAAAATTAAAGAAATGGACTTAGGAAACAAGTTAATAGAGATAAAGGAAGGGCCCTTGGAGCTTGAGAGTGAGGCAGCTAATGGTAACATGCCCGGGGCAAGGAGTGGAGTGGGGGAAGGGAAAAGGGAAAGGCAGGGGTATGCTCCTGGGAGGGAGAGCACCAATAGTATCCATTCTTCATCTAAAATCTCCACTCTTTAAACTGTGCATGAATCATCCCACACATACACCCAAATTTCTCGACAAGAAGTATTTTATAAAAGTAATAATTTTTCTCCTGGAAAATTAAATAGAATGAAAGCCATTGATGAAAAGCACTTGTAAACGTTAAGAATTTGTTTTCCTCCGCTCTTGCCTATTTCTCAATGTCCTCTCTCAGTAGGAAAGGCATTAATCTGTTCAGTTTTATCCAAAAGCTATGTTTTTACATTTAATTAAAGATATAACACATGCACTAAGCATACCTTCAAAAAAGGGCATACCTTAATAAACACAATGCAAAATGCTTTTATAACTTAACAAGGTCAACCTATAAAAATAATAAATTAAAAGATAATTGAGTAACTGTTACAATAATCTGAGAAGATGGGAAGAAAAATCATGTCTGGAGTAAAAAATGATAGAAAAATAAATATAAGATGATGAGGTCATAAGGTATATCTTCAATTTAATAAAATGGTAAAAGAACTGGACTTTGAGTCAGAAGACAAGGGTTCTTATTCTGTGACTCACTTTGTAGCCTAGGAGAAAACATTTAATATTTTTGTGCTTGAGTTTCCCAGTTTTTGCTTCCATTATTTGCCTTCTTCATTTGCTATGCAGCAGCCATGAGATCTTTTAAAAACATAAATCAAACTTTATTACTTCCTGGCTTAAAACTCTCCAAACAGCCCTAACCGGTTTGGCTCAGTGGATAGAGTGTCGGCCTGCGGACTGAAGGGTCCCAGGTTCGATTCCGGTCAAGGGCATGTACCTTGGTTGAGGGCACATCCCCAGTAGGGGGTGTGCAAGAGGCAGCTGATCAATGTTTCTCTCTCATTGATGTTTCTAACTCTCTATCCCTCTTCCTTCCTCTCGGTAAAAAATCAATAAAATATATTTTTTTAAAAAAAACGACTCTCCAATCATATCTTGTTAAAATCTAACCCATTCCCCATGACCTTCATTGCTATACCTGAACGGAATCCTGCCCACCTCTCTAAATTCATTCTTTCACTTCTCCCCTCATTCACTGGTCCTAGCTTGCTCTGTTCCTCATACCTACATAGCTCATATTTGATATTTGTCTCTGAGCCCCAGGTCCTCCTGTGGTTGGTTATGTCTTGTCATATACTTGTCAGCTCAAATGACACTCTTCAGAGATATCTTATTTGACTTTCCATAGAACAATAGCCACTGATCTCTATCGTATAACTATGATGTTTCTTTGTAAAACTTACCACTACTAAAAAGTACATCTTTTTACTCTTTTTTAAAAATATATTTTTATTGATTTTAGAGAGGAAGGGATAGAGAAAGAGAGACAGAAACATCAATGATGAGAGAGAATCACTGATCAGCTGCCCCCTGCAGGACCCCGCTAGGAATCCAATTGTGACCTCCTGGTTCATAGGTCAACGCTCAACCACTGAGCCACGCCAGCCGAGCATCTTTTTACTCTTTATGTGTTTCTATATCATGTGAGTCCCCTATAAAACATCTCCTTGCCACTAAAATCTCTGACTCTACAAGTTTTTGTAGGGGGAAGGGAAGAAGGAGGAAAGAAAAAACTGAATAAATAAAGTATTTGGGGGTAAAAGTGAGAAAAATGGGAAAATATATGAAAATAATTTCACAAGACATTATTTAGACATGACACTATGCTTTTATTTAAAAATCACATATTTGCAATGATGTACAGGAAATGCATATACTATTGTCTACAATTTCTTGATATTTCAGTGAGCCCTGACAGTGCATATGTGGGGGAGTGGGTGTGGATATGTGTCTTAATTTTCATGCCTTATTTGGGTGAAACTAGGATGTAAGAAAACATAAGAGAGCACACTCAAGATGTCAGCATTCGCAAACCCATGTGCAACTCTCTAAATTACACTCCTCCAGCTGGCTTGGTTAATTTTGAAGTGGATGAGCTAACAGTGCCAGATCACACCCAAGCAGTATAAAACTATATAAGAACACAATAAAACAGTGATCAACAATAGATTATTTCTGTGGCATATGGCAGATACAGTCAAGCCAGCCTCAAGTAAAACCTTTGGATTCTGTTTAAAAATCAGTGTCTAAATTATAATTTAGCATTCAAGGCACTCCTTATAAGCGGTAAGTAATTATTTCAAAGAGGAGGAAGGGAGGGTCAGGTAAAAGAGAAAAAGAAAACCCAGTTGTCATTGGGAAAGGAAGATAAACTACAATATGTGGGTGGGCAGTATATGTATAGCAATCTACAGGGGCTAATATAAAATGCATAAAAGCATTCAACAGAAAGAGATGGCAATAAGTAGACTGATAAACATGAAAGAAAATAAATATGGAGACTACTGGGGGGAAGAAGAGTAAAGAAGAAAGAAGAAAATACAAACACAATAAAAATTCCTGCCCCATACTATCTGGGTAAAAAAGCGCATTTTTTTTTCACCTGAAATGAAGACCAAATCACATGTTGCTAATTAAAGGGTTAAAAATATGTCCCTGAAATCCTGTCTACACCATTTCTAAGTAAAAATTCCCTCTCCAGACCATATTTTCCCCATTACCTCAATCCCCAACCATCTTCTGGGGAAGGGATGCTTCAGGACTAATTACTAGAGAGGGAAAGGGGGACGGGGGAATAGGTAAAAAAAGATAAAGGGAGCGGGGAGGTTAATGATGATGAAAAGAGACTTGAGTTGGGGTAGTAAATACAAAATACAATACACAGATGATGTACTGTAGAACTGTATACCTGAAACCTGTATAATTTTATTAACCAGTGTCATCCCGATAAATTCAATTAAAAAGAACAAATTGCTAGTCACTCCAAATTGATGGGATTAAAGCTTACAAATGAAGAAGCTACAGTGCAGTCCACTTTTTACTTCAGAATATTCTATGTATGAACTGCATTTCAATATGAACAAAACATTTCCAGTATCAAAAAATAAAATAAAAATGCATTCCCAGTATTAAGAACAGCTAGACACTAGTAATCAATAATAATTTTTTTTCCAGGAGAGCAGGATCTTGACTGTTGATGGCAATGTCTACCCACATGTTTTCAAGTCAGGGTCTTACTGATGAATAGTTTCTAAATGACACAGAAATCTGAATAAAGTTAATTATTATCATATTGAAAACATTTCAAAATAATTTGTAATGGGAGTGATGTCACAAGATGACCAAGCCCATGTTTATCCACAGAAACACTGACTTAACAATAGTATATGGACCAAAATAATTTTATGAGAATTTCTGAAGCCAGTTAAGAACCTGCAGTGCCGTAGGGGAGAACAGCAGCACCGAAACAAGTAAGAAGAACAACTTCACTTCACCTGCATCACCTCTCTACCAAATCAGCACAACTGCCAGGAGAGAATGCCTCCATCTGTGACTATTCCCTCAGGGAGAAGCTAAGAGAGGATCCTGCCTCCAAAGTTCTGGCTTTTTTGGAGACCTGCCTGAAGAACTGGCTTCTGTTTCACCTCACTTGGAGGACTGACAAATTTCAACTAGAATAAATCCAAAGATGTCCAATCAGAGATATATTTTAATTAAACTGTCACAAGTGAAAGACTAACATAACTTTGCAAGCAACACGAGAAAATAGACTCATGCATGAGAACCTACATAAAACTATAAGTAAATTTCTCAGCAGAAAATTTGCAAGGCCTGGAGGGCCTTGCAAAGTTTAGTTATGGTTATAATTAGTTGTAGTTGTAGTTGTGGTTTTATAGTTATAGTTGTAGTTATAGTTATTGTTATATTTGTTATAGTTACTTATATAATGCATATAAAGAGCTTTAAAAAACTGCCAATCAAGAATACTAAACCTGGCAAAGCTCTTCTTCAGAAATCAAGAAGAGATAAAGACATTCTCAGACAAATGAAAGCTGAAGCAATTCAACACCACTAGATCTGCCTTACAAGAAATGGTAAAGAGAATCTTTCAAATTGAAATAAAAGGCTGCTGAATAGCAATGCAAAAGTATGAAGATTGCTTGCAAGGGTACATGTGTCAACAAATAGAGAACACTATAATACTGCAGTGGTTGTGTGTAAATCAGTTTTAATTTTGGTGTATAGGTTAAAAGACAAACTATCAAATATAACTATACAAAACAAAATGAATATAGAAGGAGCATACCTCAACATAATAATGAATATAGAAGGAGCATACCTCAAACCCACAGCAAAGATCATATACAATGGTAGAAGACTGAAAGCTTTTCCTCTAAGATCAGGAACAAAACAAAGGTGCCCAATCTCACTACTAGAAGTCCTAGCTAGAGCAACTAGGCAACATAAAGAAATAAAAAGCATCTATATTGGAAATGAGGAAGTAAAATTGTCATTATTTATAGACAGCCTTATGTATAGAAAATCCTAAAGACCCAACCAAAAAATATTGTTGGAACTAAACAAATTCAGTAAAGTTGTAGAATATAAAATCAAAATACATAAACCAGAGGCATTTCCATACACTAACAATAAAACATCTGAAGAAAAATAAAAAAAAATATTATCCCTGCCTGGTTGGTGTGCTTCAGTGATTGAGCATTGACCTACGAACTAGGATGTCACGGTTCCGTTCCTGGTCAGGGCACATGCCAGGGTTGCAGATTCAATCCTCAGTAAGGTCATGGAGGAGGCAGTTGATCAATGATTCTCATCATTGATGTTTAGATCTTTCTATCTCTCTCCCTTCTTCTCTGAAATCAATAAAAATATATTTTAAAAAATATCCCATTCATAATAGCATCAAAAACAATAAAATGCTTAGGAATAAATCTCACTGATGAAGTAAAAGATCTGTACAATGAAAACAACAAGATTTTAATGAAAGCAAGACTTTAATGAAAAAGACACAAACAAAAACATGTCTCATGTTCATAAATCAAAAGATTATTATTGTGAAATGGCCATATTACCCAAAACCATCTATAGATTAAATGCAAACTTTATCAAAATTCTAATGGCATTTTTCACGGAATAAAAATCTTAAAATTTGTATGAAACCACAGAAGACCTTGTATAACCAAAGGAATTTTGAGAAAAAGAAAAAAGCTAGAAGCATCACATTCCTCATTTTAAACTACACTACAAAGCTATGATAATTAAAATAGTATGGTACGAGTGAAAAAAAATAGGCACATAGACCAATGGAACTCTTATATTACACTATATACAAAAATCACCTCAAAGTGAATTAAAGACTTAAATATAATACCTGAAACTATAAAAATCCTAGAAGAAAACAAGGAAAAATTTCATGATATTGGTCTTGGCAATGATTTCATGGATATGACACCAAAAGTATAGGTGACAAAAACAAAAATAAACAAATGGAACTACATCAAACTGAAAAGCTTCTACACAGAAAAGGAAACAATCAATAGAGTGAAAAGATAAGCTACAGAATGGGAAAATGTATTTGCAATCCATATGTGTGATAAGGGGTTAATATCCAAAATGTATTATGGTGGGAATGTAAAATAGTGAACCACTATGGAAAACAGTCCTTCAAAAAATTAAAAATAGGTCTGATTCAGTAATCCCACTTCTGAATATTTATCCAAAAATTTCACCCCCATGTTTATTGCAGCATTATTCACAATAGCCAAAACATGAAAACAACCTAAATATATACTGACAGATGAATGCATAAAGAATATGTGATATAAATAAACAGTGGAACATTATTCAGCCACAAAAATAGAAGGAAGTCCTTTTACATGCAACAACATGGATGAATATTAAGGATATTATGCTAATTGAAATAAGCCAGTCACAGGAAGGCAAATAATATATTATTGCACTTACAGCAATGCATAACTTAGTGATGTGGATTTGTTCTAAGAAATGTGTCATTAGCCAATTTTGTCATTGTGCATTTTGTCATTGTGAAAACATCATAGAGTGCACTTACACAAACCTACATGGTTCAGCCTACTACACATCAAGACTGTATGACATCGTCTATTGCTACAAGTCTGTATATCATGCTACTGTACTGAACACTGTGGGAAATTGCAATGCATTGTGCTATGGTATTATAATGGCTACAACATCACTAGGCCATGGTAGTTTTTCAGCTCCATTTTAATCTTATGGGACCATCATAGTACATGTGGTCCATCATTGACTGAAACTGTTATGTGGTGCATGACTGTATATGAAATGGAGTCACTTACATGACTAACCTAAAATAGTCAAATTCACAAGACAGAAAGTAGAATGTTGGTTGCAAGGCGCTGGTGAGAGGAGAAAATGGGGAACTGTTGTTCATTAGGTTTAGAGTTTCAGTCATGCAAGATGGAAAAGTTCTAGAGACCTACTGTACAAAATTGTGATTATAGTAAATGATACTGTGTTGTACACTTAAAATTGTGTAAATAGGGTAGATGTCATTATCTGTTTTTTTAACCATAATTAAAAAATAATATTTCATAACATTCAACAAAGATTTCCTTACTTTATTTATGGATGTGATGTAACATTTTAATTTATAATTTATTTTTTATTTATATACAGTTCAAAAACAAAAAGTAACCATTATAAATTGAATCACCTTGGTAAATGTGGCTATTTCCAGTAGAAAATATTGATCAGCACATACTAACTGAAAATAAAGATTTCAAAATTTCAACTTCCTACTCTCTAATAAGACTATAAAATTATAAATTAAAACATTCAATTCCCAACAGAAGCATGAAATTCCAGAGTCACTCCATATTGGTGGTGGTGGGGCGGGGGGTGTATGTGCTTAAAACTAAGATTCATATTTTATCTCCTGAAGGAGCTTCTGTCCTCAGAGAGAAAACTCACCACAATATAAAGCATAATACAGTGATAATCAAAGACTTCTACAGATTAATGACATTCATTGCATTACCTCTAAATTGCCCTAGCCCAATGGATAGTAACCCAAAAGTGTATGTACACTGCAGATCATTATACTTATAAAGTCAAATATGTTTCCTTCATATTTTAAAATGTTGCTACTGGCCCACCAAACATGAGTCCACTGTCCACTTCTCTCATAGAGCATTTCACACAACATAAAATATTCAACTTTGGCATTAGTAGAATCTTCCAACCAAATAAAATTGTGACTTGCTCACATATCTACTTTTCCCATATGATCATAACAAAATGAGATATGGGCAAATAACTGGTAAGTTCAATTCACCACGGACTGAATAAAATAGTGAAGAGACAGGAGTCTGTGGTTCATGGGAAAAAACATTAAAAGAGCTCAAGGTTAGGCTGATAAAAAATATTCATTTATTTATCTCCATAAGGTCAGGAAACCCTGCCATTCTGATCTTCACTGTGTCCCCAGTGCTCTGTAGGTGTTCAATAAAAAGTATTTGAATGGATGATGGACAAATGATTCAAGGTTATACGGATTCAGTGGGAAAGGGTAATTAAACAAAAGTACATGCCTTGACAGTATATTAAAATACTAAGCAAACAGTTCTTTTATAGCTTTTCTGACTTCTATATCTTTATGATGTTCAACATTATGGAATCTACATATCTGAATCAGTCTCAGTCTATTAAATTTATTTAAGTATTCACATAGAATTTATTCACTCATTGTTATTGGTGTTTTTGTTTGTTCCTTTGTTTCATTAAGGACAGTAAAACTTGTTAGCTGGATCAGAGAATTAAGGACAATTTCCATAATTTTACCCTCATGACAAAATCCTCATTGTACAATGGTACAACTACCAATATAATATTGAGACAGAACCTTAAATTTCATGGAGAAAGATACAGGAATATCTGAGATTGCATAATATACAGAACAGGTAGTCAACTTTGTTCTGAATAATATACAAAAAATTAGATTTGTGTTTTAAGTTTAAACCCTAATCTTATCAAAGATTAAATGTATCTAGTGGTCCAGTGGCTTATGATCTAAAAATCTTTCTTTAAACCACCTCAAATGAATAAATTCTCACAATTTGTGCATTGTTAGGATTGTCCAGTATTTTCATCTCAGATAAATAACCATATTTATTCATGCCAGTAGCTGTTACAAGCCTTTACCATTCTTCCTTAAATCACTTAACTGGACTCACCCACTCATTCTTAACAGAAGGCCTAGCTTCCTATTTCACAGAGATAATAGTAACCATTAGTCATAAACCCCATCTCCTATATTATCCACATCTTCCTCAGTTTTCCTTCTTCCCTCTGACCTGGAGGATGCCTTGCCTTTCTTCTAAAGATAACACCTTTGTCAATATTCTTTATTTCATTTTTCTCTCCCTTCTTTTCTTTCTTCTTGCTGTGTTCCTTCAATAAATGTTTTTCAAGTGCCTTCTAGTGTCAGGATACTCTAAACCTGGGGACACAGTGTTAAACAAGACAGGTATGTTTCTCTCCTCATTGATTTTTCATTCTATCCTGTCTCCTTCAAGGCCTTTTTAATGTTCACCTCCTTTTTTATCTTCAATATATCTTCTCTCATTGGCTTGTTTCAGCTTACAAATATGTTTAACTCATCCTCTTACTTAAAATGCATCTGCATTTTGCTGACCTCGAAGGCATGTGTCTCCCCCCGCTTATTGCTCCAGTTCTAGAACCAGCTGCAGATTCTGTTTTTACTGTCACTACCATTTTTATGCCTCACTGCACAGCAAGTTTACTTTGTTCTCTATATTCTAGTGAAACATTATTTAATCTCAACCTTTGACATAGTTTTCTTTGAATTCTCATGAATTCTAGGAGGGAATGCAGTTTATTCTCTTGACCACATTTTTTGCTGCTACTTCTTTCTCCACCTGCGCCCTTACATTCCCCAAGATTCTTAATCATTCTACAACTGCTACCTCCTTTCTCATTTTACCCATTTGCCCTTGAATATTCTTTCCACATCCGTACTTTCAACTCCTACCTATGTACTAATGACCCAAAAATTCTGAATATGCAGACCCTTCTGAATTCCTTATCTACATTCTCAAGTACCTAAAGACATTCTCACTTAAATGCCCACCAGCAGCATGTGCTAAGGAGATGGTACTTGTTGCCACAGAGTAGCATAGAGAAAAATATTCTTAGCTGCAGTAATAGAAAAGCTCTGTCGTTAAACGTTCTGTGGTTTCTATCTCACATAAGATCCAGTTGGTGGTGGTGATGGTAGTGTGGTGTGAGGGTGGAGGTGGAAGTGTTTCTGGGACCAAGCTTTGTAAAGACTCTAGGTTTTTTTGTTGTTGTTTTTTTCATTATTTGGCTTCTAAAGTCATCCAGGGGGGTGTCATCCAGCCAAGAAATAGAAAAAGAATCCAGTGGATGGTGTGCACCAATTCTGAGGGTGGTATACTTTACTTTACCCATATTCCACGGAACAGAATGAAGTCATATGGTCCCATATAGATGGGAAGGGGCTGGGAAAGTTAGACCATGACTGAGCAGCCTCTTCACAGCAACCCCTGCACCATCAAGGGCAACGGAATCTTCAATAAACAGCTGGAATTCTCTGACACAGAAATCAGGACAGGTTTTGGCAGACACAGACTTTTGCCTTTAGTCTGTTGAGTAAGGGCTGAGAAGTATGAAAGTGGAGACTCAGGTTATTTCTCTTTCTGGAAATACAATCATAGGATACAGTTATGAAATTAATGTTCATGGTGTTATCATCATAACTATCTAGCTTATATTAATAATAAAGACAGAGCAAAGGGGAGGCCAGACATTATAAGCATGTTCATCTGGGCAGCTTCACCAGGAAGCTGCCACCTCATACTCCCCAGGGAAGCACCAGTCCATCCCTGTAGGTCACTGGGGGAAGGGATTAAACAAAAGGGAAATGGATGCATGTACAGTGAAGTCAGGTTGACGTAGGGAAGGTACTTGCCTGTCAGTCTAGCCTGGGGAACCATGGATTGGCTAGGGGTAGTGGAGCCACTACAAGCACACAAAATCTTGAAAGGTTAAAATTTGCAGTCACTGGCTCTTGCTTGTTCAGTCTTGGACTAGTGTTTCTCACTTACTCCCTTGCTCTGTCTTCTCTCCATAGCTATGTGGACCCCACACTCAATGGACTGCAACTGGGAACACAAGCTAAGCTAGCCAGATGCTAGTCTGGACTGGACTTAATATGAACAGAACCTCTGGGAAGTGGTCATAATTCTGACTCTGCTGAAGACAAGATAGTTTTTTTTCTATGGTGAGATGGAGGGAGATAGGACCTGGGAAGGTAACCCCTTAATTTTACATCATCAATAAAGTTTCCCACAATATCTCATTCTCCGTGGGGGCCTCAGAATATTCTTTCCCCAAGAACTTCACTTCCACCAGTAACAGGTAGGAACACAGAGGGCACCCCTCCAATAACAATAGAACTACTAAAGGGAAGAAAATGCTTGGAAAGCAATTAGTTTCTCTGCCTTCTATCTTTATTTCTTTTTCTCCAAACTTCACATAATCACCAGAATGTCATTTTTTTTGTTGTTGTTTTGTTTTTCATTCCTATTTTTCTTCTTTAAATTAATGAAGTTAGTTTTCTGGTAATTTAAGATCAAACCCAGTTAATCATTTTATTTGCTGCATTAAAACATGCAACAATTTTTCCAATACTAAGATAAAGTACATATTATTATATTATATTATATTATATTATATTATATTATATTATATTGTATTATAGTCCCAGTGCATGAAAGTTGTGCAGGGGGGGTGTGTCCCTCAGCCCAGGCTGCACCCTCTCCAATCTGGGACCCCTCGAGGGATGTCCAACTGCCGGTTTAGGCCCAATACCACTGGGATTGGGCCTAAATGGGCAGTCGGACATCTCTCTCACAATCTGGGACTGCTGTATCCCAACTGCTTGCCTGCCTGCCTGCCTCACTGTATCCCAACTGCTCGCCTGCCTGCCTGCCTCATTGCCCCTAACTGCTTCTGCCTGCCAGCCTGATCACCCCTAACCACTCCCCTGCCAGCCTGATCGACGCCTAACTTCTCCCCTGCCAGCCCGATTGCCCCTAACTGTCCTCCTCTGCTGGCCCGGTCACCCACAACTGCCCTCCCCTGCTGAGCATCTTGTAGTGGCCATCTTAGACCACATAGGGGCAGCCATCTTGTGTGTTGGAGTGATGGTCAATTTGCATATTACCTCTTTATTATATAGGACTAGAGGCCGGGTGCATAAAATTTGTGCAGGGGGGGCCCTCAGCCCGACCTGCACCCTCTCCAATCTGGGAGCCCTCAGGGGATGTCCTATTGATGGCTTGGGCCCACTCCCCATGGTTCTCTGCTCTCTGCGGGGCCTGCCTGCTCTACACTGCAGCAATGAGCAAGCAGGCCCTGCTGGGTGCTGCCTGCGGGCCACGCTTGCCTGCTTGCAGGTTGCTGGGGCAATGCCTGCTGGGCTCACGTTGCCGGGGTGATGCCGCCAGTGTCCTGCCCCGGCCACTATGGGCGCCACCATCTTTGTCGTGGAGTGATGGTTAATTTGCATATTACTCTTTTATTAGATAAGGTTACTAGGGGCCCAGTGCACAAATTTGTGCACCTTGAAAGGAACTGGGCTGCAAGGCTGTGGTGGGCACAGGGGCAGGTCTCAACCCATCCTCTGTGCCCCTGCCCAGCCCCTCCTGCTATAGCCCCCGGTCCCCTGTCTGCTGGAAACCCTGCTCCTGCTGTTGCTGCTCCATGTGCTGATGGCGCCAGCCCCACTCTCACCTTCTGACAGTGTGGAGCGATTGGGACTGGCACCAGCAGTGGGTGCAAGCAGGGCCGGAGCCGTCAGGGGGTATAAGCAGTGGCTGCTGCCCCAATTGCCCCTCAGGGGCAGAGGGAGGTGAAGAAGCCCTCAGGGGCAATCAGGGCTGGCAGCTGCTGCTCACACCTGCTGATGGCACTGAGTGATCTGGACTGGCACCAGGCACCAGCAGCGAGTGGGAGCAGGGACGGCACCGGCAGCAGGTGTGAGAGCCGGGCAGGACCACCGAGCGCAGGAGCAAAGAATTTTCAGTAACCACCATAGGTTCACCCCGATGACAGTGACCGGAGCCCCGCCTTGGTTTGGTGCTCTCGCTCACCTGTTCCACCATCCCACCACAGCCGATGCCCACCATGTTCCACACATGCCCCCTGGTGGTCAGTGCACATCATAGTGACTGGTTGTTCAGTTGTTCCAGTTGTTCTGCTGTTCAGTCTATTTGCATATTAGCCTTTTATTATATAGGATTGTATTATACTAGAGGCCTGGTGCATGAAATTCATGCATGGAGCAGGGGTCCCTCAGCCCAGCCTGCACCCTCTCCAATCTGGGACTCCTCGGGGGATGTCCGACTGCCTCTCGCAATCCAGCACCGCTGGCTCCTAACTACTCGCCTGCCTGCCTAATCACCCCTAACCCCTCTGCCTGCCTGCCTGATTGCCCCTAACCACCTCTGCCTGCCTGCCTGCCCCTAACTGCCTCTACCTTGCCCTGCACCTGGGACCCAGGATTCCCTCCTCCAGCTGGTCACAGGCACCCAGGACCCAGGTTTCCCTCTCTCTGGCTGGCTGCAGACACTCAGGACCCTGGCCAGCTTCGCCCGGGCCAGCCGCAGTCACAGGGGACTGTGGGCAGACGGCTTTACCCAGGCCACAGCCACAGGCACCCAGGACCACAGGGCGTGCGGCTTGTCCCTCTCCCAAGCAGCAGGCGCAGGCACAGCCATTGGCTCCTGGGACCGGGGTGTGGGTGGCTTGTCCCTCTCCCAGGCTGCAGCCCCAGCCACTGGCACCTGGGATCATGGGGTGGGCAGCTTGTCCCTCTCCTGGGCCGCAGGCGCAGACATGGCCCCTGGTGCCCGGGACCATGGGGCAGGCGGCTTGTCCCTCTCCCAGGCCGCAGCCTGTCTGGTCACCATTCCTTTCTCATGAGCTCATTTGTGCCTGCCTGGTCCCCATTCCTCTTTCGTGAGCTCATTTGTGCCTGGCTGGTCCCCATTTCTCTAGTGTTGAGTGTCTGAGCCTTCATGGCATGAAGGCAATGAGGGGCGTGATGACCATTTACATATTAGCTCTTTATTATAAAGGATTAGCATTATGATAGGACTCCAGCCAGCCTTACTTGTCTGCCACTGAGCTTGCTTGTCTCCCATTAATTCAGCATCACTCTAGCCTCTTTGAGGTCTGAAGAAGCTAGGAACAAAGAGAATGCTGGAAATATACTTCTCCCTGTGGCTCTGAGCTTGAATACCATGAAAAGCCTCACAGAAGATTTGAAAAGTAAAAATAAAAAGATGGCATTATCCCCAGATATTACAAGTAGATGCTTGGTTGGTCAATAGATTTGAAGCACCTTCTGAATGGGCTCATGAAAATCACCTCGTAGATGTTCTGCCCTGAGATACCTAAATTTTATCTTTCAACAAGTATAGGCATCTAATTCCCTGTTAAGCATTTTGAACTTGCAATATGTAGAGTGGCTGAGGTTTTCCTGAGCAAACTGTCAGATATACACACCAATATAATATAATGCTCCCTAAGTAAATACACACATCCTATGCTCCAGCCAAAGCAAAATTCTTGCCATGATCAAAATCCAATCCATTGCTTTGATACATGCTGCTCTCTTCAAATGCCATGCCCTTTCCTTGACTTTTCTGCCTGAAAAATATTCTTGTTCATCTTTCAAATTTAAATATCACCTTCTAACTGAGGCTTTTCCTAATTCCCCAAATTATTGACACCCTGTTCTTGGGGAGCCCATAGCATCCTACTCATACATCTTACATGGTAGTTATAACATCATTTACATGCCCTCACATTGTCAAGGGGAAGAAATCATGTTTTATTACACTTTGTGGCCTCAGTTCCTAATACAAAGATTGTCATATAGTCAGCATTCAATAACATGTGTAAGACAAATAGTCCATTTTGAAATAAAATGTCATTAATATAAATGAACATTTTCTTCACAGCATACTCTCAAAATCAGGAGAGTAAGCCTGAGTGTTAGGAGTGCACCTAAGGCTAATTGAAGCATCCCAGCAGTCCCTCTCTCCAGGAGGATGTACGGACGTGAACATGAAGAGACAGATACCAAAGGATGGGAAGGAGCATACATTATCCTGCCTCTCCCTTGCCTTTCCCCTCTCAATCTCTTTATCAGTCACACATTTAGTCACTCCATATAATGGTATCCTAGGAAGCAGGTTTTATCCCAATTTCTAATGCGGACATCCTCACACATTTCTCGTCCTGACAATCTGCTGTAGAGGAGAGGGCTCCTCAGTGTTGTCACATCTATGGTGCAGTGTGGCTGACCTTCCTGCAGGAGCTGCCCTGGTTGCCCAGAGGAGTGGCACCACCTGCTGTCGCAGCAGCAGCCTGAGCGCAGTGGAACATGCTCCTGTCACAGTGGTCAGGCAGCCGCTCCGCAGCCCCAGCTGTGACATCAGTCTTCCTTCATTAACACTGGGTCAAAATGACTCTGGTAGTTAAAATGGCTCCTCTTTAATTAAATTCATGCTAGCTTCTGGGTCTTACCCTGTCCCAGGAATTTCCAGTCTGCTACTTAAGGCAGTCAGAGAAAATAATAATCTTATTAGATCTTTTGCTTGGGTATTCATTTTCATGAACAGCTTCATTCAAGTCCAGTGCTATTAAACACAAGTTACTGACAACCACACATTCAGTAAATATAGCATTTATTGGGTATACTTGGTCAGGGTTGTCCTGGGGACTAGAGTAGACAGATAAAATAAGATAAGCATGTTCCTTGCCCTCTTGCAGCTTCCAGTCTGGGTTTATTGGGGGTGGAGAAAAAAAATAAACATAAAACAAGTGCGCAATATACTATAAGAGTAAGTGCTGTAAACAAAACAGGGTATAGAGGGCTGGTGGGAGAAGACAGGACACACTCTTAGCTGGTCTGGTTAAACAACTCCATTGTAATGAGGAGTCTTCTGTGTCTAGATCTAAATTTAAAGTGAGGGAATAAGCCATGAAAGTGTCTATGGGAAAGCATCTCAGGCAATGAGAATCAGCAGATCCTAGGGCAATGGAGACTGGAGCATTCAAATAACAGCAAGAGGGTCAGTGTGCCTTCGTCTGAGAGGTAGAGGTGACCTGGAAAGGTGGGCACAGGCCAAATCAATTAGAGACTTGTAACTGGAGTGGAGACTTCAGTGAAGGTCAAAATTACTATGACACATGACAGGACTTTAATTAGGGCCATGCTCAATGTTCCTTACTCCTCTTGAGGGGTGAAAATAAATTAGTCAATCTAAAATGAGTAAAACCATAAAAGTTATTCCTGGTACCAATTGTTCTGTTATTTGTTATCCTATGTATTTTCTAAAAGAAATAACCTTGTTGAAACATCTAATTTATTTACAACCAAAGGACTTTGCATAAACTGAAGTTAAATGGGTGTGAATGTTTTTCCAAAGTTGAGGGAAATTACTTCTTGGCCTGAAAGAGGTGGGGAAGATTTTGCCAATGTCCTTGTGAAATCCTTTTAATTTCTTGGGAATGCTATCATGTCTTCAGACTTACTAGGAGAATAAGCTTTTGAGACGGTCTATCATTTTACATATGAAAACATTGTACTTTTGCAAAAGTCACCCAGGTGGCATATCCAGTCAGATTTTAATGACAGCTCAGTGTATAGAATTGGCTTTGGAGGTAGATACACCCAGACTCACAATCCATTCATAACCTTTCTTCATAGTGATTTAAAGTGTACATCACATGCACGTTACACAATATTTCTGGCTTTTAGTACCAGTTGTTATATCTCATAAAACTGCTGAAAAAATATTGCTATATTTCTCTGCAGAATATTCCCTATAGCATATTTTATTTCCTCCATTCACTTTCTCCTTCTCTTCCAACATCACTTAAAGGCTAAATCAGTCTAAAAAGAGCCCTCCTTTCTGCCCAACCATAACTACCTTCAAACTGGTATGGGCTTCTGATGTAACCAGGAACTGTGCCACATCAATGATACAACAAAGAGGCCCTTCTGGCTCTCTGAGCAGCACCATGGCAGTGGGCAAGAACAAGCACCTTATGAAAGGCAGCAAAAAGGGAGCCAAAAAGAAAGTGGTTGATCCACTTTCTAAGAAAGATTGGTATAATGTGAAAGCACCAGCTATGTTCAATATAAGAAATATTGGAAAAACACTAGTCACCAGAACTCAAGGAACCAAAATTGCATCTAAAGGATCATGTTTTTGAACTGAGCCTAGCTGATCTGCAGAATGATAGAGTTGCATTTAGAAAATTCAACCTAGTTACAGCCTAATTTTGGCTGTTCAGGGAAAAAACTGCCTAATTTCCATGCCATGGATCTTACCTGTGACAAAATGTGCTCCATGGTCAAGAAGTGGAGACCATGATTGAAGCTCATGTTGATGTCAAGGCTACCAATGGTTATTTGCTCTGTCTGTTCTGTGTTGATTTTACTAAAAAGTGCAACAATCAGGTTCGGAAGACCTCTTATGCTCACCATCAGCAGGTCCACCAAATCCAGAAGAAGATGATGGAAATCATGACCGAGAGGTGCGGACAAATGACTTAAAAGAAGTGGTCAATAAATTGATTCCAGACAGCATTGGAAAGGACATAGAAAAGGCTTGCCAATCTATCTGTCTGCTCCATGCTGTCTTTGTTAGAAAAGTAAAAATGCTGAAGAAGCCCAAGTTTGAATTGGGAGAACTCATGGAGCTGGTGAGGGTAGCAGCTCTGGAAAAGCTACTGGGGGTGAGACAGGCGCTAAAGCTGAACGGCCTGATGGATATGAGCCCCCAGTCCAAGAATCTGTTTAAAATCCAGACATTTAATGGTGATAAATAAAAAATCTTGTTTGTGTTATTTTATTTCTGATTATTTAAAAAATAATCTTACAGCTTGGTGAATTATGTTCTGAATTGATAATAATGTGAACTTTTCTGTCCTGTTATGTGGATTTTATCTATTTACCTAAGTAGCTGAGAAATGATAGTGATTATTTTAAGCTGTAGTTATCTGAATGTTTTAGAGATGGTCAATAAAATAAATCCGTTTCTTAAAAAAAAAAGATACAACAAAGCAATGAATCATAAACCTAGCAGGCAGGACTTCAATACCTATTTTGGGCCCTTCTATTTTACTTCACAGACCCACATGCTGCCACACTTCGAAATATGTTTGTACACATGCAAATTTATCCCTATTGATGGATCAGCCACTTACTCTCAAAATATGGTATATGAGTGTTGTCTAGTTCCAGGATCCATGGTAGCAGTTTGTAACTTAAGGAAGAAAATATAGAGTAGCATCAAGCAGGTATTTGCTCTGGCTTCTTATGGGATAAGACTCACTGTGACTCTGGCCACGCTTTGAGCTTCTGAGCTCCCAAGGAAGCATCTTTAACCAAAAGCAAAACAAAAAGCAACAACAAACTTGCTAAATGTGAAGGAAAATTATTGGTTTTGTTATTCCAGAATCCAAGAGTCATTAGGACCTGAGGTAAACCCAGGGTTTGCCACCTGGCAATTTTGTTCATTTGTTCCAAATTCATTGTCACTATTCCATAAAAATGACCTAATCTATGCAGGAAATAGACCTATCTGCCTCTTCTGTCATGAACTGTCCCAGGAAACCAGAGCCTCAGCCATTGGTGAGGCTACATAGTAATTTTTGGCATTCCTCCAAGGTCTATTCTTGCCACAAACTCATATTATAAATCATTTTCATTTTTTTAACTCAAAATACATATATAAAAATTTTAAGTGTTAGAACTGCACGTAGACACTAGAAATTTTTTAACAACCTCAATGTACAAAACCCATGTGCCCTCTCCATGGCCTTAGGTGCTCTTCCTTCTGAACAGGCATGCTCAGGGGAAATTGATGGGGGGAGAGGGGTGCAAAAGTTGGTTTATAGTTGTTTGCATTGAAAATAATACAATAGTTAATAAATAATAATACAAAAATAAATTCTGTGTTTCACACACATACTCACAACTGTAAACCTACTTTTACCCCACTCTGTATTTGAGAGTCAGATTTCCTGGACTTCAAAGGACTCCACATAGAATGCTGGAGGTATTGAGGAATTTATTTTCCTGCTTTTGCCATCTGGGTTCTAAGAAGCTAGCAGATTCACTGGAGCTATACTAAAGAAAACAGATCAGAGGAGAGAATTAGAGATCCCTGTGATACCATTGAGGAAAAGAAAAAGTAACCTTTTTCACTGACTTTATCGTCTTCCTGCTGGGGTCTGCAAATTCCAACGAGTGGCACACGCGTGAAAGCTCTCCTTTTGTAGCTTCCCAACTCTATTTTGATTTAAGTCTCTGTTACAGTAATAAGTCTAGTGAGTATAAGATAGTATAATCAAATTTCATTTCTTTATTAGAATGAATTTTAAACTTTACTTAGAAGTGAAACTTAACTTGTTGTGTGTGTGTGTGTGTGAGACCCTGATAAGTAACTTGTAACGCCCTGCATGTTAACTCCAGACAAATAACTTGTAACTCCTGACCAACAACTCCCAGCATGTTAACTCCTGATAAGTAACTTGTAACCCCCTGCGTGAGTATCCTGATAAGCCCAGAAGGCCACTGGAGCACACTGATATGAGACACTGAAGAAGCCTGTTATAGTAATAAGTTTAGTTAGCATAAAGTAAACTCCATTTTGTATTAGCATAAGTTAGCATAAAGTATACTCCATTTTGTATTAGCATAAGTTAGCATAAGTAGACCCCATTTTATTCTTAGACCAAAACTTGTAAACAACTCCAAAAATAAGATGTATGTATGATTGATAAGCTTTGAACATGGTCACAACTTTCCTGCCTGAGTGTATACCTAGATAACAGGGTGGCACCTGTGTATGGCACCCGATATGAGACACTGAAGATGCCCAGCTTCAAGGATTTAAGGAGAGCAAATCTGCTGCGGTTCAGACGCTTGTCTGCCCTCCACAGACAGGATGCTCTCCTCCCCCCTGGAAACTGCCAAACTGCGAAACTGCCATTCTTGCTCTGCCTGAGCCCAAACTGCTAGAGGCCTCTCTTTGAGTCAAGAGACCGAGCTCCTTGCTGCAGCGTATTTTGATGACCTCCGTGTGTCTCCTCTGTCAGCGAGTGTCTCCGGGTGGCCTGCCAAGGACTGAAACCCATCAGCTCTCTGGTAAATAAACCTGTGTGATTGCTTGCATTGTTTATCTCCTGTCTCTCTCTCTCTCTCTCTCCTTAGTTTTTGGTTAAGCTCGGCCATATTAATTAATAGTAAGTACCCTTTGACGTCTGTATTGGTATATCCAAATGAGATGCTTTGGGTCACCTGTGCATACGTTCCATAGATAATTGGAACAGTCTCTTTTGTTCATTTTCAGTCCCCAAAGACATCGGGACATCAGTCCTTCAACTGCAAGAAACTAGATTCAGAAAACAACCAGTGAGCTTGGAAGCAGATTTTCCCCAAAGCCTCCAGGTAGGAGTCCAGGCCAGCTGACACCTTGATATCAGGCTGTGTAAGGTGCCAGGCTGAGAGAACTAGCTGAGCCACACTATGCCCAGATTCTGACTTCATGGACTCTGAGCTAATGAATGGGTGTTGTTTAACCTGTTAAGTTTGTAGTGATTGTTATGCTAACAACAGCAAACAAATACTGGGTGTTGACTTAAAATGTTGTTACAGTCATCCCACATTTTGCAATGAACCTACTGTTTTTGACAGCAGAACTAAATGGCAATTTATTATTCAGAACATGAGGTCTTCACTAGTAAGGTTTGGTAATATTCAGAATAGCTGGGCTATTCCTTTGGCTTTCTAAAGGCAATCACTACTTTAGTACATTTGTCTTGGGGGCATTCACTTTCCTTGTAGGCTAGACAGCAGCATCTAACATTCATATGTCAATCTCTAGAGACTAGAAAGAGGTACCTGCCTCTTTTCTTTGTTCTCCTCCTTCAGAGAAATCTTTCTATGTAAATGAAACTTAGTTCACAAAGTTCAGGAAAGAGCTGCAGGTAGCCCCATTGTCATATCTTAGTGGACTTAGTGGATTTATTGTCAAACTGCAGCACTAAAAGGAAAACAGTCTTTTCAATGTGACTTCTGTTCAGCCATGTTTCACTTTGTGGACATTGAATTCTTTCTATTAAGCAGAAAGGAGCTTATGTCTTTCCATTAAGCAGGAAGGAGCTCAAGTCTCCAAGCTAACCTGAAGACTTGAAGCAAAGGTAACCAGTGCTATATTAATGTTTGCTAGGGCTGCTGTAACAAAGTACCACAGACTCGGTGATTTAAACAGGAATTTATTTACACGGAGTTCTGGAGAGCAAAAATCCAAGATCAAGATGTTGGCAAGCTTAGTAATATCTGAAGGCCTCTCTCCTTGGCTTGTAGATGGCCATCTCCCCCCAGTGTCTTCATATGGTCTCCCCTCTGTGTGTGTCTGTGTTCTAATCTCTTCTAACCAGGACATCAGTCATACTTGATTAGGGCCCCCCCTCAACAACCTCATTTAACCTTAATTACCATATTAAAGTCCCTATTTCCAAATACAGTCACATTCTGAAGAACCAGGGATTATGACTTCAACAAACAAATTCTGGGTGGACATAATTCAGTCCATATCAGGTGACATTAAGTTACTTATGTCAGGAGTGTAGCCTCCTCTATGCATGGCTTCCAGTGGTCCTTCCAGGCCATGCATTAGAAATTGTCTCCCTGCTGTCATGGGCTTACAGAAGAGGTTTATCCCCCATGTAAGGCAAGAGAGAATAATAGGTCTAGCTGCAAAAATTGGGTGATAGGAAGTGACAGAGCCATGATAAAGCAAAATCTCCTCATAGAAAGCCCAGTAGCCTTATTGCATTGTACTATCAGTGCCAATTTACAGCAAAAAGCTTCTCAAGAAACCATATGTATTCTGTTAGTTACTAATACTTTCCATTAAATTAGAAAACCATTAGCATTTATCCATTCAACTGTTTATCTCTTATACTCCATGCTTCCTGAAAGATCCATACAATTGAGATTATAAATTTTATTTAATTTCTTATATTTCTTTCACTAAACATAAAAGCTAATTATAATTATCCTTGACATTTATTGAGTCGAAATGTAGCATATGTTGTACGAAGTGGTTTACATACATTACCTCATTAAAGTCATACTAATCATATGAACTAAATACTATCATTATCCCAATATTACAGAAAGAGAACTGAGGTTTGTATATTTAATATCTTGCCAAAAGTCACAAAACCATTATATAACAAAGCCAGATCGATCAATGTCTACCCAACTGCCTTTCTGATAGTAATTAGCTTCAAAATATAATAGGCAAAACTTCTATCATAGAATCAAGAAAAATGACATCATTATTCATGAGTTCCCATTTATAATGCAAAAATTATACTGACAAAAGGTAATTCACTAATTGCATTTCTATATAACATAAGCTCTGGCTGTTAACCTGACATTACAAAATTATGGTGTTCCCATGTATGAAACATCTTATGGGTCTTTAGAGGTGGAAAACTTCTTTTTATTTCAAACTCAATTATAAAATTATCTAGAAATAAAGCATTACATTCACATATCTAAAGTTAAATTAAAATAGAATAAAGCTTCAGACAAATGACAAATCACTCTGGTACTTGGGTCAAAATCATTAAGATAATGGCTATGGCTGCCTACTTCTGAGATAATATTTTAAAAGAATGGGCATTTTCAAGAGAAAAAACATGAACATCAAGCACAGACCTACATAGAAAGCAAACCTATTCCAATCAATTCTTTCCCAGGAATTAAAATTAAGCCATAATTAATATTCAAAAAGATCTTGCTAGAAAAAGAAATCAATATTTGAATGACACTACAAATTTCTGTTGACCTATTTCAAGTAAATCATTACCACTTGTTAGTAATATTTGTATCTAGTATTTATCTAGCAATCTGTGGAGAACAACTGTTCTCTTTTCTTGTCAAGCCTTGAATTGAAACAAATCCTTCTGCAGATCCAGTGCCATGACCAGGAGACCTGCAGCTCTCTTGAGAGCCTAGAGGTCTGCTGGAAGTGTCGCAACAGCTAGCCTCATCTCAAACTGTACAGTGGCACATCACTCTCTGCTGAATAAAAGTCTGGGGCCACAGCATAAAAACGCTTCAATAAAGATTCCAGATACAAAGATAATGCTGCAAAAATTTTTCACTAGTATGTCTGCACTAGAGGAAATAATAAAGAAAAATTGGGGGCACAGGAAAATTATACTGGATGGAGACTTGAATCTTTCCAAAGGAATGAAGAGCATCAAAATGGGAAATGTATTAGTAAATATAAAAGAAAATTGTTCTCATCTTTAAGTTACTTAAAAGATAATTGTCCCTTTGCTCTTTTTTTTAATATATTTTATTGATTTTTTACAGAGGAAGGGAGAGGGATAGAGAGTTAGAAACATCGATGAGAAAGAAACATCGATCAGCTGCCTCCTGCACATCTCCCACTGGGGATGTGCCCGCAACCCAGGTACATGCCCTTGACTGGAATCGAACCTGGGACCCTTCAGTCCACAGGCCGACGCTCCATCCACTGAGCCAAACCGGTTTCGGTGCCTTTGCTCTTTCTTGTTCCACAAATTGCCACATGTTATCATACAATGTCAACACATTTCTAAGACCTGATATTTAAGGTCAGAGTAAACAGATTTTTCCATATTGGGTTCGCAGATGCCACTAGCTGCTTTTAATTCCAACAAAGAGGAGACTGTCATCATTAATTACTTCTTCATTGCATAAACTACATGGTTTCCATGTTCCAGTGTGATTTAACACATGGCAACTTCAATGGCATAGTCAAAGCTGAGAACCTGAAACTTGTCAACAATGGGAAGACCATCTCTGTTTTCCAGAAGATGGTCCCATATCAAATAGAATGATGCTAGTACTGAACATGTTATGGAATCCAGTGGGCCTTGAGCCTACTTGAAGGGTGAATTCAAAAGGGTCATCATCTCTGCACTTCCAATGTCCACATATTTTTGGTGTTCCCAACCTCAATACAATTCTCTGAACCATTAGAAGTATGACAACATCCTCAAAATTGTTAGCAATGCCTCCTGCACCACCACCTGCTTTGCCCTCCTGACAAAAGTCATCCAAAATGACTTTGACATCGTGGATGCACCATAGTCCATGTCATCACTGACAGAAGACTGTGGATGGCCCATCTGAAAAACTGGCATGACAGCATGGGGCTACTCAAAACATTATTCCTGCACCTAATGAAGCTGTCAACATTGTGGGCAAGGTCATATCTAAGTTTATTGGGAAGTTTGCTGGCGTGGCTTTCTGTGTCCCCACCTCCAATGTGATGGTCGTTAATCTTACCTACCATCTGGAGAAAGAATGATGTCATCAAGAAGGTGGTAAAGCATGTGTCAGAGAGCCTTCTCAAGGGTGCCCTAGGCTACACTGAGAACCAGCATGTCTCCTATGACTTTAACAATGACACTTACTCTTCTAACTTTGATGCTGAGGCTGCCATTGTCCTCAGTGACCACTTTGTCAAACTTATTTCCTGATATGATGATGAACTGGATTATAAAACAGGGTGGTCTATCTTACAGTCCAGATGGTCTACAAGTAGTAAGAATTTACTGGACCACCAGTTTCAGCATTAGCAAGGGAGGAAGAGAGAGGTCTCCAGCAGTTGGGGAATCCATGCCCCAACTCAGTCTTCTAACACACAGAATTTCCAAGCCTCAAACCAGTTTCCATCTAAGACTCCCTAAAAAAGGGGAATGGCTTAGAGAGCCCTATGTTGTCACATACCATCAATATAGTATACTGTACTCCACAAAAAAAGATAATTAATGGTTCAAAGTGAAAATAAAAACTACACGCTGATATGGCAGGGTAATTGTGACACAAATAGCATCAGGAAGAGTATGGAGGAATAGCAGTACTGTCAAAAAATAGAGAAGCCATATAATATTATCTAAAAATAAACTGTGATTATATATCCTATATAATAAAAGCATAGTATGCAAATTGTCCCCTCAACGTGGAGGTCATCCAGAAATTTGACCAGGGGGCAGGGCTGGCCTGGGAAAGGGAGGGATGCCCCAGCCGACAGCTGCTAGGGACCCTACTAGTGCCTCTAGTGTGTGTGTGTGTGTGTGTGTGTGTGTGTGTGTGTGTGTGTATTAATAACTTACACACAGAGAAATACCTAAAAAATAGTTGATCATAAGTCAATCAATACGTCATAATTATTTTAAAAATACCCAACCAAAGAGATAAGAGGAAAAAAATAAAAAGGAAGCAACAACAAAACCCCAAAACAAATACACAACACAGAGCAAGATCATAGATTTAACACAATCACACTGATAGTTATAATAAAGGCAAGTAAAAAAAGCACCAATAAGAACCACACTTTAAATATAAAGACACAGATAAGTTCAAATAAAAGGATGAAAGGGCCCTAACCGGTTTGGCTCAGTGGATAGAGCATCAGCCTGCAGACTGAAGGGTCCCAGGTTTGATTCCGGTCAAGGGCATGTACCTTGGTTGCTGGCACATCCCCAGTAGGGGGTGTGCAGGAGGCAACTGATAGATGTTTCTCTCTCATCGATGTTTCTAACTCTCTATTCCTCTCCCTTCCTCCCTGTGGAAAATCAATAAAATATATTTTTTAAACAAAAGGATGAAAGGAAAAACATATTATGCACTCACTAAGTATGAGAGTTGGAGTGGCTATCTTATCAAAGTAGACTTCAGAACAAGAAATATCATTAGGGGGATAAAGGAATCTTGCATGATGATAAAGTAGTCACTTGTGAACAAGGCATAACAACCCTAAATGGACATGTACCAAAGAACAGAGCTCATTAAAACACTAAACAAGGGTAGAATTGAAAAAATAAGTAAAAAAAAAATCTGCAGTTTTAGCTAGAGATTTCAAAGTTCCTCTTTCAGTAATTCATGAAACAACTAGAAAGATCAGCAAGAATATAAAAGACTTAAGTAACATTCTCAATGAATTAGACCTAATGATAGTTACCAAACACTCTAGCCAACAACAGCAGAATATATAGAATATACATTGTCCCTGGAAAAATTACCATAGACCATGTGTACTAAATTTCGACAATTTTCTTTTTTCTTTTTTAAAATATGTTTTATTGATTTCAGAGAGAGGAAGGGAGAGGGAGAGAGAGAGAGAAATATCAATGATGAGAGAGAATCATCGATCATTGCCTCCTGTATGCCCCCTACTGGGGATCGAGCCCACAACCCGGGCATGTGGCCTGACTGGGAATCGAACCATCACCTCCTGATTCATAGTATGATGCTCAACCACTGAGCAACACTGGCCGGGCTCAACAATTTGAAACTGTTCTTAAACAGTTCCAAAACAGTAATAAAGCTAATTTTATTGCGGTAAATAAATGTAATGTAAAAGTTACCATTTTAACAATTTTTGAATATATAATTCAGTGGCATTAAATATATTCACATTGTATAAATTTTAAAATATTAAAATAAATCAACATATGATCTCTGACTACAATGGATTTAAATTAGATATCAATAACAAAGAGATATCCAGAAAGTCCCTCAATATGGGAAAATTAAAGTAAATACTTCAAAATAAACGATAGGTCACAAGGAAATTTAGAAAATATTTGAACTAAAAACAATAAAAGCATAACTTATCAAAACCTTAGTTGCAGCTTACTTTCTCTCTAAACCTTGGAGAGAAACTGATAGCTTTAAAATGCTTGTATAAGCAAAGAAGATCTAATATCTATGGTTTGAGTTTCTGTCTTAAGAAGATAGTAAAGAAGAGAAAATTAAACTTGAAGAAGCAGAAATAAGAAAATACAAAGGTAAGAGTAAAAATCAATAACACAGAAAACAGACCAACAATAAAAAATATCAATGAAAGCAAATGCTGAATCTTTGAAAACATCAATTAAATTCATCTAACTAAGCCAATAAACAAAAATATACAAAAATATGTTATCAATATTTTGTACATTAAAGAAGGAATAACACTGCAGAAGCCACTGATGTTAAAAGGGAATCATACGGGAATATTATGAAAAATTTTATCCCAATAAATTTGGCAACATAAATAAAATTATTTGAAAGATATTAATTACTGAAACTGACTCAAAAAGAAATAATAAAATTGAGCATGCTTATATTATTTATAGAAATAGAGTTTGTAATTTAAAATCTTCCCACCAAAAGAACTTCAGTCCCAGAAAAATTCTGAAGAAAATATGAGCAAATCATATCCAACAATACTAAAATACACCATAATTAAGGATAATTCTTTCAAGAATTTAAGGTTGATTAACATTCAAGCATAAATATAAAGTAATAAGATTTTAAAAGTATATGATCATTTAAATAGATGCAGAAAAAGTATTTGTCAAAATTCAGCACTGTGATTAAATAAACTTAAAAAAAAACTTAGAAAACTAGGAATAGCAAGGAATTCACTCAACCCAATAACGTAACTTTTGGAAAAAACCCATAGCAAACATGCTTAATGGGAAAAAAAAAACATAACTAAGAATTTTTCCATAATACTAGAACAAGGCAAGGATATCCCCTCTCACCACTTCAATTCATTGTTGTACTGTAAGTTCTGGTATGATAACATAAGATATATAACTGTCTATTTGCACATGACTTAATCACCCATGTAGAAAGTTCAAAAAAGCTAATATGCAAATGCTAAAAGAATTCAAGATGCAAGGCAAATATATATGTCTACTGTATTTCTATATGCTAGCAATGAACACTTAGAAAATAAAAATTTTACACCAGCCGAAACCGGTTTGGCTCAGTGGATAGAGCGTCGGCTTGCGGAGTGAAAGGTCCCAGGTCGATTCCGGTCAAAGGGCATGTACCTGGGTTGCGGGCACATCCCCCGCAGGAGATGTGCAGGAGGCAGCTGATCGATGTTTCTCTCTCATCGCTGTTTCTAACTCTCTATCTCTCTCCCTTCCTCTCTGTAAAAAATCAATAAAATATATTTTTTTAAAAAAATTTTACACCAATACATCATCCACAATAGAAAATATTTAGAGAAAAATCTGCTAAAATATATGTAAAACCTGTACACTTAAAACTATAAAAACATTGCTCAGAGAAATTAAAGAAGTCTTAAAGGGAGATAGAAGCTATGTTAGTTCAATAGTAGATTTAAGATTGTTAAATTGTCAGTTTTACCCAAACTGATCTATAGATGCAGCAAATCCCAGACAAAATCCCAGAAGGTTAATCTGTAGATATTGACAAAATATCTTAAAAATGTTATGGAAATGGAAAGAAATTAGAATGGGCAAACAATTTTGGAAAACAAAGATGGAAGTAGAAAGGCTAGATCTACAATAACTAAGACAAGTAGTATCAGAGTAAAAAGAAATATATCGATCAATGAAATAGAATATAAAACTCAGTTACAAATTCATAAATACATAGTCAACTGATTTTCAGTGTAAATGACAAGCTAACTAAATGGGGCAAAAAAAAACTTTTTTAAATATGCTTTTATTGATTTCAGAGACAGAAAAGGAGAGAGGGATAGAAACATCAATGATGAGAGAGAATCACTGATTGATTGCCTTCTGCACGCCCTACTGGGGATCAAGCCTGAAATCTGAGCATGTTCCTTGACTGGAATCAAACCTTGACCTCCTGGTTCATGGGTCAATGTTCAACCACTGAGCAACACCGGCCAGGCAAGAAAACTTTTTAAACAAATGGTGCTGGAACAACTAAATATCCACATGGAAACAGTTGAAATGCAACCATCTTCTGACACCATACATAAATAATCATTCAAAATGCCAGAGAAACCAAGATGGAGGCACAGGTAAACAGCGGAAATTGCTGCCTCCCAAACAAGTTCAAAAATACAACGAAAAGACAAAACGGACATCATCCAGAACTACAGGAAGGCTGGCTGAGTGGAAATTCTACAACTAGAAGAAAAGAGAAAAGCACAATGAGACTCAGAGGAGGTGCGGAAGTAAAGTGCAGAGGTACAGCTGGAGCGCGCGTGGAAAGGGGCTGGCACCTGAAGATGCGGCTGTCTTTTTGAATCGGGAGGGAGTCACAAGCTCCTGACTGCTCTGAACTCTGGTTCCGGGAAGTCTCTGGGGACCCAGGGCTCATACGGGGAGAAACTGGACTGTCTGGCAGCAGGCAGAACTCGGAACTTGAGGGCGGCTTTCCCTCAGAGGTGCTTGCAGCAATTACCGGGACACTGAGATGCGTGGCCCCTTAGGGCAGGGCTGAGGATCAACCATAGCTGCTTGCTCCGCCCTGTTGATTCCTAGACCCCGCCTCACCCAGGCTGGAGCAGAGGCTTTTGCATATGAATGCCCTGGCCTTTTGCAACCTGAAAATTACCTAACAAATTGCAGCTGGGCCAGAGAGACCCAGAACTTCCAAGAGAAGGCCCAAGGCCCCACAGCAGTTTGCATTGCTTCACAGCTGGGCCTCATATGGGCACCTCCAAACCCCAAAAAAGGAAGAGGAATCTGCAGATCTCTTCGTAGCTCTTGCTGGGTAACCTCAGGCAGAGGCTAAATTAGCACCTCCTTAGATCCAAGAGCCAGTGTACCCAGTGGTCAGAGTGGGACCATCCAGATTACAACTCCTCAGATCCATAAGGGACACACTCAGGGGGCAGACTCAGTGAGCACCAAAGCCCCACTGAAGCAAGTCTTGCCCCAGAAGGGTGTCTTCAGCACAGAAGTTCTCCCACTGCAGACACAGCTGATGCTCACTGCCAATTGGCCTGGAGGTCAATTCCTCCCAGTGATACCTACAACATTCAAGGCATAACTACAACAAGACTGTGCACAAAGCCCACAAGGGGGTGCACCAAGAGTGTCCACCTCAGGTAACTGGGGAGGCTGAGCCACTGGGCCCTGTAGGACACCTAGCAAACAAAACCACTCTACCAACACAGGGAAGCATAAAAATGCGGAGACAAAGAAACAGGTCACAAATGACAGAAATGGAGGAAAGAAAACAACTGGATATAAAGTTCAAAACCATGTTTATAAGGTTTTTCAAGAATTTTCTTGAAAACGCCGATAAATTTAGTGAGACTCTGGAGGATATGAAAAAAGACCAACTAGAAATTAAGCATACACTGACTGAAATAAAGAATAATATACAGAGATCCAACAGCAGACAAGAGGATCCCAAGAATCAAGTCAAAGATTTGAAATACGAAGAAACAAAAAATACCCAACCGAAAAAGCAAAAAGCAAAAAGAATCCAAAAATATGAAGATAGTGTAAGGAGCCTCTGGGACAACTTCAAGCGTACCAACATCAGAATTATAGGGGTGCCAGAAGAAGAGAGAGAGCAAGATATTGAAAACCTATTTGAAGAAATAATGACAGAAAACTTCCCCTACCTGGTGAAAGAAATAGACTTACAAGTCCAGGAAGCACAGAGAACCCCAAACAAAAGGAATCCAAAGAGGACCACACCAAGACACATCATAATTAAAATGCCAAGAGCAAAAGACAAAGAGAGAATCTTAAAAGCAGCAAGAGAAAAAAAGTCAGTTACCTACAAGGGAGTACCCATATGACTGTCAGCTGATTTCTCAACAGAAACCATGCAGGCCAGAAAAGAGTGGCAAGAAATATTCAAAGTGATGAATAGCAAGAACCTACAACCAAGATTACTTTACCCAGCAAAGCTATCATTCTGAATTGAAGGTCAGATAAAGAGCTTCACAGATAAGGAAAAGCTAAAGGAGTTCATCACCACCAAGCCAGCATTATATGAAATGCTGAAAGGTATACTTTAAGAAGAGGAAGAAGAAAAAGGAACTCTTACCATTTGCCACAGCATGGATGGAACTAGAGAGCATTATGCTAAGTGAAATAAGCCAGTCAGAGAAGGATAAATACCACATGATCTCACTCATTTGTGGAATATAATGAACAACATAAACTGATGAACAAGGACTGATCCAGAGACGGAGAGGCATTGATTGGACTGTAGGGCCTTGGAGGGAAGGTAGGGGAGGGTGGGGGTAAGGGGGAAAGATCAACCAAAGGACTTACATGCAAGCATATAGGTCTAACCAATGGACACGGACAACGGGGGGGGAGGGGTGAGGGCATAAGCGGGGGGGGTAGGGGATAACGTGGGGATAAGGACACATATGTAATATCTTAATCAATAAAAAATATATTTTAAAACAATGCCTTACTAGGCCCTGGCTGGTGTGGCTCAGTTGGTTGGAGCATCATCCTGTACACCAAATGATGTGGGTCCAATTCTTGGTCAGGTCACATGCCTAGGTTTCCCATTAATCCCCAGTTGGGGTGTGGATAAGAGGCAACCAATCCATCCTTTTCTCTCACATCTGTTTCTCTCTCTCAAATCAGTAAGCATGTCCTCAGGTGAGAATTTAAATAAATAAATAAATAAATAAATAAATAAATAAATAAATAAATAATAAATCCAAAAAAGTCAGAAATCTTTGCAAGCTTGGAAAAGGCAAAGATTTGTTATAGACTACAAGCAAAACTACAATAAAATCTTTATGTATGTGAGTATATTGACTTCGTTAAAAATAAAACTGCTCTTTAATAAAAGCTATTAAGAAATGAAAGGACAAGCTATAAATTAAGTAATACAAACATCTGACAAAGGACTTATATAAACTCAATGTTTATAAAGAGCTCTTAAATTTAAAAAAAAAAAAAAAGAACACATGCTTGCCCTGATCAGTGTGGCTGAATTGGTTACAGCATCATCCCATACATCCAAAAGTCATAGGTTCAATTCCCAGTCTCAGGGCACATACCCAGGTTGCAGATTTGGGAGGTAACTAATTTATGTTTCTCTGTCTCTCTCTCCCTCTCCCTTCCTCTCTCTAAAATCAATAAAAACATATTTTATTTTATTAAATTTATTAAGGTGATATTCATCAACATGATTATATAGGTTTCAGGTGTGTGTTTCTGTGACAAGATCTGTATATTGCACTGAGTTACCATCACCCAAAGTCAAATCTTCTCCTGCCACCCTTCCTAATATATAAAAACCCTGGGTCTGTCACTGGAAGCTTGACCAACCCAAAGTCAGTCCTGCAGTCTGTGCTGGGTTGCCATGGCAACCCAGCACTGACTGCTGAGGGGGCTGCAAATCAGGTCCGGAAAGAGGCCTGAAGAGAGAAGCAGAGTCTGATCCATAGTCTCTGTGGCAGCTGTTGATCAGCACTTGCTTCTCTCTTTCTCTCCAGCAGCCATGCCTCCATTTCTCTCCAGGCCTCCACCAGGGCTGCTGATCAACACCGCCTTTCTGATCAGGCCCCATTGATGGGCCCAGGGATGCTGACTGACAGAGAAACCAAACAATCAGAACCAAATCTGGGTCAACTGTGAGGAGCCAATGGCTACCTAGGAGGCGGAGCTTTAGACACTGACTGGCATAGAAATAGAACAATCAGAACCAAATTGGCCAGCAGAGGAGGGCAGTTGGGAGCTAGATCAGGCTGGCAGGGGAGGGCAGTTAGGGGTGATCAGGCAAGAAGAGGCAGGACTGTGAGAAGGGGCAGGCCAGGCTGAGGGACAGCCCCCCACTTCCAGTGCATGCATTTTCATGCACTGGGCCTCTAGTACTTTAATAAAATTTGAAGGGAGATAAAAAAAAACACACACACAAAAACCTGGAGAACTTTATCCAACATATTTGATTATCTAATCTCCTCTTCTCAGTTCAATTCCCAGAAAACTCCTACTCTTCCCTCTCATGTCCCTAATATTTGCCTTTTGACCTATTTTCTTGAGAAGCCACTCCCTTCCTCTAATCTGAGATCTTCTTGTTACCTCCACTACCCTGACCACAGATCATTCTGGAAAGTAGGATATATACTTCTCAACTTTTTCCTTACTACTTTTGTTTTCCCATTATTACTAGACTTTACTACAGGGAAAGAGAAGTAAATAATGAGAACCAAGAATGAAAAAAGTTACCTACTAACCAAAATTTTCACAGGATACTATAATATACTATCCATTCTAAAGTTTATGTGATCTTAAGTAATCAAAGTAAGCAAGATGCTAAATATTTACCTTTAGAATCAGTCTACACAATTAGGAGTACCCTAGATGTTAGAACAGGTAATTAGATCTTGGTCTTTCTGTAATATATGGTATATTCTGCTATAACTGGTAAATCCTTGCTTCTTCCAATATCAAGAAGTAGTAAAGATTTTAAATTACTTTAAAGTAACACATACCTGAGGTTACACATTAGTTCTATCACTTATGTACATGACTCATAGACAAGTACCTTCAGATCTACAATGGTTGAGCTGCCTCCTTAGAGGAGAGCAAGATTACCTTTCATGCTTGCTAAAATTTCAGATAGTCCATTATGTCCTTCCTATCCTCTCTTACTCTTTATCCATTGCAGGTTTCCATGTCTTTACACTGGAAGTCTTACCATAAATCTTGGCATCATATTATAGAGACGCTTCCAACAAGGTGCTAGATTAAGAACTGATAAACAGGGAATTAAGAAATGACTTAGTTTCTAAGCATATAGGTAAATAATGAAAGAAAAATGTACTAAGATTACTTTACTTTAATTTAATTTAATGAGATCAGAATTCTCCAAGAAACACTCAGTTTGATAAGACTCCTAAGTAACTATCTATTTTCATACTAGAGTCCCAATGCACAAAATTCGTGCATGGGTGTGGTCTCTAGGCCTAGCTGGCGATCAAAGCATGAGCACCTGGCATGAAAGGGCAGATCCCAGCTGACCTCTGGGCCCTAGGCAGCACCTGGGTACCTCCACATGAATCATGGTGCCTGAGTCCCCATGTGAAGATGCGATGAGCACGGCCAGACGCCATAGGCCGGGGCGCAGCATGGGCCTCTGGGCTGCCCAGCAGCGCCACAAGGAAGCCGGGCAGGCAGTGTGCTCTCTCCCAGCTGGCCTCACAGATTGGCTAGCTCCTGCGTGAAACCATGGGGAGCCCAACCCCTGAGGTCTTGGCGGCTGCGGCCTGGCTCACCCAGAAGATGCCATGCAGGTGTTGGGCGGGCTCCTTGCGGGCACCCGGCACCAGAGCATGAGGGCTTCCCCGGCGCGCCAGCCCTGGTGTCCTAGGGGAGGGTAGCACAGGGAATGAGAGCAAGATCGGTGGACACCCCACATTCTCACCGCACCTCTGTCCCCATCAGCCCTGCCCCAGGTAGCTGGCGAGAGGTTGCCAACACCCGCCATGTTCTGTGTTGCGCATGTCACAGCAAGCAGTCAAATTCCCAGTCTCCTGGTTAAACTCCTGGTTGAACGACCACCTGAGGGGGGAAATTTGCATATTAGGCTTTTATTATATAGGACTAGAGGCCCGGTGCACAAAACTTTGTGCACTCGGGGGGGTCCCATGGCCCAGCCTGTGCCCTCTCACAGTTGGGATCCCTCAGGGGATGTTCACCCACTCCCTGGGGGATTGGGCCTAAGCTGGCAGTCAGACATACCTCTGGCAGCCCAGGAGCCCTCGGGGGATGCCCACTTGCCAGTGGGAAGCAGGCCTAAGCTGCAGTCGGACATCCTTAGCCCTGCTGAGGAGGCGGGAGAGGCTCCTGCCACCACCGTTGTACGGTCAGCCGTCAGCCTGGCTTGTGGCTGAGCAGAGCTCCCCCTGTGGGAGTGCACTGACCACCAGGGGGCAGCTCCTGCATCGAGCGTCTGCCCCCTGGTGGTCAGTGTGTGTCATAGTGACCAGTGATTCCCAGTTGCTCTGCTGTTAGGGTCAATTTGCATATTATCCTTTTATTATATAGGATAGAGCCCTGGTGCATGGGTGGGGGCCGGCTGGTTTGCCCTGAAAAGTGTCCCGGATCAAGGTGGGGGTCCTGCTATGGTGCCTGGCCAGCCTGGGTGAGGGGCTGAAGGCCATTTTCAGGCTGGCCACACCCCTTTCATGGAGGGGGGTCCTGCTGGGGTGCTTGGCCAGCCTCAGTGAGGGGCTGATGGCTGTTTTCAGGCTGGCCACAGCCCCTTCAGGGTGGGGGTCCCCGCTGGGGTGCCTGGCCAGCCTGGGTGAGGGGCTGATGGCTGTTTGCAGGCTGGCCAAGCCCCCCAGTGGGGACCCTCACCCCATGAGGGTTGGCCATCCTGGGTGAGGGGCTGATGGCTGTTTGCAGGTTGGCCACAGCCCCCAGCCACCCAAGCTCCCAGTGGAGGCTGGCTGGAAGCAGGTATCTGGGATTTATTTAGCTTCTATAATTGAAACTTTGTTGCCTTTAGCGGAGGCCACAGCTGGCCAGGGCAGGCAGGAAGCTTGGCTTCCTCCATCACCGAGGCAACCAAGCCTCCTGCATGCTCCAGCTCTGTAGCTTCCGGCTGCCATCTTGGTTGGGTTAATTTGCATATAGTCATCTGATTAGCTGGTGGGCATGGCTTGTGAGTGTAGCGAAGGTACGGTCAATTTGCATGTTTCTCTTTTATTAGATAAGATTGTGTTTTTTAGAAAAGAGGAAAGATAGAAGAAAAACATAGAAAACGTTAAATATACTACCTGTTGTTGCCATATATATATCTTTCTAGAGTAATAATAGTTATATATGCTCTTATTTGAAATCTTTGGTGCTTCCCCATTTGCTATACTAATAAATCAAAGTCTGAATTCAAATGTCTGACATTCAAGGCTTTTCATACTCTCACCTGAGCCTGTTTTCCTCCACGTGTCTTCTGTTGCATTAAAATTAAAATGCTCATTGTTTCTCATAAACACTCCATGCTTTTCCATCTCTGATATTTTGTTCATGAATCTGATCTCCTGGAATGTCCTTTCCCCCATCAAAGTTCATAATATAAATCAAACTTTCCTTCCTTCTAGATCCAATTCAAATGTCACTTCCAAATGACTGACTTCCCACCACTTCCTGAAACCAGAAGTTTGAACTCTTTCCTCTGAATTCCCATAACCCTTTGTATATTTTCTGCTCTAAAATCCAATAATCTGCCTCTTTAATACCTTCCTAGTTCTCATGGATGTATGAATGAGTGAATATGCCATGGTTCTTCTAAATAGGCACTTTACTGTGAACTTCTTCATGTCAAACTCTTGCAATAGTTCGGAACATGGCTGCTGGCAGGACTGAAGTGAGGAAGAGAGTGTAAGTGAGGGAGTGAGAGGACAAGTATGTGGACAGAGCAAGTGTGTGTTTAGCTTTGGGGGTGGGCAATCGGACTCTTCTGGCCAAAGAGCCCCTGCTACCACCACAGACACTCCCCAGGCTGGGTTCTGTCTTGGAGACCATGCCATCTTGAAGGGTTTACAAGGTCCTCCTTGGGAGGAGGCTGCGGAGCAGCAGCAACTAGGCACCCAACCTCACCACCACCCAGAGTAGCCATAGGCAGGACTTGAACCCACAGGAAGCCCTGTCCCGACCCAATGGGCGCCCTTGAGCACCCCAAGGACACAATCCTTGGTCCACGCACTTAAGCAAACAGTAGCAGCAGCAGAGAGAGCCCGAGCACACCTGCCACAGACAACTCCTGGCCCTGCACCTAATGGAACAGCAGCCGGATCCCACATGTCAGCAGCTAATGGCTTCAGGACCCCATGCTATGGGCACAAGGAGCCTCTGCTACCACCACAGCCACTCCCTGGGCATAGCTCCAGCTTGAAGAACACACCACCTTGAAAGCTTTACAAGGTCCTCCTTGGGAGGAGGCTTTGGGAAGCGCAGCAGCTAGGCGTCAAGCCTCACCACCATCTGGATTCTCCTGCCCCAGTCCCTGTGTGCCCACAGAGGTCACAACCGAGACCCGCAAGCCTGCAACAGATATTGGCAGGGCCTCTGTGCGCCTGGCATGCACCCAGCCTTGACACTATACCACTGCCATGTGACCACCACTGACCTGGCAGAGCTCTTGCCCCTGCCATGTACTCAACCACTGCCACCCTAGAGCCCAGCTGCTTGGCTCCATCACCAGGGCTCGGGGGAGAGGAACTGTGTTGAAGGCCTGCAGGTTGATGTAGCCTCCCCTGACCTGGACCTATTAAACTGAAGACCTGAGGAGACTTAAGAGGCTGCAGATCTACAGGTGAGATGGGAGGGCCTGGGACTGGGAGAGGAGGCCCAAAGGACACTCACTGTGGAGACTGTGGAGTGCAGCAGTGGAAGCCTGGGGCTGAAGTCCCTGGATAGAGTAGCACTAGCTCCCGCCATCCTGCAGCCTGGGAAGCTCCTCTGAAAACTGGGAAGGACCATGCAGTGGAGCTCAGGGTCAGCCTACATTAGAGGGGTCTGAAGGACACACTTACATTGAATCTGGGGGGCATTCTATTTCTTGTAGGAACTCGTGCAGGTGAGCAGAAAGGGGACTGGACAGGAGAACCAGGAAGGAGGTCAGCCTGCCCACCTGGAATGCAGGGGAGGTCCCCTCTTTCAAGCAGGCAAAACAGCTGCTTCTGACCCAACCTGCAATGATCTGAGGCAAGGGGAAACACCCTGGGGTGGGAAATCTGTGCCCCTGCAGGTGACAGAGAAGAGGTGCCAGCAAACCAGAGCTGGGGCATTAAAAGAAGAGGACACGCCTGCCCCCCCCCTTTCCTATAAGCCACTGGCACCACTGCCAAAAAGAGTCTGATCAAACCATATGACTAAGACCAGGGTACCCCTGCGGAGCCCAGCTTAGAACAGGAACAATGAAGGCAGGAGACTTGAGGCAGACACAGCTTCCATGCTAAGGAGTCCCCTCCCACTGGACCACTAGGGGCTTCAACCCCTCGAACCTCAATCAGGTGGCTCAGGGCCAAAGAGGGACAGTAACTCACATTGACCTACACCAGAAAAGCGTCCAGGGGGCCCAGGATAGATGCACTAAGGGGCCAGATTCAACAACATCAAAGCAAAATGCAGTGAACTCCAAAAGTAGCAGATCCAAAGGTTTTTCAGTGAGTGAGTGTGAGTGATTTTGTTTTTTTGTCTGTGTGTGTGTGAGTGGATTTTGTTTTTGTTTTTTCATAACTTTTTTCTTTTTTATCTTGAATATCTCTAATTTCTCTCTTCCCTTTGATTCTATTGTACTTGTGCTATTCTTATTGTTATTATTAATTTTCCTTATTTCATTTGATTTTTCTCTTTTTTCTTGTTTTTCTTTCCATTTTACTTTTTCTACTCATATCTTATATCCATTATCACTACATTTTAAATTCATTATTATTATTTCACTTATTTTCTGTTTCCTGTTCTTTTTTCCTCCCATCTTGGTTCTTTTAGCTTCCTCCTTGCTCCAATATAGCCATTTTTTTCATCTCCTTTTTTCTCCCCTTTTCTTTATATCCCCTCTAAGTCTTTGATCATGTGTCTTTTAGTATTCTTTTTATTTTTTCTTTGCTTTGCTTTCTCTTCTTTTTCCTTATTAGTCTTTCCTGTTGTTATTGCATTGAGTAGCTTGATTTTCATGGTATTTTGATTTGGTCCTGATGTGTCTTGTTCTGATTGTCAGCACCTGTATAACAGCTGTCACAACAATGTTGGGGTTGAACCTCACTGGCAGCAAGTCAGATGGGAGATCCCTCTCACAAACGGGACATCAACAATAAAGTTCCAATTACAATAGGAGAGCCAAAATAATGCATACAATGGGCCGCCCTAGAACGTTCAGCTCAGGTGAACAAAGAGAGTCCACCACTATATGCCTCATGACACTTTCTACATAAAGCCAGCCCACAAAACTGGGAAGCATAATAGTTCTATCTAATACATAGAAGCAAAAACAAAGGGATAGCTAAAATGGGGGGGGACAAAGAAAAAAAAACCCCAAATGAGAGAAAAGAAGGAATCTACAAAAAAAGAACTAAATGAAATGGAAGCAATGAACCAATCAGACCTAGAGTTCAAGCAATGGTTATAAACATGCTAAAGGAAATCAGTGATAATTACAACAGCATGAAAAAGGAAATAGAGGCCATGAAAAAGAACCAGACAGAAATGAAGAATGATATATCTGACATCATGAACACACTGAAAGGGCTTAAAAGTACTTTAGATGAAGCAGTGGATAGAACCAGTGATTTGGAAGACACAATAGAAATAAATACCCAATTATAGCAGCAAATAGAAAAAAGAATTAGAAAACGGGAAGATAGCTTAAAGGAGCTCTAGGACAACATGAAATGTAAAAACATTCAAATTACAGCAATACCAGAAGGAGAAGAAAGTGAGAAAGGCACAGAAAACCCACTTTAAAAAATAATGACAGAAAACTTCCCCAACCTGGTAAAGGAAAATGTCACACAAATTAAGGAGGCACAGAGAGTCCCAATCAAGATGAACCCAAAGGGACCCACACCTAGACACATTATAATGAAATAGCAAACGTTAAAGAGAAAGACAGACAGCAAGAGACAGACAGAAAATTACCTACAAAGGAGTTCCCATTAGAATGTCAACCGACTTCTCAGTAGAAACACTTCAGGCCAGACGGGAGTGGCATGAAGTAATCAAAGTAATGAAAAGCAAGGACCTAAATCCAAGACTACTGTATCCAGCCAGACTATCATTTAAAATCAATGGTGAAATAGAAAGCTTTCCAGATGACAAAACAAGTTAAAGGAGTACATTACCAGCAATGCAAGAAATGTTAAAAGGACTGCTTAAGGAAAGAAGAGAGAGAGGATCATAAGCATAAAGAAAATAACAATGGCAATAAATAAGTACCTATCAATAACAACCTTTTTTTTAAAATATATTTTATTGATTTTTTACAGAGAGGAAGGGAGAGGGAAAGAGAATTAGAAACATCGATGAGAGAGAAGCATCGATCAGCTGCCTCCTGCACACCCCCTACTGGGGATATGCCCACAACCAAGTACATGCCCTTGACTGGAATCGAACCCGGGACCCCTCAGTCCGCAGGCCGATGCTCTATCCACTGAGCCAAACCAGTCAGGGCCAATAACAACCTTAATGTAAATGGATTCAATGCTCCAATTAAAAGACAAAGGGTGACTGAATGGATAAGAAAACATTACCCATATTTTTACTGTCTACAAGAGACCCAGCTCAGAACAAAAGATACACACAGACTGAAAGCTAAGGGATGTAAAATATCTTCCATGCAAACGGAAAGGGAAAAAAGCTGGGGTAGCAATGCTCATATCAGACAAAATAGACTTCAAAACAAAGAGACAAAGAGACAAAGAAGACATAATAAAAGACAAAGAAGGCCACTACATAATACTAAAGGGAATGATTCAACAAGAAAATATAACCCTTGTAAACATATATGCACCCTATATAGGCATACCCAAGTTCATTAAAAAATCTCTTGATGGACTTTAAGGGAGAGATTGACAGCAATACAGTCATAGTAGGGGATTTTAACACCCCACTGACATCACTCGATAGACCTTCCAGACAAAAAATGCCAAGGAAACAGTGACTCTAAAGGAAACACTAGATCAGATGCATCTAACTGATATTTATATAATACTAGAGGCCCAGTGAATGAAATCGTGCGCGTGTAGGGTCCCTAGGCCTAGCCTGTGATCAGAGCCATGTCCACCACCCCGCAACGCTGCTGCCGCCCGGGATGCTTTGCGACGTTGCTGCTGCCCCGGGACACCCCGGAATGCTCCATGATGCTGCCGCCGCCCCGTGACCCTCTGTGACGCTGCCACTGCCCCGTGAGTCCAGTCCCCAGACCCACTCCGCTGCCACCCAGCCTGCTTCCCATGGTTCCTTGTTGGCCATCCAGTGATGGGAGCCTGCGGGCTTGGGGGAGGGACCGAGAGGTGATCAATGCACCTTATAGCGACTGGTTGATTGGTCATTCTGATTGTGATGCCTGGCCTTTTATTGTTATAGATTTCACCCCAAAGCAACAGAATATACATTCTTCTCAAGCTCACATGGAACATTCTCAAAGGTAGACCACATGATAGTACACAAAACAAGTCTATACAAATTCAAGAAGATTGATAAAATACCAAGCATCTTCTGAGATTACAATGGTTAGAAGTTAGAAATAAATTACAATTAAAAAAACCTAAAAGAAACATGAAGGCTAAATAGCATGTTGCTAAACAATGAATGGGTTAACAATGCAATCAAGCAAGAAATTAAAAACTTTCTGGAAACAAATGAAAATGAACACACAACCAGGCACAACCTATGGGACACAGTGAAAGGAGGCTGAGAGGGAAGTTTGTAGCATTACAGGTCTACCTGAAGAAACAAGAAAAAGCACTAATAAACTATCTAACCCTACAACTAAATGAATTAGAAAGAAAATAGCAATAAAAGCCCAGAGGAATAGAAGGAAGGAAATAAAAATCAGAGCAGAAATAAGTGACATAGAGAATAAAAATCACTATAAAAGATCAATGAATCAAAGAGCTTGATCTCTGAAAAGTTAAACAAGAGGATGAACCACTAACCTGGCTCATCAAGAAACAAAGAGAGAGGACCCAAATAAATAAAATCAGAAATGAAAGAGGCAATATAACAATGGACAACATAGAAATACAAATGATTGTAAGCAAATACTATGAAGAACTACTAATATATGTCAACAAACTGGACAACCTAGATGAAACAGACAAATTCTTAGAAACATGCAATCTTCCCAAACTCAATCAGGAAGAATCAGAAAACCTGAGTAGGCTGATAACAACTGATTAAATTAAAGAAGTAATTTAACAACTTCCAGCAAACCAAAGTCCTGTACCAGACAGATTTACAGGAGAATTTTGCCAAACATTCAAAGAAGAATTAACACCCATCTTTCTCAAAATATTCAAAAAAAATCCAAGAGGAAGAAACACTTCCAAGCTCTTTTTATAAAGACAGCATTATCCCAATACCAAAGCCAGATAAAGACACTACAAAGAAAGAAAATTACAGGCCAATATCCCTGATGAACACAGATCCTAAAATCCTGAACAAAATATTAGCAAATTGGATCCAACAATATATTTAAAAGATCTTACACCATGATCAAGTGGGATTTATTTCAGGGATGCAAGGCTTATACAATATTCACAAATCAATAAATATGATACATCACATAAACAAATTGAAAGATAAAAACCATATGATCATATCAATAGATACAGAAAAAGAATTTGACAAAATCCAGCACCCTTTTTTGAAAAAAATTTGCAGTAAAGTTGGAATAGAGAGATCACAACTCAACATAATAAAGGCCATATATAACAAACCTACAGCCAACATAATACCCAATGGTCAACAACTAAAAGCTTTCCCTTAAGCACAGGAACAAGACAAGGATGTCCGCTTTCACCACTCTTACTCAACATAGTACTGGAAGTCCTAGCTACAGCAATCAGAGAACAGGAAGAGATAAAAAGCATCCAAATTGGAAAGGAAGAAGTAAACCTCTCTTTATTCGCAGATGACATGATATACTACATAGAAAACACTAAAGACTCCACCAGGAAACTGTTAGACTTAATAAATGAATTCAGCAAAGTAGCAGGATACAAAATCAACATCAAGAAACTGATGGCAGCAGAGACCATGCCATCTTGAAGGGGAGACTGGCTGTGATCAGAAGCCCAGCCTTACCTTCAACCTGGGAGACCTGGGAGACCTCCCAGGACCCTACAACCACATCACCCAGGGACCAGCTGCCTCAGCTGCAAACCCACGACAACCAAGACTCCAGTCTCCCTGGCCGCTGGTGCCTAAAAAGTTTGTCCAGGGTGAGACAAAGCGGCACCGAGTACACAGGCAGGCCCTGCGCCTTCTCACAGAGCAGATAGAAGGAATAGCTGAATCAAACAACATTCACCCAGAATTGGTGAATTAAACACAGCTGGTGAAGCAATCCATGGATGGAAAGGTGAGATATCTCCTAGAGAAAGGTGAGATCTGGGAAGCAGGCTGGAGGGAGAAAGGCACTCAGCGGGGACGAGAGTCTCAGAGGGAGACTGCGCTCTACCAAATCTGCAGCCCTTGAGTTCAGTGTAGTCCTCAAATGTGGAAGGCGGTCCACAGGGCTGCTGGCAGAAGGGGACTCTAAGATATAAGCCCACAGTCGTGGGAAACTGTGCCCAGAAAGGCAGCCTAAAGTTCTATAATAGCCACACAGTGCTGGGAGGAGAAAGATGCAAAGTGGCGTGGTTCCTTTGTCTTTTTTTTTTTTTTTTTTTTTACCTCCTTGCTTTTGCTTGCTAAGTCCAGTACATAGGATCTTCTAATAATAAACACTCACCAAGACTGCAGGGGAAAGTTGTTTTTGTGGAAAATGGGGATCAGTCATCCCTCCAACCCAGAATTAAGTGCGGCAGGGAAAGAAGAATCTAAACACTGGGTAGAAGGGCAATTTAGTCCCGGAAATTAATACAGAAACACCGCCACCCAGTGGTTGTGTCAGAAATTGACTCTTGTGTAAATACAACTGAAAGCAGGCAGAGAAACAAAGTGAGCAGAGAGATCCCACCTGCTTGAAAACAAGGTTGTGGCTCATGACACAGAGGAGCAGTGGATCTCAGGGAATTTCAACACTATGCTGACTACCTGACAGGAAACAGATGTGCCAGGCAGAACAGTAGCGGAAGTGAATGAACTTCACTACTTTACTTTTTTATCTTTTACTTAAGAAACTAAAATTTTCTTCTCAGTTGATTTTACTTTTTTATTATTATATTTTTAATTATTATTACTACTATTATTTTACCTTTTTAAGTTTTATTTTATTTTTTCTTTATTTTATTTTATTTTATTTTATTCTGGGATTAGTGTTCTACATTCTATTTTTCTTTCTTTTAGCATTATTTTACTCTATCTCATTTTTTTTCTTTATGCCAACACCCTCTTCCTCACTTTTCCCCTGTTTTAACCGGTTTCTCTTACCCTGTTCTTGTCGTAGTTTTTCTCTATCCTTTCTTTTTAAAAATTGATCTTACTCATATATCTAATTTCCTCTCCCATGCTCCAAGACCATGTACACTTCTCTCTTCTCTTTCTTCACTAGCCAATTTTTTTCTTTTTTTTTCCTTTTTCTTTCTTTCTGTCTTATTGTTTGTTTGATTATTTGTTAGTTTGTTTTTTCTTTTTGTTCTGTTTTTGCTTCTGTTTTTCCTCTCCTCGCTTGTTCTCATCTTCTACTAATAGCTTAATTAATTCCAATAGCCAATCATCCGAGAGATGCCAATCAAAACAACAATGAGGAACCATCTCATGCCTGCCAGAATGGCTATCATCAACAAATCAACAAATGACAAGTGCTGGAGAGGATGTGGAGAAAAAAGAACCTTCGTGAACTGCTGGTGGGAATGCAGACTGGTGCAGCCACTGTGGAAGACAGTATGAAGTTTCCTCAAAAAATTAAAAATGGAACTCCCATTTGACCCAGTAATCCCACTTCTAGGACTATATCCCAAGAAAACAGAAACACCAATCAGAAAGGCTATATGCACCCCTATGCTCATGGCAGTATAATTTACAATAGCTAAGATTTGGAAACAACCTAAGTGCCCATCAGCAGATGAGTGGATTAAAAAACTGTGGTACATCTACGCAATGAAATACTACGCCGCTATAAAAAAGAAGGAATTCTTACCATTTGCAACAGCATGGATGGAGAGCATTATGCTAAGAAATAAGCCAGTCAGAGAAAAATAAATATCACATGATCTCACTCATATGTGGGATATAATTATCAACATAATTTGATGAACAAGAATAGATCCAGAGACAAATGGCAGGGGAGTGGGGGTTAGAGAGCAACCAAAAAACTTGTATGCATGCATATTAGCATAACCAATGGACACAGACACTGGGGTGAAGGGGACTTGCCCGGGGTAGGAATGGCTGGGGGTTGAGGGGTGGTCAAGCAGGGAAAAAGAAGCCATATGTGAAACTTTAGACAATAAATAAATAAATAATAATAAAAACTTAATGAAAATTACTTGTAATGCTAAAATATAAATAAATAAATAAATAAACACAAAGATGTTCATTAAAAAAAAAGAAAATGTTGGCATTTTTATACATTAATAATGAACTCTTCAAAAGAGAACCTAAAAAGAATCCCATTTACCATTGCAACAAATAATAATTAATAATAATAATCTACACTAATAAAAGAGAAACATGCAAATTGGTGTCACTCTGCTGCACCCACAGCCACGCCCACCAGCCAATCAGGAGCGAGTATGCAAATTAACCCAACAAAGATGGCGGTGATCATGGAGCTGGAGCGAGAAGGAGGCTTGGGTTGACACCGGCAATGGAGAAAGCCAAGCTTCCCGCCCTCCCTGGCTGGCCCTGGCCTCCGCTCAAGGCTACAAAGTTTCAATTATAGGAGATAAATAAATGCCAGATACATGCTTCCCTTCGCTCAAGGAGGCGCTGAAAAAAAGAAATAAAAAAGGAGAGGCTGGGAGCTTCGGTCACCAGGGGGTGTGGCCAGCCTGAAAATGGCCATCAGCCCCTTATCCAGGCTGGCCAGGCACCCCAGTGGGGACCCACACCCTGAAGGGGCTGTGTCCAGCCTGCAAACAGCCATCAGTCCTTCACCCAGACTGGTCACACTCCCCCAGCGGGGAACCCCACCCTGAAGGGGGTGTGGCCAGCCTGCAAACAGCCATCAGCCCCTCACCCAGACTGGTCACACACCCCCAGCGGGGACCCTCACCCCATGGGGGCATGGATGGCCTGCAAACCACCACAGGCCCCTCGCTCAGGCTGCCCCATGCCCCAAGGGAACCCCCACCCTGATCCAGGACACCCTTCAGGGCAAACCAGCCGGTCCCCACCCATGCACCAAGCCTCTATCTATACTAATAAAAGGGTAATATGCTAATTAGACTGGGAGACCTTCCAGGAGACCTTCTGGATGTTCTTCTGGACAAAGCCATGGTGGCGGGGCCGAAGTAGAGGCGGTTAGAGGCCAAGAGGGTGGACAGTTGTGGGTGATCAGGCTGGTGAGGGGCAGGGCCATTGGGGGTAAGCAGACCAGCAGGGGGGCCAGTTGCGGGCGAGCAGGCCGTCAGTGGAGATCAGTTGAAGGTTATCAGGAAAGCGGGGGCTGGGGCAGTTTGGAGTGAGAAGCCAGCAGGGGGGAAGTTGGGGGCGAGCAGGCCAGTGGGGAGGGAAGTTGGGGGCAATCAGGCCAGCAGGGGAGGCAGTTAGGGGTGAGCAAGCTGGCAGGGGAGGCAGTTGGGGGTGCTCAGGCTGCCGGGGGGGAGCATTTAGGGGGAAGCAGGCCAGTGGTGGGGGGCAATTGGGGGTGAGCAGGCCAGCAGGTAGAGTGGTTAGGGGCAATCAGGCAGGCAGGCAGGCAGGCAGGTGAGCGGTTAGGAGCCAGCAGTCCTGGATTGTGAGAGGGATGTCCGACTGCCGGTTTAGGCCTTAACCGGCAGTAGGACATCCTTCAAGGGGTCCCAGATTGGACTGGGTGCAGGCCGGGTTGAGGAACACCCCCTCCCCTGTGCACGAATTTCGTGCACCGGGCCACTAGTAATAATAATAATAAAATATCTAAGAATAAACTTAACCAAGGAGGTGAAAAATACTCTACTTGGAACACTATAGGACATTGAAAAAAGAAATAGAGGAAGACACACAAAAAATGAAAACATATATCATGTTCATGAATTGAAAGAATTAACATCATTAAAATGTCTAAACCACCCAGGCAATCTATGGATTCAACACAATCCTCATTAAAATACAAACAACATATTTCACAGAACTAGAACAAATACTCTAAAAATTTATATGGAACCATAAAAGACCTCGAATATCTGCTGAAATCTTGAGAAAGAAGAACAAAGTTGGAGGGATCACAATACAGCCTGGTACTGGCACAAGAACAAACATATACACCAATGGATCATAGAAACCCTAGAAATTGACCTACACCATTATGATCTACTAGAGATCTGGTGCACAAAATTCGTGCACGGTGGGGGGGGGGGTTCCCTCAGCCCAGCCTGCACCCACTCCAATCGGGGAACCCTCAGGGGATATCCCACGGCCAGTTTAGGCCCGAGGGATCCAGCCTAAACCGGCGGTCGGACACCCCTCCCACAATCTGGGACCGCTGGCTCCTAACCACTCACCTGCCTGATTGCCCCTAACCCCTCTGCCTCCCTGCCTGCCTGATCACCCCTAACCTTTCTGCCTGCTTGCCTGATCACCCTTAACCTCTCTGCCTGCCTGCCTGATCACCCCTAACTGCCTCTGCCTGCCTGCCTGATCTCTCCCAACTGCTCTCCCCTGCGGCCTGATCTCACCCTCAACTGCCTCTGCCTGCCTGATCACCCCTAACTGCCCTCCCTTGATGGCCTGATCTCACCCTCAACCACCCTCCCCTGCTGTCCTGATCTCACCTCCACTGCCCTCCCCTGCCAGCCTGGTTTCCCCCAACTGCCCTCCCTTGCCGGCCTGATCTCGCCCTCAATGGCCCTCCCTGCCTGTCTAATATCACCCCCAACTGCCCTTCCCTGCAGGCCTGATCACCCCTAACTGCCTCTGCCTGTCTGATCATCCCTAACTGCCCTCCCCTGCCAAGCTGATCTCACTCCAAACTGCCCTCTCCTGCAGGCCTGATCTCGCCCCCAACTGCCCTCCTCTGCCAGCCAATTTGGTTCTGATTGGTCAGTTTCTATGCCAGTCAGTGTCAAAAGCTCTGCCACCTAGGCAGCCATTGGCTCCTTACATTCACCCAGATTTGGTTCTGATTGGTCAGTTTCTATGCCACTCAGCGTCTCTGGGCCTATCAACGGGGCCTGATCAGAAAGGCAGGGCTGATCAGGAGCCCTGGTGAAGGCCTGGAGAGAAATGGAGGCGTGGCTGTTGGCCAGGCCAGGAGAGAAAGAGAGGCAAGTTCTGATCAACGACTGCCACAGAGGCTACGAATCAGACCCTGCCTCTATCTCTGCAGGCCTCTCTCTGGACCTGATCCGCAGCCCCCTAGGCAGTCAGTGCTGGGCCGGGGCACCCACAGTGGCTCCAGTCAGTGATAGGTCACCATGGCAACCCAGCACTGACTTCCGGTCTGGTTGAGCCTTCGGTCGTTAGGACCCTGGCTCTTTATTATATAGACTAGAATCCCAGTGCACAAAAGTTTGTGCACTGGTGGGGGGGGGTCCCTCAGCCCAACCTGTGCCCTCTTACAGTCTGGGACCCCTCAGGAGATAACCACCTGCAGGCTTAGGCCTGCTCCCCTGGTGGCAGATGGCATGCCCGATCCCTCGGTGCCTGCCCTGTCTCCCCTGGTCGCAGATGGCAGGCCCAGATCCCAGGCTGGGGCAAGTGGTGGCTGGGTGGGTGGCGCAGCGTGATCTGCCTGTAGTATGCAAATTTAATGACCATCTTTGTTGGGTTAATTTGCATACTCTTCTGATTGGCTAATGAGCATAGTGAAGGTACGGTCAATTAGCATCTTTGTCTTTTATTAGTGTAGATTAATATTTGGCAAAGGAGGCAATAAATACAATGAAGACAGCCTCTTCAACAAATGGTGTTGTTGAAACTGGATAGATACATGCAAAAAGATAAAACTAGATCGTTACACCATACACAAGAATAAACTCACCCCTATATAAATGCACCCCTATGTACATAGCAGTGAAATTGACAATTGCTAAGGTTTAGAAACAGCCTAAGTATGCATTAGCAAACAAGTGGATTAAAATCCTGTGGCACATCTACACAATGGAATACTACGTTGCTGTAAAAAAGAAAGAACTCCTATCATTTGCAATATCATGGATGGATCTAGACAGCATTATGTTAAGCAAAATAAGCCAGTCAGAGAAAGAGAAGTATCACATATCACATGATCTCACTTATTTATGGAATATAACATAAACTGATGAACAAAAATAGACCCAGAGACATAGAAGCATGGAACAGACAGTCAAACCTCAGAGGGAAGGCAGAGAACAGTGGACGGAGGGATTGTGGGGGGGAAGAGAACAACCAAAGAATTTTTTATACATAGAAGCATAACCAATGGACACAGACCATGGGGGGGTGTTGAAGGCCTGGGCTGGGGGGGGGTAGTCTGGAAGAGGACAATGGGGGGAAAAGGGGACATATGTAATACTTTTAACAATAAGAATTAAATAAATTAAAAAGAATAGTGGTTTGGGGAATGAAAATAATGCCTATCACAATAAAAATTTTATCTTAAAAAAACAAAACAAAAAACAACAGAATGGCTATCATCAAAAATTCAACATACAAAAAGTGTTGGTGAGGATGCAGGGAAAAGGGAACACTACTTCATTGCTGTTGGGAATGCAGACTGGTGCAGCTACTATGGAGAACAGTATTGAGTTTCCTCAAAGAATTAAAAATGGAACTTCCATTTGACAAAGTGATCCCACATCTGGAAAGATATCTTAAAAATTCTGAAATACAATCAGAAATAATATATGCACCCCTATGTTCATAGAAGCCTTATTTACAACTAGAGGCCTGATGCATGAAATGCATGCAAGAGTAGGCCTTTCTTCCCCCTGCTGCTGGTACAGGCTTCCCTCTAGCACCCAGGACCCGGACTTCCCTCACAGCCCCAACTTCGTCCCAAAGATTATCCCGAAGGATGTCAGGAAGGACGTCCGGAAGGAGGTCCAGTCAAATTAGCATATTACACTTTTAATATTGTAGATAACTAAGATTTGGAAACAGCCCAAGTGCCCATTAGTAAATGAATGATAAAAAAGCTGTGGGACATTTACATAATGGAATACTATGCAACTGTAAAAACAAAACAAAAAAAAAAGAGGATCACTTACACTTTGGGATAATATGGATGGACTTGGAGAATATTATCCTAAGTGAAATAAGCCAATCTGAGAAAGACAAATATCACATGATTTCACTTATTTGTGGAATCTAATCAACAAAATATATTGACCAATAAAATAAAATCCAAAGAATGAAGGCATGGAATAGACTGGCATACCTTGATGTGAAGTTAGAGCAATGAGAAGGGATAAACCAATGAACTTATATACGTACTAGAGGCCCGGTGCACAAAAATTTGTGCACTGGGAGGGTCCCTCAGCCTGGCCTGTGAACTTTCCCAGTCTGGGACCCCTCGGGGGATGACCACCTGCTGCCTTAGGCATGCTGGCCAGAAGATTAGGCCTAAGCTTGCAGTCAGACATCCCTCTGGCAGCCCAGGAGCCCTTGGGGGATGTCCACTTGCCAGCGGGGAGCAGGCCTAACTGCAGTTGGACATCCTTAATGCTGCTGAGGAGGTGGGAGAGGTTCCCACCACCACCGCTGTACTGGCAGCCGTCAGCCTGGCTTGTGGCTGAGCAGAGCTCCCCCTGTGGGAGTGCACTGACCACCAGGGGGCAGCTCCTGCATTGAGCGTTGGCCCCTGGTGGTCAGTGTGTGTCATAGTGACCAGTGATTCCCAGTCGCTCTGCTGTTAGGGTCAATTTTCATATTACCCTTTTATTATATAGGATAGAGGCCTGGTGCATGGGTGGGGGCCAGCTGGTTTGCCCTGAAGGGTGTCCTGGATCAGGCTGGGGGTCCCCACTGGGGTGCCTGACCAGCCTGGGTGAGGGGTTGTGGGCCATTTTCCGGCTGGCCACACCCCCTTCAGGGAGGGGGGTCCTTCTGGGGTGCCTGGCCAGCCTGGGTGAGGGGCTGATGGCTGTTTTCAGGATGGCCACTGCCCCTTCAGGGTAGGGGTCCCCACTGGGGTGCCTGGACAGCCTGTGTGAGGAGCTAGGGGCTGTTTTCAGGCTGGCCACAGCCCCTTCAGGGTGGGGGGTCCTGCTGGGATGCCTTGCCAGTCTGGGTGAGGGGCTGATGGTTGTTTGCCGGCTGGACAAGGCCCCCAGTGGGGACGCTCACCCCATGAGGATGTGGTCATCCTAGGTGAGGGGCTGATGGCTATTTTCAGGCTGGCCATAGCCCCTTCAGGGTAGGGGTCCCCGCTGGGGTGCCTGGCCAGCCTGGGTGAGGGGCTGAGGGCCATTTTCAGGCTGGCCACACCCCCTTCAGGGTGGAGGGTCCTGCTGGGGTCCCTGGCCAGTCTTGGTGAGGGGCTGATGGTTGTTTGCAGGCTGGCCAAGCCCCCCAGCAGGGACCCTCACCCCACGAGGCTGTGGCCATCCTGGGTGAGGAGCTGATGGCTGTTTGCAGGCTGGCCATGGCCCCCAGCCACCCAAGCTCCCAGTGGAGGCTGGCTGGAAGCAGGTATCTGGGATTTATTTATCTTCTATAATTGAAACTTTGTTGCCTTTAGCGGAGGCCACAGCCTGCCAGCGCAGGCGGGAAGCTTGGCTTCCTCCATCACCGGGGGAATCAAGCCTCTGGCTTGCTCCAGCTTCGTGGCTGCCGACCACCATCTTGGTTGGGTTAATTTGTATATAGTTACTCTGATTGGCTGTTGGGCGTGGCTTGGGCGTAGTGAAGGTATGGTCAATTAGCATCTTTGTCTTTTATTAGTGTAGACTAGAAGCCCAATGCACAAAATTTGTGCAAGAGTAGGCCTTCCTTCCCCGAGCTGCCAGAACCGGCTTCCCTCTGGAGCCTCAGACCTGGGCTTCCCTCTGGCCACCAGCAGGCTTCTTCTGGAAGGTCATCTGGAAGGACGTCTTGTCTAATTAGCATATTATGCTTTTATTATTGCAGATATGCATAGCCCATGGGCACAGGCAATAGGGTAGTGAAGGCCTTGGTGGGGGGGGGGGATTAGGGGGAAGGATGGGGATGAAAGGGAATAAATGGGAGACATCTTTAATACTATCAACAATAAAAATATATACATATAAAAATAGTTTACAATATACTGGCATGTACCACACTTCTCTTTCTAACCTTGAGCTGTTCACCACCATCTAATCTAATAAAAGAGAAACATGCAAATTGACCGTACCTTCACTATACCCCAAGCCACGCCCACCAGCCAATCAGAGCAACTATATGCAAATTAACAGAACCAAGAGGGCAGCCGGCAGCCACGGAGCTGGAGCAAGCCAGAGGCTTGGTTGCCCCGGTGATGGAGGAAGCCAAGCTTCCTGCTTGCCCTGGCTGGCTGTGGCCTCCGCTAAAGGCAACGAAGTTTCAATTATAGAAGATAAATAAATCCCAGATACCTGCTTCCAGCCAGCCTCCACTGGGAGCTTGGGTGGCTGGGGGCCGTGGCCAGCCTGCAAACAGCCATCAGCCCCTCACCCAGGCTGGACAGGCACCCCAGCAGGGACCCCCAGCCTGAAGGGGGTGTGGCCAGTCTGAAAACGGCCCTCAGCCCCTCACCCAGGCTGGCCAGGAACCCCAGCAGGACCCCCACCCTGATCTGGGACACCTTTCAGGGCAAACCAGCCGGCCCCCACCCATGCATCAGGCCTCTATCCTATATAATAAAAGGATAATATGCAAATTGACCCTAACAGCAGAGCGACTGGGAATAACTGGTCACTATGACACACACTGACCACCAGGGGGCAGACACTCAATGCAGGAGCTGCCTTCTGGTGGTCAGTGCGCTCCCACAGGGGAGCTCTGCTCAGCCACAAGCCAGGCTGATGGCTGCCAACACAGCAGTGATGGCGGGAGCCTCTCCCGCCTCCTCAACAGCGCTAAGGATGTCTGACTGCAGCTTAGGCCTGGTCCCCGCTGGCAAGTGGACATCCTCCAAGGGCTCCTGGGCTGCCAGAGGGATGTCTGACTGCCAGCTTAGGCCCGATCCCCCCAGGGAGTGGGCCTAAGCCAGCAGGTGGACATCGCCCAAGGGGTCCCAGACTGCAAGAGGGCGCAGGCTGGGCTGAGAGACACACCCCCCCCCACCCCGAGTGCACAAATTTTTGTGCACCGGACCTCTAGTCTTTTATATATAGAGAGAAAACATACATTTATGGATATTCTTCAGTTGAAAGTTCTATTCCTAATTTCTTTCACATGTGTGAAATAATGAATGGTGCAGCAAGTCCTTTCCCTCAAAACATGCAAGGAGACAGCCTGTTCTATAGTTAGTAGTCAGGACATGTGCCTACACAGTTCATAACAGGACATGATAATTTCAGTTATATAGTATATTAATCATATTTGATTATAGAAACAAACAACTCTAAAATTTAAATATTTTGCAACAATAAATGTGCATTTCTCACTCAAAGGTCTGAGAGCTGCCACAAAACTCTGCTCAGCTCAGCTCAATATATCTTATTGTTAGACCCAGGCTTATGGAGAGCATTTTTGCTATTGTACAAATTAAGTCACATTTCCAAGCTACCCAATGACATGGTGAGTATATTCTGCTAGTAGAAGGCAGTCACATGGCAAAAGGTCTGGATGCATACCTCTTGAGGAGGGAGCACATCGATGAGAACAATGGTTAAATATGCTGAAAAAGTAATCCCATTATTCAGAGCCAAACTATTCTCTGTCCTGATACTCTTCTCAAGCCATCTATAGCTTAAGGTAGTAGAAAAAGCAATCATCACTTCCTTGATATAGTTGTGTAAGCACTTAAGTTCAACTCCAAAATGCAGGCTAAACTACATATGGAAAGAGATACTAAATCCGTTTGAAAAAAACCAAAACCCTGGTGTTGTGGCTTGCCTGCAATTCATCAGATGCCCAGAATCAATTACACAGCAAGCACTGGAGCCTGCATAACCAGAAAAAAAAATCTAGTTGAATCAGGAGGAAAGCCTAAATACTCTTTCATTCATCTATTCTGAGTAAAAAATACACACAATTTAAATGAAATAAAATTCCTCCACTGGCCAAGTGTGATAACTTGATAAGCCACTGATTGATATGTTAAACTTAATATTTCACCAGGTCTTCAAATCTTATTACATATGTCAACTGGTCATACAGATAGGCCAACTGCAACCTTCCTTAAACAATCTATTGGAAATTATCCCAGTTTTAGCCAATTCCCTTGTTCACAAAAGAGAGCTAAGGAGTCCTAATTTTCAAAAGAACTCTTTTAAGACCCAGCCTTAGCTGCAGATGAATAGCCTAGATGAACTCTAGAGATAAAATGCATAAAAGGAATTCTAGTACCTTATGTGAATATCTTTAATAAGGCCTCCTTCCAATTTGCTTTATAGAGAGATTTGACTCAAGGGCTGTCCAAACAGGCTAATGTGTACGAAAAAAAAAAA